>NC_090439.1:952713350-953024802 GCF_031143425.1 Pleurodeles waltl
CCTTCTTGTCTTCCTCTTTCTGCTCTGGTCGCAGTTGCCTTGTTTGATTCTAAATAACTCTTGTAAAAAATTACTCTTATTGTTAAGTGTGCGTTGCGAAGAAGTGCCTAACCAATCATCTGTGTCACTGTCACATGTAGCTGGAGCACTCATGGAGGTGGAATCAGAAGTGATTGAAATTGTTGACCCCCTACAAGTGGGATTTGCCTGAATTAGATGATCATATTTTCTTGAAAAAGTAAATACTCTACCAGTCTGATAATCCCTTTTATACCGTCACAGCCGACCTACATCACCATTGGTCCATGTACCCCATAGGGCCCAATATTATCTAATAAGGCATTGCACAGCGGATCCCGACCGCCTCCCACAATGGAGCACAACGTCAGCGGAATTACCTCACTTCCACCTGTCCCTCCATATAGGACAGGCGGACACCATTTCAGGGGGGCAATGCATGGAATATAACTGCGCCACAGATCCCAATTGTACATACAGGACATATGCCACTAATACATTTAAAATTCACATCTTGCATTGAACTGTAGTGGCTACAATGTACATTTTATGACTGGCTCCTCACTCTTTTGCCCCATAGATTGCAACTGCTGCGGATGACTAGGAGATGGAGACATCCTCCATGTACAGACCCCTGGTGGACTTGGCAACACTGGAGGACGGGAACATTATCCTCACCTACAGGCTTGATAGGACCACAACCACAGAGCTGTGTGCCCAACTGGAGCCTGACTTGATATCTGCTATCCATCACCTCACTTGTATCCCCCCTCCAGTACACGTCCTATCTGTGCTTCATTTCTTGACAACTGGTTCTTTCCAAGTGACGGTGGGCTTGGCAGCAGGAATGTCACAGCCAACACTCTCAATTGTGCTGACAAGAGTGTTGGCTGCCCTGATTAAAAACATGTGCAGCTACATTGTTTTCCCCCAGGTGGAGGATTTGCCCACAGTGAAGGCTGACCTCTAAGCAATGGGACATATGGGCGATTGATGGAACACATATTGCATTTGTCCCCCGCCCCCCAAAATAAACAGGTCTTCAGAAATCGAAAACGTTTTCACTCAATGAATGTGCAGATGGTGGTTTTGGCGGACCAGTACATCTCCCATGTCAGTGCTAAGTATCCTGGGTCAGTGCATGATACCTTTATCCTGAGGAATAGCAGCATCCCAAAGGTGATGGGCCAACTACAGAGGTACTGTGTGTGGCTAATAGGTGAGCCCTTGTTCCCACCCTGTGGATATTGGTATATGGGTATGGTGTAGGCCATAAGGGATAGTGTGTGGCTAACAGTTGTCCAACGATATTTGCAGGTGACTCAGGTTACCCCAACCTATCATGGCTACTGACCCCTGTGAGGAATCCCAGGACAAGGGCTGAGGAATGTTACAATGAGGCACATGGATGGACAAGAAGGATTATTGAACGTATATTTGGCCTCCTGAAGGCCAATTTTCTGTGCCTCCATCTAACAGGTGGATCCCTGTGCTACTCACCCAAGAAGGTCTGCCAGATAATCGTGGCATGCTGCATGTTGCATAACCTTGCCTTGAGACGCCATGTTCCTTTTCTACAGGATGAGGAGGCAGGACATGGCCGTGTGGCAGCAGTGGACCTTGTGGACAGTGAAGATGAGGAGGCAGGAGGATGAGGATGATGACAAAAGATCTGCAGCGATTAGACAATACTTCCAGTGACACACAGGTAAGACAGTGTTACTTCACATTTCATTGTCAGTTTTTTGTTTCACATTGTCACTTGAAGACTTTGATTTCCCACTTCTATGCCCACTCACTGTAACCTTTAGCAACTCTTTTTGCAGATGTTGGTGCCCCACTATCGCTCCTGGTGTTGTCACTTCAGCCAACCACAGGTCTTTCCTATGTTAACATTACTGCACAGTTGAATTGCAATGTTTAAACCTTGTTAAACGAATACATACTTAAATCATTTGATATACTCCATACTTGTATTTTTTCAAAGGGTGTTTATTGCAGTGCTATGAAGAAAAGGGAGAAGTGCAATGGGCTGGGGTGATGATGGAGGAAAGTCCAGGCTATAATTCCAGTCTATTTGTAGCACAGGTGCATTGTCCAAGGGGGCATAGGAAGGAGACCAATGGCAGTTCAAGGTGGACAGTGTGACAGAGTGGGACACAATGGTGACAATCAGGAGAGTCTCATTTCCTGGTGGGGTTCTTGGCAATAGTCTCTAACTTCTGCCTGGATTGCAGGGAACATGGTTCTCCTTCTGCAGGGGGAGGGGTGATGGTGGCCTGTTGGTCCTGTGGCGGGCCTCCTGTCAGCTAGCGGAATCAGAGGTGGAGGGCTGTTCCATAGTCTGGCTAGTGACAGGGGCCTGCTGGTGTGAAACACCATCCCTCATAATCTTGGCCATGTCTGCCAGCACCCCTGCAATGGAGACCAGGGTGGTGTTTATGGCCTTCAAGTCCTCCCTGATCCCCTGGTACTGTCCCTCTTGCAGCTGCCTGTTCTCCTGCACCTTGTCCAGGATCTGGCCCAGCATGTCCTGAGAATGTTGATATGCTCCCAGGATCTCAGTGAGAGTCTCTTGGAGAGTTGGTTCCCTAGCTCTGTCCTCCCCCTGGAGCACAGCAGTCCTCCTAGCTTCCCTGTTGTCCTGTGCCCCTGTCCCCTGAATGGTGTGCCCTCTGACCCCAGGTCCCTGATTGTCTTGGGTTTGGGGTGTTCCGTGGGGTCCCTGTAGTGGTGGACACTCTGCTGATTGATGGGTCCTGGGGACAGAGGAATGGGCATGCCGCGTGGGTGCTGTGGTGGTGTTTCCTGAGGGGGAGGCTCAGTGGTGGTGTATGACTGTGGTTGGGTAACCGACTGTCCGGAGGTCCCTGATAGGCCAGGTTGGACATCCAGATCCAGGCGAGCAGAGTCGCTGTCATCACTGTGGGCCTCTTCTATGGGAGGACTGGATAATTCTGGCACCTCTTCTCCGGTGACATTGGCTGGGATACCTATAGGGATGTAATGCAGTGTTATTGTTTCTGTGTGTCACATATTGTGCATGTGTGGATTAACCTCTATGGTTGTTTTTGCTGTGGCAGCTTTCACTTGTGTACGTTGGTGTATGGTGGGATAGTTAATTCTCTCTAGTGTGCATGCTTTAGTGATAGGTGTCCATGCAGGGCTGTGAGTGGTGTCCATGCATTGGTATGGCATGCAGGGCTTGTCATTGGGATGGGTGAGATGTGATGGTGGGGTATGTGGGAAGTGGTGGAGTGATGGGAGTGAAAATGGGGGTATGTAATGTTATGCAGGTAGGGGGTGATAGTAGTACAGAGTTGACTTACCAGAGTCCAGTTCTCCTGCAACTTCTGTCAGGCCCTCAGGATGCATGATTGCCAAGACTTGATCCTTCCATGTTTTTAGTTGTGGGAGAGGAGATGGGGGTCCACCGCCAGTCCTTTGTACAATGAGTTGGTGTCTTGCGGCAATGGAACGTACCTTCCCTTGTAGGTCGTTCCACCTCTTCCTGGTGTCATCCCTTCTTCTGGGGTACTGTCCAGCGACATTGACCCTGTCCACAATCCTCCGCCATATCTCCATCTTCCTAGCAATGGATATCTGTTGCACCTGGGCTCCAAATAGCTGTGGCTGTCTACCCAGATGATTTCCTCCACCATGACCCTTAGCTCCTCCTAAGAGAATCTGGGTGCCGTTTTGGTGCCTTGGGTGTTGTGTGAGTATTGTGGGTGAGGGTGTGTAGGGTGATGTGTTGGGGTGTGTGTTGTGAGGTGCATGGGTGGTGTATAGGTGATGGTGGTATGTGGCTCTGGTTGTGTGAGTGGTCTTGTTGTCTCTCTCTGGTGGTGGTGGTAGTTGTAAAGGATTGGGTGTAATGTGGGTGGGTGTTTTATATTGGTGTGGGTGTGTGGAGGTGCTGTGTATATGGGTGTGAGGTGTGTGTTGTTTGAATTGACCAATGTGATGTAGTTTTGTATGTGTGTGTGTATTTTGAGCACAGCAGTCTGTACCGCCAATGGTTTACAGCCATTGAATGCCCAGTGTGGTGATTCATGGGTCATAATGTGATTGGTGTAGTTCTGTTGGCGTAACAATGTAGGTTTGGATACTACCAGTTTATCACTGACCTTTGATGTAGCAGACTAGTGTCTATGGCTGAATAGTGACGGATTGGTGTGTGTGTCATAATATGGTGAACGGCTATCTGCCACCGCCACGGTATGTTGGCGGCAGTCAGCATGGCGGTAATTGGGATTTACCACCAATGTCATAATGAGGATCTTAGTGCCTATAGCCTGTTCATGACTCACATGAGTAGGTGTGGATGGCAGTCGGCCTTTATGTATTCCTCCCAGATAGCATCACAATAGAGGGCTTGGGTTTTTGCAGGATATGCCGTCCTTGCTTGATAGTGTGGTGGAACTGTCACGTACCACACAAGCACTTTAAAAGTTCTGACCCTGCTCACACACAAATAGTCATTTGTACCCCCAGACAGACTGGGACCTGAGCAAACAGGAAGAAAAGTTCAGATACTTCTGTAGGGAGAATATTCTAGAATACTACTCTTCAGTACTTTCCTGGACATGTGGATACTACTGAACAAAGACTAACCTACTGCCAGTTGACTATCCTGCTTTTTGAGGACTGCCCTTCTATCTGAGAAGGAAGACTGGACTTGAACCCTTCACCCTAGGACTCCAGCAATCAGCTGACTGACATCTTGTTCTGAGTTACAGAGACACAACAAGCTCCTGATGTCTCCCTGAAAGTGCCCAGCTGACCTGGTCACCTGGACCTGTCTGGATCTGCCCAAGACCTGTTAGCCTCTATTGGAGTGAGTTCCTGATCCCCAAGAGGTGCATCTCAGGCAACGGACCCTTTGTGCAGCAAAAGTTGAGTTCATCCTAAAAGAAAAGGTAAAATCCTCACGTTTTAGGCTTTTCACCACCTGGAACAGGCCCTCTCTTGCCAAGATCTTGCCGCATGTCCCGAGTGCCAACAGGAAGCTCCGGTGAACCGTACTCTTCACTCTACAGAGACCCTCAACAATGATAGGCAACACGAGATCTGCACTTAATGTTACAGCATAAAAATCCCATGGGCATTGCCAAAGCAAAGCTTCAGCAATGAACATCTGTGACGTCCGACATGATCTTAATGTTACAGCCGTCCTTAATGCTCTCCCTGCTCCTCGTGGCTCCCTCCACTGTGAAATGAACTCTACACACTGGGCTTTAGAATATAACTCTTTCAGTGTGACTAATCTGGTTTCATGCTCCATCACAGTCGGCCTGAATTTGTGACTTTCCCCCAGTCTCACACGACCAGATCACTGCAAGTGATGCTTTCCACTTTTCGGCACTATACTTACCTTAATTCTATGAAATTGGAGATCTCTGGTTCTACTGATTGGATTTTGTTCTTTTGGTGACTAAGATTCTTTTAAACTTTACTTTATTGCTGTTTAAGTACTGCATACATTCTTTACACATTGCCTCTAAGTTAAGCCTGACTGCTTTTGTTTCAAGCTATCTGAGGGTTACACACAGGTTAATTTAGTGACTTTTGTAGTTTACCCTGACAAGGATTGTGGCTGTTGCTTGAGAAGGTCTCATAGCACCCTCAACCAACAACCCAGTTTCTCACACTGGACCTATTTCTCTCTGGCTTCCGATCTGCACTTCATTCCTGGTTTTCCTGTGTCTGGTCTTATATCTGCTGGTTTTCCTGGTCTTTCACTTTCCAAGGTCTAGTTCTGCCTTCCCTTCGTTTGTGTTTCCTTGCTTCCTTGTCCTTGGTGAATTCCTTGCACCTGACTCTCTCTCTGCAGCTAGGGTCCTCCCCTGAGCTACCTGCAGTGAGCCCAGAGAGCAGTGTCCCAAAACTGACCTTGCAGCTGAGTTTCCTAGCGCTGTTTGATCCTGATATCATATTCCATGGTTCCCTTTTGATGACTGTTTTCATAGTTGTTTGCTTCCATGTTCCCATTCTGATTAGTTAATTGTGCCTGTTGCATGTGTCTTGTTTACCCTATCTGTTTGTTCCAATGTTTGCCTTGTTCCTAGTTCTGACTGTACAGATCCAGTCCTTTCCTGCATATGCAGATTTTTAGTCTTGCTGTTGAGCTCCATGTTCCTGTTCTGACTGTGTATTCCTGTTCTGCCCTAATTAGTGTGCAGAGCTCTATTATTCACAGTTCTGTGTATTCCAGTCCTTACCTTGATCTATCTTTCAGTCCAGGTTTTCCCACACCTCAGCTCTTGTTTCTATGTACCTTACACTGTTCTTCTTGTGTGTTATAGCATAATCCTTATTTTCATTGTTTCCAATGGTTCTAGTTAGACATATATGATAGATATTTCAAGGTATGAAGCATGTTAACTGAGACAATATTTCTCAGTGTTTCACATCCTGTGACATCTGGATAAAAGTCTTGATTCTGGGGGTCATCCCCAGATTTATCCAGCCTCTTTAGAAATATCTCCTGATTTCTTCTTTCATAATCCAGGCCCTAGTGCGGGTAATGTGATGCTTACTAAGCACTTTATTCTTGGGTTCCAAAAATGGGCAGCTTTTACTACCATGGGATACTGATATGCAGTGATATTGGCATGCAGTGAGTGCACAGAAATATGCACAGTGAAAATCTTAAGGACTCTGTGTATGCAATGCTAGATCCTAATGTATATGCAGAGCAAAGAGGCAGAACATATGTACTTGATGTATATATCGGATAAGGAGTAAGGAGTAAGGATAAATATGCAATAGGGAGTGAGGTATAAAAAGTCAGGGGTGAGGCAGATGAATGAGGAATGTATGAGGAGTGGGTTGAAATGTGAGGAATGAGGAACAATGATTTTTGGGTGACAGTGAAAGAGTGAGGGATGAAAAGTGAGAGATGAGAGTTGATGGTTGAGGTAAGAGGGATGAGGAATTAGAATTTTTTGGTAACTATAAATCTGAAAGATGGAGAGCAAAAGATGGGAGTTGAGTGTTTAGGTGGAAGGGATTAAGAATGAGGGATGAGGAGTTAGGGGCAATGAAAGAAAGGTAATGAGTGAGGGATTAGGATTGAGTGAGAATACATGGAAGATGATTAATGAGGAGTAAGCTTGGATGTGAGAAGTAAGTAATGATGACATCCTAAAAATAAGTTTCATGGTGGCCATAAATCCTATGTACTTTAGCACATGTCTTTGAAATATTGTGTTGTGAAATGCATCTGATTGCCCAATTTGTAATAAGGTTTTAATTGAGTGGTGACAATTTCCCCATGTTTTCCCCCTAAAATAGGGCCTCAGATCCTCAGTATGAGTGCCCCAGGTTTGGCCACATTAAGTCCACACCAAGGAGTTACCATTAATAGGAGTACCAGTAGGTTCCAGTGACAAAGTTAATAGAGATAACAGGCGAAAGTTTGAAATTAACACTTGCAGAGACAAGCAGGAATTCTGGGTGTGATTCTCCTAGTAACTTCTCATTTCACCTCCAGAATTTTACTCTGAGGTTTTATTGCTTTTAGTTGCCAGTGTCACTAAGTGAAAGCTACCAGGCCTGTGGACAATCCACTGCTCTGTAGGTTTTTTAATGGGGACTCACTACAAAATACAGCTGAACCCTCTGAGTGAAGTTCCAGCAAAAAATACTGTTTCATCTAATGTCGAAAAGGTGGCCAAACAGCTAAACAACTGTATAATGAGTACGTTAGTTGGATGAAGAACAACTGCCTTAAATTAAATTCTGATAAAACCGAGGTACTCCTATTTGGCAACAACACTGCCTTTTGGAATACCACTTGATGGCCTCCAAGCCCTGGAGCTCTCCTCCTAGTGCAAAAGGCCAAAAATGTAAAAATCCTCTCCAATGGAAAGCACTGTTTTGCAGATCAAATTAATCAAGTTACTTCCTCCTGTTTTTCCATAATAAGAATTTCGTAAAAGGTTTTTTCTTTTATCCCCTCACAGCTTCAGAAAACAGTCATCGTGGTACTAGTCATCTCGAGGAGTGGCTACTGTAGCGTTCTGTTCTGGAACACCTACTGAAAAAACTCCAAATCCTTCAAAATACAGCTGCTTGTTTACTCATGAAACCCAAAATGTAGTTCTGTTTCACAAACCATTGTCAGTCTTCATTGGCTGCCAATTTGCCAGTGGATCAAGGTTAAAGCCCTTTGTTGGGTCCATAAAGCACTTCATAAGGTTGGCAATGACTACTTTCACAAGCTTTTTCATTGGCTCCTGCCTACTCACAATTTTTACTCCAGTTCAGCCAAAATGTTGGTCACCCTAAGAATCAATAAGACTCTCAAATAAATGTAACCATTGTCCATATCTCTGTGTTCAGCAGATCCGCTTATTTGTATTGGATGCATTCTTCAGTTCCAACCAATCTAGCCAACACGTGTTTCGTCATGCGAACAATTCTCGCTTTGACTTCATCAAGGCTGTAAATCAACGTGAACCCATTAAATTCCCAACTATAATTGAGTATCATAATAAAAAACAACAATCCTCATTCAAAAATGGTCAAAAAGCCATGGTGGTTATTTGATATTACAGAATCGATAACCGTGCCTCTACCAAAATTCCAGAGTAAAAAGTGCAAGTGACATTAGAAGAACCAGCATACATTAGTGGGTGGTATACAATAAAAGTAAAATATTCTTACAGTGTCAATGAAGAGGAACACTAGTTTATATTGACCAATTCCAATATCCCAAACCTGCTGCATCCATAAAAGTAAAGTGCCCATAAAAAGTCCAATCATCTAATGTGCAGTGACAAGAGTAATGTCCACACAAATTCTAACTATGCTCCATAAGCTACTACTTGCCTTCATTAAAAGACATAATCTTCCCAAAATTTGCAAAATGTCCTCATAATCTTCATGCAGGACAAAAATAAATAACAGTTCCGCTATTTCAAATGAGTAATACTGCATACGTGTAGCAAAAATGTAGGAAAACCTATAGCCACTCGTTTTTCCCCTACCAGTGATACTTTGTGTGTTTGTGTAGTACACTAATTAATTTCCATGTTTTGTCTCATTCAGTTATGTAACAAATAGAAACCAATAACTAAACCATTGTTCCGTCTGAAATCTATTGGAAAATATGAAAAATTCTTACTATATTAGGAAACGGGCACCACCCAAAGCGTACTAACCGATGTCATGATATATTGCCGTATTTAATCAGTGTACCACGAAGAGTGTTCGCATCGAATCGTCCAACCCGACTCCATCTTAATCTTGGCCATAAATATGTGACAAAATAAACATCAAAAATGGACCACAAAATCCACAAGCGTCCGCCATCTTGAGAGTATGATCAAATTGTATTGTATGTAGTGGTTTCAATTGATGTATTCACCTCCAAAAAATTTAAGTATCTAGTGTAAATAGTGTGAATTCCCAATAATGTATTGATATTAAAGACGTCCCAAAATAGACAAGAATATATTAAAGTATGAACCAAAAAACATCTCCTATTGCTAAAGAACGTACTATACAATAAGGTGGAGTCCCATGGATTAAAAGTTGTGATTATCCAATATAAAAAATTAGCGATGTACTCAGTAGGGAAATGGCATCATTAGAAAGAGAAGATTGGCTTATTAATATGAAATGATGAGCTCATGTTTGATTAATGTAATAATATATCATGTTAAGGATTATGCATTATGTATTAGCTTTATTAATCGTAAAGCCTTAACTTAATGAGGTCTTGGCCTAGTTGCACGCCCTCATGTCAAGCTGCTTTTCTTAATCGACCTATAACATGGATGCTTAGAGAGTTAAAATGCTCGTAGCTAAAAGTCTTTCTCATGAGAACTGCCTGCTAGGAGATGATGTACTAGCTAATGTAACATTGTTTAAAGTAATAGGTGTAAGACTGACTTTCTCAGGAGAGAACAATGAACATACTGACTGGAGTATAAGCTGCAACAATATTGATACCTGATGAGCACAATGACGAGAACAGAAGAACGGGAGCCAATCATCGCCATGTGAACCTTGTACTAGAAGAATTGTAGATATGAAATTTTAGTTTCATTAGATTAAATGTAAACATGCAATCCCCTGACCAATAGTAAATGATGGGAAGTAGTTTTAGGAAATCTAACTTAGCCGGACTGCAGCAGGAGGAGAGAGCCCATTCTCCCTATTCTTCTAGAGAGTTTAGTTCATTATTCTCTTGACCATCTTGATAAGAGACATGCTTAATTTTATTGCTTAAAGAGACTTTGCTTTTTCTGAACTTTGATGCTGAATCCTGATGATGTTACAGCTTGCTGATCCAAACTGAGGATAGGTATATTGACTATGATTCTGTTTGCCATGTCTATTTGCTTTTGTTTCTAGGTACCAACCACTATTTTGATAGCGCCATGGTTAGATGTTCTCCAAATTTGTGATGACTAAATTGTTTTGCATAAAGTCCAAGCATGCTATTTTAATTTGAAGTTAGTTAGAGTCCTCACTAAAGAAGTTCAATACATGGAATAACATTTGATGTCTTTTCTTTGCTGAATCTAAATGTATTTTATTACGTTTGCGCAGTTATTCGTGTTATTAATTTGCACTCTAACCTTAGAATATGTGGTAGCTCAAGCTTTGATTAGATTGCAATTCTTTCGCCACTTTGGTCAGCCAGTGTTGTTTCTGTGTGTTTATCATTTGATTTTGAGATTAACCTATGTGACATTAGCATTGTTAATATAGGGAAATAAATAATTTTAACTTTTACATACAGGTGTGGTTATTCATGACTGCAAGGTCATTGTGTGTGACAATTACTGACTCCTATTGATTACTAATGTTATTGATTGTCATTGATTATTGATTTGCATGTACGGGATATATGGTGGGAAAACATCAAAACGAGTCAAAAGGTTCATCGACCTATTTGCGTCTACTTGTAAGTTTACTTATTAAGGTCCGACAATCTAGCAACACAGGAGTGTCATCTAAAGGTACCACTTACAGGGGATTTGAATTCTGGAAGAGGGGCCATTAGCAACACGAATGGCAGCTTTCACTGCTCTTTCTCTCAAATCTGGAGCTCACAAAAAGGGCAGTCAAAAAACAGCAGTCTATTCCCAGAACCATCTTAGACATTATGGCTATGCCCACAGTTGAAAGGAAACTTCCAGCACCAGTAGGCATAGGATCCACATCTTCATTGGTGAGTGCCTAAGACGAAGTACCAGGGTCCTGGAACTAGAAGAAAGCTAATGCTGTTTTTGGCAAGGGATTCTTGGAAGGTTTTCAGTAAACTAAGAAAGGGAGTGAGGAAAAGAGATCAGGATTTTGCGAGAAAGTAGACAGGATTTGTAGGGACTTCTCTAACAACTGGCCAGTGCACAGGATTAAACTGGCACCTCTTTCCCAACTCCACAAAACATCCTTGAATGTGGAAAAAAGACATATTCAAGAAAGAAGACTGGCTGAAAGCTGGAAGTAAGAGCACTTCTGCTGGATCCCAGGGAACGGAACTGCTCTACTTGGGTTCGATCCTGCTACCTTGTACAGAGACACAAAAAGTAGAAATACCACTAAATTCAATAAGTTCAAGCAGACCACTTCAGACTAGACCCTGCAGGGGTTCTGGCTAAATAAACTTGGTATATAGAACTGTGCCCTAAGAACCTGAGGATTGTAGCATTGAGTGGGTTTCCTGCACAAAGCACTGATTTTCCTTGATTGATTGACGTTCCTGGCAAACAATGTCCATGGCAAATGTACACGAGCAGTGAAGCAACTGGAGCAGATATAAAACCTAGATTTGTCCCCATTCGACCTTTCAGTGCCAAAACTGAAGGTCTCAGCAAAATCTAAAGAACACAAATATGACTTTGAGGTAACTTCTTGGCATTGAGCTTTTTGCCTCATCATGCTGGAGTGCTTGGAACTAGAGAAATGTCATAAGATCTATGGTAAAACTGTGACCAGTATGACACTGTGAGCTTACTGGACCTCTGCTTCATCACAATTGGCTTTAAATAATTCCTAGGTACCTGTCAACTTCGAACTTTGAGTTTCAACTGCCACTTAAATTGTTGAACTGCATTTTGCAGTATGTTAAATAGTACTACAGTTTTCAAAATGGCCCTCTCTACAGGATCACCCCTAAACATTTTACCTTCCTATTTTTCGCAGGATTTTGGCCTGTTGTCCTTAGGACTTGTGCACTTTGCCACTACTAACCAGCGCTAAAGTGCTTGTGCTGTTGCCCTAAAACATGATTTGATTAATATCTACCTGATTGGCATATTTAATGTACATGTAAGTCCCTTGTAGAGTAGTATACCATATAAGCAGGGCCTGTATATTAAATGCTACCAGTGGGCCTGCAGCACTTATTGTGCCATCGACATATGTAGCACTTTAAAAAATGTCCCAGGCCTGCCATTGCAGCCGAAAGGCATGTTGACTTAGCATCTAGGAGCCGTGGGAAAGCCTTAAACTCTACTTTTATTACATATGCCATCCCTAAGGTAGGGCCTAGGTAGCCCATAGGGCAGGGTGCTGTGTAATTGAAAGTTAGGACATTTACTTTTAAGTTTTACATGTCCTAGTACTGAAAAACTCCTAAATTTGTTTTATCACCACTGTGAGGCCTACCCCTCTCATATGATAACATTGGGGATTCCTTATTATATTTAATAAGCTGTAATTTCTAAGCCAGAGGAGGTAGCTATGTCATGTTTGGTACCTATGAACTTGTAATGATAAATCCTCCTTCATGGAAAAGTTGAATTTATCATTACAAGTTTGAAAATACCTATTTTAGAAAGTTGCCATTTTCCTTCCCTTAGCCCTCTGTGCCTGCGGCCTGCCATAGGTCATATGACGAGGTGTAACTGACAGATAGTAGGACTTTGTGAATTCCTCCCAGAAGATCACACAATAATCTAATTAGCAGAGCCTGAATGGGCTGTTAACTGACTTTATGGGGGCGGAGCTAAGCACAGCCCCCATTGCACCTGAATAGGCTAAACTCTACCACCACACAATAGGCCTAATGACCCTGTATTTTCAGTGCAGCCAGTGAGGACCAAGGGATGGCAGGGAACTTCTGGAACTTCAAAGAACCTTTCCGGCAACTTCTCCCATCTTTTAGGAGTAGGTCACCAGGGTATGAAAATAAGGCTCTCAAACCCACTATTTACTTCACTACTGGACCTACGGAAGGACTCTCGGAGGACTGCCTGCTGCTGTGACCTGCTGTGCTCTCTGCTAGATTGCTGATGTACCTGGAAAGATGGCTTTGCTGCCTGGAGCCTGTCTTGTACACTAAAAGGCCAGCTCTGCCTTTGGAGCCCTGCATCTTAATCTGCACCAGGGACTTCAGAAGTGACTTTAAGAGCTATTTGTGTAAATTGGTTTGGGATTTTAATTGTGTTGAGTTTTAACTGTATTGCTGTTCTGTACTGCTTAAATACTTAGGCCCATATTTATACTTTTTTAGCGCCGTATGTGCGTCGTTTTTTTACGCAAAATCGGCACGAACTTACGAAATTCCATTGTATTTTGTAAGTTTGCACCGATTTTGCGTAAAAAAAGACATACATGCGGCCCTAAAAAAAGTATAAATATGGGCCTTAAAATGTTGCCTCCAAGTTTAGCCTGACTGTGCCAAGCTACCCAGGGTTAAGCACAGGTTAAGTCAGTGGCTTACAGTAGTGCTACTCACATAACACAACATATTATTCACTAATCTACCTGCAGATACCTTCATTATCTGCATTCCTATCCTATTCCCCAACATGTGTGGAGATTTCCACAAAGAGGTCACATTTTAATAGTAAATTTGGAAGGAACGATGAGTGACTTGAAAATAGAGAATATTTGTATCTAAATCTGAGGGGTTTTCGGAGGGCTAAGGAGGTATTTAGGGAGGGGTTTCCAGTTACAAACACCCACCCAAAAGAGTAAGCCCATTGATATTCACAAACTAGACTATTAAAGTTACTACCGCCAAAAAAGATGGCCACTTACAGGTACTAAAACAATGCACTCAGAAAACAATGGAACCAAGTATACATATAATATATATACATATATATATTAGGTTATATTGGCAGGTAAACACGTTCTGCAAGCCAGACATATGAATGATCTTGCCCACAATGAGATGACTGTGGAAATTATTAGATATTGTTATTGTTCAGACTTATTTCCGACAAATGAAGGCCCTCATTACAACATTGGCGGTAAAAGCCGCTTACCGCCGTGCAGAAGACCGCCAACACACTGCCGCGGCTGCAGAATTCCGCCACAGCTATTATGACCCACAGCACAGAATCCGCCAAAATTCAGAAACCCACACAAGTCCGCCACCCCAAAGGTCAGTGATAAACTGCTGAAAATAAAACCTCCACCGTCACGCCAATAGAAATACGCCCACACTATCACGACACACGAATCCACGTCTTTCAACCGCGGTATTCCATTGGCGGTACACACCGCCGCGCTCATAATACACACACATATACAAAACACAGCCACATTGGACAATTCAAAATACACACACCTGATACACATACACACCACTCCCACACACCCATTACAATATAAAACACACACCCACATCACCCACAAACCCCTACGACCAAAAATTCCAAAAAAAGGCCAGAGAGAGACAGCACCAGCAAGAACATCAGCATCCACAGGCACACATCACCATCACCCACAGAACTTCCACGCACCTCACACAACACCCCACTACATTTTAGCACACTTATCACCATACACTCCAACCCACACACCACCTACACCACCCCATGGCACGGCAAAGACAGCCCAGGTTCTTGGAGGAGGAGCTCAGGGTCATGGTGGAGGAAATCGTCCGGGTAGAGCCACAGCTATTCGGAGCACAGGTTCAGCACACCTCAATAGCAAGGAAGATGGAGCTATGGCGAAGAATAGAGGACAGGGTCAATGCAGTGGGACAGCATCCAAGAAATCTGGAGGACATCAGGAAGAGGTGGAACGACCTACGGGGGAAGGTGCGTTCTGTGGTCTCAAGACACCACCTGGCGGTTCAGCGGACTGGCGGCGGACCCCCACCTCCTCCCCCACAACTAACAACATGGGAGGAGCAGGTCTTGGCGATTCTGCATCCTGAGGGTCTTGCAGGAGTAGGTGGAGGAATGGACTCTGGTAAGACAAATCTTAATTATTACATCCCCCACCCTACCTGGTGATGGTGATGTGTGCCTGTGGATTCGTGGAGAAGTGTGGCTCAATGGTTAGAGCGGCAGACCCTGAAGCAGAGATCTGGCTCAAGACCAGGGTTCAAGTCCCGCTTCGGCAGGTCTTGGACTCAATTCCCCTTGACCAGATAATTCTCGCCTCGGTGCCTAATCTAATTCATGGGTCCCACTCTGCAACTCTGGGCAATAGCTTGCTTAATCTCCACAACGGCCCTGTTAGAAATGGGGTCTTTGGTTGACAGTCTGGTTACCCCCTGTTCAAGCAAGGACCCTCACTCTAGTTAGGATAAAAGAGAATCACCCTCAGCTAACCCCTGCTACCAACACACACAGTAACTTAAGGAAAACACTACAAAATGACACAACACCAGTTTAGAAAAATAGGAAATATTTATCTAGACAAAACAAGACCAAAACGACAAAAATCCAACATACACAAGTCAAGTTATGATTTTTTAAAGGTTTAAAATAAAAAGAGTCTTTAGGTAGTTGTAACACCACACTAGCGCTGCTAGCGTGAAAATGTACCTGGTTTGCGTCAAACATAACCCCGCACGGGCGGTGTGCGTCGAAAGTAACCCTGCACGGCTGTGTGCGTCGAAAACAACTCGGCACGGCGGTGCGTGTTGAAAAAGCCAGCCACACGACGATCCGAAAGTCCCGCGGCGCAGGGTGCGATCTCTCAGCCTCCGTCAGCGATGCTGCGCGTCGTTTCTCCTGCTCCGGGCGTCGGTTTTTCGGTCGCGTTTCCTGCGGCGTCGTTTCTCAGCTGCGGAACCGGCGTCGCGTCGTTTTCTCAGCCGCGATCGGATTCGCGTCGATCTTTTCTCCGCACGGCGCTCGGTGCGTGTATTTTTGTCCTTAGGCTGCCAGCCTCTCCTTTCAGGGTCCCAGGAACTGGAAGGGCACCACAGAGCAGAGTAGGGGTCTCTCCAGAGACTCCAGGTGCTGGCAGGAAGAAGTCTTTGCTATCCCTGAGACTTCAACAACAGGAGGCAAGCTCTACATCAAGCCCTTGGAGATTTCTTCTTCAAGATGGAAGGCACACAAAGTCCAGTCTTTGCCCTCTTACTCTGGCAGAAGCAGCACTGCAGGAAAGCTCCACAAAGCACAGTCACAGGCAGGGCAGCACGTTTTCCTCAGCTATCAGCTCTTCTCCAGGCAGAGGTTCCTCTTGGTTCCAGAAGTGTTTCTGAAGTTTGTAAGTTTGGGTGCCCTTCTTATACCCATTTTAGTCTTTGAAGTCACCTTTCTTCAAAGGGGACTCACACCTTCTTGTGAAATCCTGCCTTGCCCAGGCAAGGCCTCAGACACACACCAGGGGGCTGGAGACAGCATTGTCAGAGGCAGGCACAGTCCTTTCAGATGAGAGTGACCACTCCACCCCTCCCTCCTAGCAGAGATGGCTAATCAGGAAATGCAGATCACACCCCAGCTCCCTTTGTGTCACTGTCTGGTGTGAGGTGAAAAACAACCCAACTGTCAAACTGACCCAGACAGGGAATCCACAAACCAGGCAGAGTCACAGAATGGTTTAAGCAAGAAAATGCTCACTTTCTAAAAGTGGCATTCCCAAACGCACAATCTTAAAATCAACTTTACTAAAAGATGTATTTTTAAATTGTGAGTTCAGGGATCCCAAACTCCACATGTCCATCTACTCTCTAGGGGAATCTACACTTTAATCATATTTAAAGGTAGCCCCCATATTATCCTATGAGAGAGAGACAGACCTTGCAACAGTGAAAACGAAATTGGCAGTATTTCACTGTCAGGACATATAAACCACATTACTATATGTCCTACCTTATCCATACACTGCACCCTGCCCTTGGGGCTACCTAGGGCCTACCTTAGGGGTGCCTTACATGTAAGGAAAGGGAAGGTTTAGGCCTGGCAAGTGGGTACACTTGCCAAGTCGAATTTACAGTGTAAAAATACACATACAGACACTGCAGGGGCAGGTCTGAGACATGATTACAGAGCTACTTATGTGGGTGGCACAACCAGTGCTGCAGGCCCACTAGTAGCATTTGATTTACAGGCCCTGGCACCTCTAGTGCACATTACTAGGGACTTACTAGTAATTCAAATATGCCAATCATGGATGAACCACTTACATACAATTTAAACAGGAGAGCATATGCACTTTAGCACTGGTTAGCAGTGGTAAAGTGCTCAGAGTTGAAAAGCCAACAGCAACATGTCAGAAAAAAATAGGAGGCAGGAGGCGAAAAAGACTGGGGATGACCCTGCATAAGCAAAAGTCCAACACGACCCCCTACCAGCCTAAAGCCAGGGGAGAACAATCAATACCTTGATGTACTTCCCTGATTGGGGCGATAGAACAGGGACCCAGGCCCACAACAGCAGGGGCATGTTCCAGTTCTACGCCTTCCTGACTCCAGTTGGATCCCTCTGTCCATACTCTCAGGGCCCACTAAGCTAACCCATGGGGAACCCTTCTCCACATCTACAGACACCATCTGTGCAACACCTAACTTTACTTTGCTCACAGATGTATTGCAATGGGCAGATAGTACCACCAGGGCCAACACAGTGGTGTTGCCCACTCCACCCCCGGGGTGTGACTCTCGTCCTCCCCCCCCCCAGGGGCAACTCTGTCCACCAGGACAGCAAGCCACAGTGGCCCCAGACAACTGTCAGGGATGAGAGCCCGACCTCAGGCCTCTCTAACCACTGTGACTGTGGAGAGTGGGGGGTGGTAGCCCCAGGTGCCTGGCACCCTTTGACCACTCTCTCTTCCACCAGGTCAGGGATGACAACCTGACCCTGGTCCTCCCCTCTGGGGCTCTGTAACCTCCCGGCAGACGCGGCACCCCCAGAGTCAAAAACTGTCAGGGTGCTTGTAGAAGCAGTCCTGCACAATTCTTCCACCAGTGCAGGGATGTTAACCTGCAACTGATCCTCCAACCTGGGGTCTGTACCTTCAGGTTGGACCAGGGCCAGGGGTGAGGCTTCCCTCCCCCTGCCCTCTCCTCGGGGGTCCTGGACCACCCAACTAGGAGTGGCCCCCCCAGAAGACAACATGGTAGGGGCACTGTTAGCAGTAGCCCCTTCCTCCAGGTCAGGGGGGACACCCTTAACCTGGCCTCCCAATCCAGGGTCTGTACCCACAGACTGGATCACTGCCTGGTAAACCAGGACTTCCTGGGGGGCATACCTACCCTCTACCAGGTCAGAGTTTACCCTCTGAACCTGGTCATCCAACCCAGGGTCACCACCCTGCGGTTGAACCACTGCCTGGCACACCAGGACTTCCTTGGGAGCACACTTACCCCCCATCAGGTCAGAGTTTACCCCCTGAACCTGATCATTCAACCCAGAGTCACCACCCTGCGGTTGAACCATTGCCTGGCACACCAGGACTTCCAGGGGGGCACACTTACCCCCCTCAAGGGACACACTGTCCCGAAGGGCCACACAAGAGTCTGGCTGGCGCAGGTCTCCTGACCTCTGCCCATCTGACAGAGTCTGGATTCCCCCCAACCCAGAAATGGTCTTACCAAGGTCATTCATGGGGGGCTCTGCTCTCAGAGCTGACCCCTGACCCTCCAGGTTCTCCACTGGGGTCCGCAACCCCCTCTCAACCCTCTGTCTGGACTTCTGCACCCCCTCACTAGGAGTGGTACTGCCAGACACCAGAACTGGTGGGACGCTGGCTACAGCCGCCCCCCCAAGTTCTCCTGACACTGTGGGGTCTCCCTCAACAGATGGCCCTATGGTACAGGCTAGGCTCCCCTCCTGGTGTTCCCGCAGGGAACCCTCCAGGACCTGGGACCGGATCTCGGGCACCTTGGGCCTCAACCCATCCCCATTCCCTCTCCTCTGAGACTGGACATGGGGTCCCTCACCCATCCCACTACACTGGGACCTACCTGGGACACTACAATCCTTCCCTACCTCACCTGGTTGGGAACTACCTAGACCACTCCTCTCAGGAGCACCCCCAAATGCCTCTTCAGACTCTCTGGTACTCACCCAGAAGTCTGCCTCCATTGTAAGCTCCCTGGGGTCAGAGAACTCACACTCCACCTGGTGTTGGCATAGCTCTGGAAAATAAGGACTAGACATATGCTCTCCAGCAATTACATCACTCAGCCCCTCACATGAATTAACCAAAGTACCCTTCACCCAACCATCCAGTGACTCTGCCTTGAAAAAGCACCCCACATCACCCTCCTGAGACTGGTGAGACAGTACCTGACTGTCCCTGACACTCAACCCACACTCTTCTGGGATGTTTTCACACTCCATAACCAGGACTTCTACCTGGGGGGAACCCCTCTCCCTGTCACTCTCACCTAGAGTCAGTAGAGTGTCCCTCCCACCAGTAGGAATATGACTCCCCATGCCAGTTCCCCAATCCACCTCAGGGACCCTGTGCATCACTGGAGCTACCTCATACCCCTGAACCTCCTGGCGTGTGTTAACTCCCTCCTTCAAGTAGGGCACCACCTCTCTGGGCATGTGCACTTCTGCAGCATCACTGGATATACAATTGTTGCTGCCACCATTCCAGCTGGACTCAGCCCTCATGACTTCCAGCTCTTTCAATTTAAGCTCGTAAGCATAAATCATTTTTTTAATCTCTAAGTTCCTCCTCCTTTCTTCCAACTCCCAATTGAGCTTTTTCAGCTCCCATTGGTACTCCCTCTCTGCCTGTCTGTCCTGTAACTCTTCAGGAGTCAGACCCTTGGGTGACACCCTGCCATCCCTCCTGGGGACCCTCCCCCCAGGTGTAACAGGTTCCTCCACTACACCACTGTGTATCCTCTGCACTTCCCCCCCCATATTCTCCTCCTCTGTGTGCCTTCCAGCCTTCTTGATTGTCACCCAGGCCCTCTGTGCCTGTTGCAGCTCCCCCTCCCTGGTGGAGCTCTCAGTGGGACAGTCAAGATCTTTAAGGAACTGTTTCAATTGAGCAACTGAGTACTCCTTCAGTTTCTCCATTTCAAACACAGCTCCAGCTGTTGCATCTCCAGATTGAGACATGATGGTCACAAGTGCAAAGTTCCAAAAGGCAGAAAAAAATAATTTCCCAATGAAGTAAAAAGAATCAGTCAAGGGATCAGCAAAATCATGGAAGTAGAATAAAAAGAGTCCTTAAGAGAAAAATCTAAAGATCACCAAACAAGTAGTATGTGGTCACGTAGTGGTCTGAGATCAAAACAGTAGTGTACACTTAATTACTGTATGTCAAGTACAAGTACAAGTCCAATCCCGACCGCTGGTCACCAATGTTAGAAATGGGGTCTTTGGTTGACAGTCTGGTTACCCCCTGTTCAAGCAAGGACCCTCACTCTAGTTAGGATAAAAGAGAATCACCCTCAGCTAACCCCTGCTTACCCCCTTGGTAGCTTGGCCGAGCAGTAGGCTTAACCTCAGAGTGCTAGGTGTAAAGTATTTGTACCAACACACACAGTAACTTAAGGAAAACACTACAAAATGACACAACACCAGTTTAGAAAAATAGGAAATATTTATCTAGACAAAACAAGACCAAAACGACAAAAATCCAACATACACAAGTCAAGTTATGATTTTTTAAAGGTTTAAAATAAAAAGAGTCTTTAGGTAGTTGTAACACCACACTAGCGCTGCTAGCGTGAAAATGTACCTGGTTTGCGTCAAACATAACCCCGCACGGGCGGTGTGCGTCGAAAGTAACCCTGCACGGCTGTGTGCGTCGAAAACAACTCGGCACAGCGGTGCGTGTTGAAAAAGCCAGCCACACGACGATCCGAAAGTCCCGCGGCGCAGGGTGCGATCTCTCAGCCTCCGTCAGCGATGCTGCGCGTCGTTTCTCCTGCTCCGGGCGTCGGTTTTTCGGTCGCGTTTCCTGCGGCGTCGTTTCTCAGCTGCGGAACCGGCGTCGCGTCGTTTTCTCAGCCGCGATCGGATTCGCGTCGATCTTTTCTCCGCACGGCGCTCGGTGCGTGTATTTTTGTCCTTAGGCTGCCAGCCTCTCCTTTCAGGGTCCCAGGAACTGGAAGGGCACCACAAAGCAGAGTAGGGGTCTCTCCAGAGACTCCAGGTGCTGGCAGGAAGAAGTCTTTGCTATCCCTGAGACTTCAACAACAGGAGGCAAGCTCTACATCAAGCCCTTGGAGATTTCTTCTTCAAGATGGAAGGCACACAAAGTCCAGTCTTTGCCCTCTTACTCTGGCAGAAGCAGCACTGCAGGAAAGCTCCACAAAGCACAGTCACAGGCAGGGCAGCACGTTTTCCTCAGCTATCAGCTCTTCTCCAGGCAGAGGTTCCTCTTGGTTCCAGAAGTGTTTCTGAAGTTTGTAAGTTTGGGTGCCCTTTTTATACCCATTTTAGTCTTTGAAGTCACCTTTCTTCAAAGGGGACTCACACCTTCTTGTGAAATCCTGCCTTGCCCAGGCAAGGCCTCAGACACACACCAGGGGGCTGGAGACAGCATTGTCAGACGCAGGCACAGTCCTTTCAGATGAGAGTGACCACTCCACCCCTCCCTCCTAGCAGAGATGGCTAATCAGGAAATGCAGATCACACCCCAGCTCCCTTTGTGTCACTGTCTGGTGTGAGGTGAAAAACAACCCAACTGTCAAACTGACCCAGACAGGGAATCCACAAACCAGGCAGAGTCACAGAATGGTTTAAGCAAGAAAATGCTCACTTTCTAAAAGTGGCATTCCCAAACGCACAATCTTAAAATCAACTTTACTAAAAGATGTATTTTTAAATTGTGAGTTCAGGGATCCCAAACTCCACATGTCCATCTACTCTCTAGGGGAATCTACACTTTAATCATATTTAAAGGTAGCCCCCATATTATCCTATGAGAGAGAGACAGACCTTGCAACAGTGAAAACGAAATTGGCAGTATTTCACTGTCAGGACATATAAACCACATTACTATATGTCCTACCTTATCCATACACTGCACCCTGCCCTTGGGGCTACCTAGGGCCTACCTTAGGGGTGCCTTACATGTAAGGAAAGGGAAGGTTTAGGCCTGGCAAGTGGGTACACTTGCCAAGTCGAATTTACAGTGTAAAAATACACATACAGACACTGCAGGGGCAGGTCTGAGACATGATTACAGAGCTACTTATGTGGGTGGCACAACCAGTGCTGCAGGCCCACTAGTAGCATTTGATTTACAGGCCCTGGCACCTCTAGTGCACATTACTAGGGACTTACTAGTAATTCAAATATGCCAATCATGGATGAACCACTTACATACAATTTAAACAGGAGAGCATATGCACTTTAGCACTGGTTAGCAGTGGTAAAGTGCTCAGAGTTGAAAAGCCAACAGCAACATGTCAGAAAAAAATAGGAGGCAGGAGGCGAAAAAGACTGGGGATGACCCTGCATAAGCAAAAGTCCAACAGGCCCCAACAGTGCTTGGATGCCTGGCTTCACCCTGGGGGTGCTCAGGAGTGGGCGCCTCACAGGGAAAAGCCAGGAGGGGTTCCATAGCAGTATGAGTACAGCGCCTTGAGACCCTAACGGGTGAGTAGTGCGCTATACAAGTGCTAATTTACATTTACCTGCATGCCAGCACATACCCCCACCCTCGCCCTCACCCCCAGCACCCCAACTCCTCACATATGTCCCAACATCACAAACCACCCATCCCAACACCAAGCCCTGCATGCAACAACAAAGCATGGACACACATCATGTAAAGCATGCCCACTGCACATACCCATACAACCCCCTAAACCATCATCACACAAGGTCCCACACAGGAATGCAAGCACTGGGGTACACGGTCACCCACCCATTGCACACCATGACACACACAGATGTAATAACCATCCTTTCATACCCCTGCAGGACCCCTACCCAACGTCACCGGACAGGAGGGTCCACACATGTCCACACCACCAACACAAGAAGCCCACAGTGATGACAGCACCTCTGTCCAACTGGATCTAGATGACCAGCCTGGCTCATCGGGGACCTCGGGACAGTCGGTTCCCCTCACACAGTCACAGGCCACCACAGACCTTCCCCCCTCTAGAAACACCAGCACAGCACCCACCCAGGGGGCCCATACCTCCGTCCCCAGGACACGTCAATCAACTGTGTGTCCATCACTACAGGGAACCCATGATAACCCACCACCCCAACAACAACAGGGACCTGGGGGCAGTGGCAGTGGGCACACGGTCCAGGGGACGGAGGCCCAGGAACACAGGGGAACTGGGAGGGCTGCTGTGCGACAGGAGGCGGACAGGCCAAGGGAACCCACTCTCCACGAGGCCCTCTCCTCCATTATGGGAGCCTACCACCACTCCCAGGAGACAATGGCAACGGTACTGGCCAAGTTTCAGGAGACCCAGCGCCTGCAGGAGGATCAGTATATGGGCTTCAGGGAGGAACTCAGAACCATCAGCTCCACCATGGGCACCATCGTAGGGATGATGAAGGAAGTACTCAACACCAGGAGGGACACTGTGGTACTACAAGGGGCCCCTGACATTAGCATGGACGATGAACTGCCCACCACCTTTGCCGGCACAAGTGGACAGGACGCCCTGCCACAGGACCACCACACCAGCATCCCACCCCCTGCAGAGGGAGAACCACCCCGCAAACGGTCCGTGAAGATCCAGGACAAAGACCGAGCATGATGCCAAGACCCCCGCCAAGAAATGAGACCACCCTGATTGTCATCCTACTGTCCCACGTTGTCACCCTGTCCATACTTAAACTGCTGCAGTTCCACTTCCTATGCCCATATGGGCAATGCACCTGTGAGACTAATAGACTGGACTCTGCCATGGACATTTCTCCGCCATCACCCCTCACCATTTCACTACCCCCTCCAATATTGAGCACTTAAATAAACACACTTAAAGCACAAAACAATCTGGAGTCTGTCTGTGATTTTGAAATAGTGTATTAGCAATTACAGTGACAAAATGCTCTTTCAATTGTAATGTCAACATACCTATGTCACACAGCTCTAGTCCATGAGGAATCTAAGCAGATGTCACATAGTGGGACCCACATCTGTGAAATTGTAAGGGAAAGTGACAACTCAGTGACCATACACTGGGTGAAAACGACAGACAGTAGAGAGGTAGTAGTGTTAAAGTACATGTAGTAGGCAGGTCTGTACTCTTACCTGTGTCTCACTGGAAATATCGCTGGATCACTGAGTCCCTGTTGTTCCTGTCTTCTTCCTCTGCTTCCTCGTCTTCACTGTCCACAGGCTTCACAGCTGCCACAATGCCGCCATTTGGACCATTCTCCTGCAGAAAAGGCACCTGTTGACGCAAAGCCAAGTTATGAAGCATAAAGCAGGCCACGATGATCTGGCACACCTTCTTTGGTGAGTAGACTAGGGGGGTCATTCTGACCTTGGCGGTCTTTTCGCAAGACCGCCGAGTTACCGCCGCGGTGAAGACCGCCGACCGCGGCGGTATGCCGCTGTGCGCATTCTGACCGCTGGGAGCGTTCCGCCGGAAAACCGCCAGCAGCCACACTGGTGGTCGGCGGGAAAGTGGAGACTGCTCAACCTCCACCGCCACGCCAGCAGAACACCGCCCACAGAATTACGACCCACATTTCTGTGTGGCGGTCTTCTGTTGGCGGTCTTCTGTTGGCGGTCACCTCCCCATGGCTCCTGTCACCTCCCGGAGGACCAACGCACAAGGTAAGTTGATCGTCCGTGAGGGGAGGGGGTGGGGGGGTGTTGTGTGATGTGTGCGTGCATGGGGGTGTGCGTGTGAGTGTGTAGAGGGGGTGTGTGAGTGCGTGCATGCGGGCGGGGAGTGCTGCTGTGCCTATGGGCAATGTGTGTAGTTCGGCGGGTGCGCATGTCGGCATGTATGTGTGCGGGTATGTGTCCCCGTTGTGTATGTGTGTGTGTAGGGGGTGTGTATATGTGCATGTTGGGGGTGTGTGCATGTCGGGGTGCGTGTATGTGCATGTCGGGGTGGGGGTGGGGAGGGGGTTCGTACCACCTCTGGGGGGTGGCAGGGGGGTGGAGGGTGTGGGGGGAGGACTCGGGGGGGCAGTGGGGGGTGGGGGAGACCCCTATCAGTGCCAGGGAAGGAATTCCCTGGCCCCGATAGTGCCTACCGCCATGGTTCGCATGGCGGTTCCCGAACGCCAGAAACCGCGGCGGTAAGCAGGGTCATGATACCGTTGGCGGTCTTGGGTCGACCGCCGGACCGGAGTGCGCAGACTCCAGCCCGTCGGTCATGACCGCCGTGGCTGTCGGAGTGGGGAAGTGGCGGTCGGTCGCGGCGGTGACCGCCGCGGTCAGAATGCCATTTTTAATACCGCCGGTCTGTTCGCGGTACGACCGCCGCCTCTCCGCCGACCGCCAAGGTCAGAATGAGGGCCTAGGTATCCACCTGTCATATGGAGGCACAGGAACCTGGCCTTCAGGAGGCCGAAGGTCCGCTCGATCACCCTCCTAGTTCGCCCATGGGCCTCATTGTAGAGATCCTCTGCCCTTGTCCTGGTATTCCTCACTGGGGTCAGTAGCCATGACAGGTTGGGGTAACCAGAGTCACCCGCAAATGGTGAGGGACAACTGTTAGATATGCACTAACCTGGAGGGATATCCCCAGACCCAGACAACCATTCCCACTGACTTGCTTCCAGGTGCTCACCTAATAGCCACACACGGTGCCTCAGGAGTTGACCCATCACATAAGGGACGCTGCTATTCCGCAGGATGTAGGCATCATGCACTGAGCCAGGGAACTTGGCATTCACATGGGAGATGTACTGGTCTGCCAAACATACCGTCTGTACATTCATGGAATGATAACTCTTCCGGTTTCTGTACACCTGTTCACTCCTGTGGGGGGGGGGACCAAAGCCACATGGGTCCCATCAATGGCACCTATGATGTTGGGGATGTGTCCCAGGGAATAGAAATCACCTTTCACTGTAGGCAAATACTCCACCTGAGGAAAAACAATGTAGCTCCACATGTGTTTCAGAAGGGCAGACAACACTCTGGACAATACGTTGGAAAACATAGGCTGGGACATCCCTGATGCTATGGCCACTGTTGTTTGAAAAGACCCACTTGCAAGGAAATGGAGCACTGACAGCACCTGTACTTGAGGGGGGATTCCTGTGGGATGGCGGATTGCTGACATCAGGTCTGGCTCCCACTGGGTACACAGTTCCTGGATTGTGGCACGGTCAAGCCTGGATGTGATAATCACATGTCGCTCCTCCATTGTCGACAGGTCCACCAACGGTCAGTACACCGGAGGATGCCGCCATCTCCTCACATGTCCCAGCGGACGGTGCGGATGAAGGACAACAGCGAGCACAGAGTCAAACAACTCAGAGGTACGTACCCACAGTTTACACAGAACACCATTCATACACAAAAGATGGCCTGTATGTGTGTAGAGTCTAGGCCTAGGTATGTGTGACGCAGTTGAAAATGAAGCCATGTGGGCCCCTGAAATGGCGGCTGCCTGACCTGTAAAGTGGGACAATGACATGTGAGGTAACTGCGCTGGCGTTGTACACCATCGCGGTAGGCGGTCGAAGACCGCAGCGCAATGCTGCATTGGTTAACATTGGACCCTATGGGTCCCAGGAGCCAATGACGATGTTCGCCGGCGGTGACGGTACGCACCGCCGTGGACGTGACCGCCATTTTCTATCTGTTCAATCACTTGATACCTGATCTTCGACATGAGAGGACCTGCACTGCAAGTGCTGCTGTGACCTCAGTCTGGAAGAGACAATGGCTTGAGTGTCTGGGGAAAGGGCCCCTGCCTTCACATCGGAGGAGTTAGAGAAGCTCGTGGATGGGGTCCTCCCCCAGTACACACTACTCTACGGTCCTCCAGACAAACAGGTAAGTACAAAGGGAGCATGTTGTATGGGCTATGCCTGTGTGGAGAGGGCTGGATGTAAGAAGGAAGGGGGGAGAGTGCGGCGTGCATGAAAGACGGTGAATGCATGTGCCACATGGCAAGGGTAGGGATGGGGGCCAATTACTTTGATGGTGCAGTTGGTAATAACTTCTCTTTTTCCCCTGTACATTTCATGTAGGTCAGCGCCCACCAGAAAAAAGATTTTTGGCGTGCCATCGCCAAGAACGTCCGGACCCTGGGGTTCTACCACAGACGGAGCACCCACTGCCGTAAAAGATGGGAGGACATTCGCTGCTGGAGCAAGAAGACAGCGGAGGCTCAGCTGGAGATGGCCTCCCAACGTGGGAGGGGTGCCTGTCGCACCATGACCCCCCTGATGTTCAGGATCCTGGCGGTGGCCTACCCGGAGTTGGATGGGCGCTTGAGGGCATCACAGCAGCCACAAGGGGGTGAGTACACTCTCATTCTGCTGACTCTGCGCGCAGTGGAGGTGTCTGGGTGGGGGAGGTGGGTTGTGGGTTTCCCTAGGCCAGGGCGAGTTCTGTAGGCAAGGCACCTCCGTAAGGCAGGCCATGTAGCACCCCACCCCACCTCTGTAGAGTGCCAAGTATACCTAGTCATGCACCCGTGTCATCTATGTGTGCAGATGTCGTCCATAGCCTTGTAGGCCATTTCCCAGGAATTCAACAGTGGACCCCAAGAGCGCAGCGTAGTGCAGGGGGCTTCTGTGTCTGTCGTGTCCGCCAACGGTAGCGGTAATGCATGCACTCAACATGTCTTTCTTCTGTCGTCCCCCCTTTTTGTGGTCTCCCTGTTCTTGTGTGCACTAGCATCATCAGGCGGAGGAGCAGTGGCACCGGAGCACGAGGGAGCTGCATCCCACATGGCCCTGGAGGGCGAGACTACGGACTCAGAGTTCATCAGTGGGACGGAGGGCGAGGGGAGCTCCACGGAGGGGACAGGAGCTGACACCAGTGACACGGACTCGTCCTCTGATGGGAGCTCCCTTGTGGTGGCGGCAACATCTGTGCCCCCCTCATCTACAGGTACAGCCACCACCCCCCCCTACCAGCACCGCCTTCCCAGCAGCCCCTTAGCCCTTGCCCCGTGCCCGCTCCCCCATGAGGGTGGGCATCACCTTCACCCCAGGCACCTCAGGCCATGCCCCAGTCACCCCTGCTGCCCTCAGTGAGGAGGCCATTGACCTCCTCAGGTCCTTCACTGTTGGGCAGTCTACCATTTTGAATGCCATCCAGGGTGTAGAGAGGCAGTTGCAACAAACCAATGCATTCCTGGAGGGCATTCATTATGGTCAGGCGGCCCTTCAGTGAGCTTTTCAGACTCTGGCCTCAGCACTGATGGCAGCCATTGTCCCCGGCTCTAGCCTCCCCCCTCCATCTTCCTCCACCCAGACCCAAACCCCTGTACCTCAGCCTATCCCAAGCACACCTACAGACCAGCATGCACACACGTCAACACACAAGGGAAGCTCTGGCAAACATAAGCACCACACATCCCTCGGGTACTCACGCAAGCATCACACACATGTAGACACACCAACATCCACTGCCTCCGCTGTGTCCCCCTCCTCCTCATCTCCCTCCTCCCTCCCAGTCTCGTCTACACTCACATCTGCATGCACTACCTCTACAGCAACTACGTCCCTCTCCAGCACACACCACCACACCCCGCTCACGTGCAGTCACCACCCCCACTACCATTCACACGTCCCCTGTGTCCTCTCCCAGTGTGTCTGTGATGCCCCCTCCCAAGATACACAAACGCAGGCACACACCCACCCAACAGCCATCCACCTCACGTCAGCCTCCAGTGCATGCACCTTCACCCAAAGTCACCAAACGTACACCTCCTACAACCACCACCTCTTCCTCCATTCCCAAACCCCATCCAGCTACCCGTCCCAGTGTCTCCCAAAAACTTTTCCTGTCCACCCTTGACCTCTTTCCCACACCTCCCCCACCCCGTCCGTCTCCTAGGTCCCGATCTAGCACCTCAGCCACAACATCTCCGGGACCAGTGGTGCCTGTAGTCACCGGAATCTGGAGTGCACCGGCCACCAGGGCAGCCAGTGTGGCACAGAGACACAGCACAGACTGTCCCCCACCTGTGAAGCATCAGAAGTTGGCCAGTGCCCCGCGGGAAAGGGGGTTGACTCCAGCCACCAAAGCCGCTCCCAGGGGACCCGGTGGGAGTGTGGAGTCCGCTGTGACACCTTCCAAGGTGGGGAAGGGCCACAAGAAACCCTGCAAGTCTGGGAAGAGCAGCACGGCGGAGAAGACCGCCATCATCCCCGATGCCCAGGAGCCCAACTCCAGCACAAGCCCAGCTGCCCAGGACAGGACCGCCAGCACTGGCCCACCTGCCCTGGAGGCCACCGCCAGCACCAGCCCACCTGCCCTGGAGGCCACCGCCAGCACCATCCCACCTGCCCAGGAGGCCACCGCCAGCACCATCCCACCTGCCCAGGAGGCCACTGCCAGCACCAGCCCACCTGCCCAGGAGGCCACCGCCAGCACTAGCCCCGCTGGGCCATGAAGGACCGCCAGCAAAAGCCCCGCTGGGCCATGAAGGACCGCCAGGAGCTGAGACCCTGCAATGGAGACCGCCATCTCAAGCACCGCTGAACAGGGCGCCGCCATCTCAAGCACCGCTGAACAGGACACCGCCAACTCAAGCACTGCTGAACAGGACACCGCCAACTCAAGTACCGCTGAACAGGGCACCGCCGTCTCAAGCACCGCTGAACAGAGCACCTCCATCTCAAGCACCGCTGAACAGGGCACCGCCATCTCAAGCACCACTGAACAGGGCACTCCGCTGAACAGGGCACCGCCATCTCAAGCACCGCTGAACAGGGCACTGCCATCTCAAGCACGGCTGGCCCATGAGCGGCAAGGGCACTGACGCAACTGAGTCCGTCACGGGGTGAATGATGCACTCTGGGCACCATGCCCCCTCCAGAACCAGTGTAGACTGTCATCCACTACCTCTGTACTTAGCAGGATGAAGCACTCTGGGCACCATGCCCCCTCCAGAACCAGTGGAGACTGTCATCCACTTGCACAGACACCTTTAATGCAAACACCTCAGAGTGTGATGCTCACAGATTAACGATCAGTTGTAACCCTTAAGAACCAAACCGAAAATCTCTCAATGAAGTTAATAAAAACTGCTGAATCGCAAAGTGATGTATCTAGCCATGCACCAGACAGAGTGCAAATGCCCATGGTAAATGTAATGAAAATTATAAACAAATAAAAAATAACATAATAGCAATGAAAAAACACCCATACCTACAACCGTGCTAACGTGTTTTATCAGTGATTAAAAACTAATTAGTAATATGACCTGAAAACTCAGAATATCGTAAATATTCTTAATTGTAATACCAAATACGTCGATCGCTAGTACAATTCATATATTGTGTAATTGCCGGCCAATCAACTCAATACCAGTAATCCGGAATCTCAATCCATAACGTGTGAAACTACCAATCAAAATAAAATGAGAGCACCTTGATCATTTGTACTTCCATTCTGAGCATAAGAGTTATGTCTAAACATAAAATAAAATAAGAGCACCTTGATCGTTTTTACCACCGTTCTGAGAGTAAGAGTTATGTCTAATTACAACATGTCAATAAACCATAACACATCAAAGGAGTACATCCAATAAATCATCACATCAAATACAGTGACACAAGTCCAAATGACTCACCTGTATATCCATGACAAAAAAATGATGTCTAGTGAAAAAATTCATGTTGAGTATGTGTTGGTCGCAAGTACGCTAACCGATGCGGAAGTGCCTATATATAAACACAACGTAGTCATAGAAAACGGACTAAAAAATGACTTTAAGCGGGGAGCAAAATGACTGGAACATCATCCAAAAATAAACTTTCCCCAAATCGCTAATGATATGCTACCTATTGACTCCAAATTCGAAACGTGAGCACCTTACAACAGTGTGGAAACTAAAAGTTAATAACACGATGTTTCAAAAGTAGTTCATAGAAACCGATGAAGGACAGGAAAGTTAGTCCCCATTGCAGCCGCCATTTTGAAACTATAATGTCATATCCCAACTTTCATGAATTTCTTAATTAACTATGCGAAATAATCTCAAGGGAGGTCGTTGGAGAACACTTACATTGAAAAGAGTAGATCCCTATTCAAGCAATCAATATCAATGTCACCCCGTAACATATCATTGAAACCCAACTGTAAAACACTATACGTAGTACACGTCACTACACTTATACCAATTTCATAGTGAAACAAATAGGACCCCTATTGTTAGGAACTAACAGTGCCAGCTAACTACCCTGCTGATCAATATATGTCATTAATTAATAGTGAGTACTCATGAATATATGTTAATTTCGATGAAATATCACCCAAAGGTATAAACCTAGGAACCATATAGAATAATATACTATAAAACATTGTGATAATACATAAGACGAGTATAATTAACATCCACAAATACTGTTGAACCAAAATAAAATCAATATTCATAAATGCAAATTCATGGTGAGTATTTCACCCATTATATCCATGTCGTGGTCAAAAAAGGGTAAATACATTTGATATGAATCACATTGTAAAATCTCAGTCGGCCAAAACATATTCCAATGCCTGATCAGTATTAAGACCATCTTCCACTGCTCTGAGGCGTATAATCCATATTGCCTCCTTCCTCCGCAAAGCGAGTTCCCTATTAGCTCCTCTCGAGGCTTTTGGTATATGTTCAAAACCATAGAACTCAAAAGTCTTGTGAGTACCCTGTGCTCTACAGGTTTTCATATGCGCCACTACCGGATATCTTTCATCTCCATGTATAAGTGCTCTGGCATGCTCACTGATCCAGATTTTAAGAGGACGAATATTACTCCCCACATAGATAGGGGTACAGTTACAAGAAATTATGTAGATAGCAAACGATGTATTACAGTTCATGGATGACTTAACTTTTAAAGTATCGTTCACTGTACTGGAAAACTCCTTTTTATCATGACAGGCCCATCAACACATCCCACATTGTCCGCACTTGAAAAAGCCTTCCCTGTGAGTAGACAACCAATTGTCCCTTGATCTAACTATTGGAAAACTTGGACTGAGGATGTTCTTTAGAGATTTACCTCTGTGGTATGTGATCTCTGGTCTATTGGAAATAAAATTCCTCGAAGTATCATCCTGGTATAAAATGTTCCAATGTCTGTGGACAATCTTCCTGAAAGCCAAGGAGGTGCTGGTATAATCCGTTATGAGTCTCACCTTATTACACTCTCTACTGGAGTTAAGATGGTCTTTAGATTTAAGTGTATCACTTCTGGGAATACATCTGACTCTGCATTGTGCTTTTTCAATTTCCCCTTTTTGATATCCCTGTAGTTTGAAACGTTGACCCATCTCTTCAATGTATTTAAAAAACTCCTCATCCTTGCTACAGTTACGCCTAGCTCTCACCATTTCACCAAAGGGTATTGATGTGATTTGATGTGCGTGTAGGATGGAATTACAAGCCGTGGGTTTTCGAAACAACCTACTGTTTATCTTGTTGTCCTCAATAAATAGCTCCACATCCAAAAATTCAATAACTCTAGAACTGTAGTGAAATGTGAACTTAACATTCATTTAGTTTGAATTTAGATATTCACAAAATTCAATCAACTGTTCAACATTACCTGTCCAAATCATAAAGCAGTCATCTATATAACGTCCCCAATATAATATATGTGTTTGCCATTGTGTGTACGCAGGACCCCAGATTCATCTAGCTTCAAAGCAGTCCATAAACAGATTTGCGTAAGAAGGAGAAAATATGGAGCCCATTGCTACCCCTTGTTTTTGTCTATACCAATTTTTGTTAAATAGGAAAAAATTGTGCTGAGGATTATATCAATCACTTCAATCAACATCCCTGTGTGTTCCCACAAGCTTGCAGACCTTTTGTTAAGAAATTGCTTGTAGACCTAGATCATGATCTATACCAGTATATAGTGAGACAACATCTAACATCACTAGTAGCATATTAGTCTCCCATTCCATATCACTTAAAATGCTGAGAATATGTGTTGTATTTTTGATGGGGGAAGGTTGTTAACAAATGGTTCTTAAAAGAGGTCCACATATTCAGATTGTTTCTGGCATTGTGGGACAAACCAAAGCCCTCCTGGTGGAAATTATAATTTTTTTATTAATTTTTGGTAAACTATACAAACAGGGAAATCTCGAACGATCCACTTTGAGATATAAATATTCATCTTTGTTGAGTAAATTCTGTTGATACCATGTCTTCAGTCTACTATTGATTTTATTGGATAAACCAAAAATCGGATTGGATGTAATGTATCCATAACATCGATCGTCATTGAATTGCATACAGATCTCATAGTCATAATCTAACCTATTCATAATCACAACGTTACCACCTTTCTCTGCCTGCCTGACAATAATACCATCTTCTTGTTGAAGTATTTTAAGTGCTTGTTGTTCACCATGGCTCAAATTATGAGTGACTTTCAGAAACCTCTGCTTGGACATATTAGCGTCCAAGTACCGACAAACCATATCATAAAACATATCTAAGTTGTTACTGCTAAATTACTTTGGTATCCACCGAGATTTCTTTTTCAGACCACTAGTCATGCTAATGTCGGATGTATTGTCAAGATCCTCCAAAATCTGTGAAAGAATGGTAGGATCCTCCTCTCATTCTGAAATAGATAGTAATGTTGCAGTATCATGTATATCTTTGATGGATAGAGCACTTAGTTCAAAACCCTGCGTAAGGGGACTGACTATTTGTGTGCACGTTGGATTCAACAAAAAATATTTCTTAAGTTTCAATCTATGAACAAATTTGAACAGGTCTATCTTTGATCTGCATATGTCACCATGACTAGTGGGACAAAAATTCAAGCCTTTCTCCAAAAGTGATTTATCCTCTAATGAAAGATCAGTGCTGGACAAATGAGTCACATTAATTGATGGCGTGCAATTGAAGTCTAAACTCTCTTGTCCCAAGACTTTGTCTTCATTCCGCCTCGTTCCCTTTCATTTGAGGTTCCTTCCTCTCCCTCCCCTTCTGGTCTTCCTCTTTCTGCTCTTGTCGCAGTTGCCTTGTTTGATTCTAAATAACTCTTGTAAAAAATTACTCTTATTGTTGAGTGTGCGTTGAGAAGAAGTGCCTAACCCATCATCTGTGTCACTGTCACTCGTAGCTGGAGCACTCATGGAGGTGGAATCAGAAGTGATTGAAATTGTTGACCCCCTACAAGTGGGATTTGCCTGAATTAGATGATCATATTTTCTTGAAAAAGTAAATACTCTACCAGTCTGATAACCCCTTTCATACCGTCACAGCCGACCTACATCACCATTGGTCCATGTACCCCATAGGGCCCAATATTATCCAATAAGGCATTGCACTGTGGATCCCGACCGCCTCCCGCAATGGAGCACAACGTCAGTGGAATTACCTCACTTCCACCTGTCCCTCCATACAGGACAGGCGGACGCCATTTCAGGGGGGCAATGCATGGAATATAACTGCGTCACAGATCCCAATTGTACATACAGGACATAAGCCACTAATACATTTAAAATTCACATCATGCATTGAACTGTAGTGGCTACAATGTACATTTTATGACTGAACCTCCCTCTTATGCCCCATAGATTGCAACTGGTGCGGATGAATAGGAGATGGAGACATCCTCCGTGTACAGACCCCCTGGTGGACTTGGCAACACTGGAGGATGGGCACATTATCCTGTCCTACAGGCTTGACAGGGCCACAATCACGGAGCTGTGTGCCCAACTGGAGCCTGACTTGATATCTGCTGTCTGTCATCCCAATTGGATCCCCCCTCCAGTGCAAATCCTATCTGTGCTCCATTTCTTGGCAACTGGTTCTTTCCAAGTGACGGTGGGCTTGGCAGCAGGAATGTCACAGCCAATGCTCTCAATTGTGTTGACAAGAGTGTTGGCTGCCCTGATTAAAAACATGTGCAGCTACATTGTTTCCCCCCAGGTGGAGGATTTGCCCACAGTGAAGGCTGACCTCTATGCAATGGGACATATGGGCGATTGATGGAACACATATTGCATTTGTTCCCCCCCCCCCCCATGCCCCCCAAAAATGAACAGGTCTTCAGATATCGAAAACGTTTTCACTCAATGAATGTGCAGAGGGTGTGTTTGGCGGACCAGTACATCTCCCATGTCAGTGCTAAGTATCCTGGGTCAGTGCATGATACCTTTATCCTGAGGAATAGCAGCATCCCAAAGGTGATGGGCCAACTACAGAGGTACTGTGTGTGGCTAATAGGTGAGCCCTTGTTCCCACCCTGTGGATGTTGGTATATGGGTATGGTGTGGGCCATAAGGGATAGTGTGTGGCTGACAGTTGTCCAACGATATTTGCAGGTGACTCAGGTTACCCCAACCTATCATGGCTACTGATCCCTGTGAGGAATCCCAGGACAAGGGCTGAGGAAAGTTACAATGAGGCACATGGGCGAACAAGAAGGATTATTGAACGTATATTTGGCCTCCTGAAGGCCAGTTTTCTGTGCCTCCATCTAACAGGTGGATCCCTGTGCTACTCACCCAATAAGGTCTGCCAGATAATCGTGGCATGCTGCATGTTGCATAACCTTGCCTTGAGACGCCATGTCCCTTTTCTACAGGATGAGGAGGCAGGAGATGGACGTGTGGCAGCAGTGGGCCTTGTGGACAGTGAAGATGAGGAGGCAGGAGGATGAGGATGATGACAACAGATCTGCAGTGATTAGACAATACTTCCAATGACACACAGGTAAGACAGTGTTACTTCACATTTCATTGTCAGTTTTTTGTTTCACATTGTCACTTGCAGACTCACTGTACCCTTTAGCAACTCTTTTTGCAGATGTTGGTGCCCCACTATCGCTCCTGGTGTTGTCACTGCAGCCAACCACAGGTCTTTCCTATGTTAACAGTACTGCACAGTTGAATTGCAATGTTTAAACCTTGTTAAACAAATACATACTTAAATCATTTGATATACTCCATACTTGTATTTTTTCAAAGGGTGTTTATTGCAGTGCTATGAAGAAAAGGGAGAAGTGCAATAGGCTGGGGTAATGATGGAGGAAAGTCCAGGCTATAATTCCAGTCTATTTGTAGCACAGGTGCATTGTCCAAGGAGGCATAGGAAGGGGATCAATGGCAGTTCAAGGTGGACAGGGTGACAGAGTGGGACACAAGGGTGACAATCAGGAGAGTCTCATTTCCTGGTGGGGTTCTTGGCAACAGTCTCTAACTTCTGCCTGGATTACATGGAACATGGTTCTCCTTCTGCAGGGGGAGGGGTGATGGTGGCCTTTTGGTCCTGTGGCAGGGCGTCCTGTCCACTAGCGGCAGTGGAGGTGGAGGGCTGTTCAGTAGTCTGGCTAGTGGCAGGGGCCTGCTGGTGTGACACACCCTCCCTCATAATATTGGCCATGTCAGCCACCACCCCTGCAATGGAGACCAGGGTGGTGTTTATGGCCTTCAGGTCCTCCCTGATCCCCTGGTACTGTCCCTCTTGCAGCTGCCTGTTCTCCTGCACCTTGTCCAGGATCAGGCCCAGCGTATCCTGAGAATGTTGGTATGCTCCCAGGATCTCAGTGAGAGCCTCTTGGAGAGTTGGTTCTCTGGCTCTGCCCCCCCCCCCCTGGAACACAGCAGTCCTCCCAGCTTCCCTGTTGTCCTGTTCCCCTGTCCCCTGAATGGTGTGCCCTCTGACCCCAGGTCCCTGATTGTTTTGGGTTTGTGGTGTTCCCTGGGGTCACTGTTGTGGTGGACACTCTGCTGATTAATGTGTCCTGGGGACAGAGGTATGGGCATGCTGGGTGGGTGCTGTGGTGGTGTGTCCTGAGGGGGGAGGCTCAGTGGTGGTGTATGACTGTGGTTGGGTAACCGACTGTCCGGAGGTCCCTGATGGGCCAGGTTGGACATCCAGATCCAGGCGAGCAGAGTCGCTGTCATCACTGTGGGCCTCTTCTGTGGGAGGACTGGATAATTCTGGCACCTCTTCTCCGGTGACATTGGCTGGGATACCTGTGGGGATGTAATGCAGTGTTATTGTTTCTGTGTGTGACATATTGTGCATGGGTGGGTTAACCTCTATGGTTGTTTTTGCCCTGGCAGCTTTCACTTGTGTATGTTGGTGTATGGTGGGATAGTTAATTCTCTCTAGTGTGCATGCTTTAGTGATAGGTGTCCATGCAGGGCTGTGAGTGTTGTCCATGCATTGGTATGGCATGCAGGGCTTGTCTTTGGGATGAGTGAGATGTGATGGTGGGGTATGTGGGAAGTGGTGGAGTGATGGGAGTGAAAATGGGGGTATGTAATGGCATGCAGGTAGGGGGTGATAGTAGTACAGAGTTGACTTACCAGAGTCCAGTCCTTCTGCAACTTCTGTCAGGCCCTCAGGATGCATGATTGCCAAGACTTGATCCTCCAATGTTGTTAGTTGTGGGGGAGGAGATGGGGGTCCATCGCCAGTCCTCTGTACAGTGAGTTGGTGTCTTGCGGCAATGGAACGTACCTTCCCGCATAGGTCGTTCCACCTCTTCCTGGTGTCATCCCTTCTTCTGGGGTACTGTCCAGCAACATTGACCCTGTCCACAATCCTCCGCCATAGCTCCATCTTCCTAGCAATGGATATCTGTTGCACCTGGGCTCCAAATAGCTGTGGCTGTCTACCCAGATGATTTCCTCCACCATGACCCTTAGCTCCTCCTAAGAGAATCTGGGTGCCGTTTTGGTGCCTTGGGTGTTGTGTGAGTATTGTGGGTGAGGGTGTGTAGGGTGATGTGTTGGGGCTGTGTGTTGTGAGGTGCGTGGGTGGTGTATAGGTGATGGTGGTATGTGGCTCTGGATGTGTGAGTGGTCTTGCTGTCTCTCTCTGGTGGCAATGGTTTGTAGTTGTAAAGGATTGGGTGTAATGTGGGTGTGTGTTTTATATTGGTGTGGGTGTGTGGAGGTGCTCTGTGTATGGGTGTCAGGTGTGTGTTGTTTGAATTGACCAATGTGATGTAGTTTTGTATGTGTGTGTGTATTTTGAGCACAGAGGTCTGTAAAGCCAATGGTTTACCGCCATTGAATGCCCACTGTTTCATGGGTCATAATGTGATTGGCGTGGTTCTGTTGGCGTAACAGTGTGGGTTTGGATACTGCCAGTTTATCACTGACCTTTGATGTAGCAGACTTGTGTCTGTGGCTGAATAGTAACGGATTGGTGTGTGTGTGTCATAATATGGTGAACGGATATCCGCCGCCGCCACGGTATGTTGGTGGCAGTCAGCATGGCGGTAAGTGGGAGTTACCGCCAATGTCATAATGAGGGTCCTAGTGCCTATAGCCTGTTCATGACTCACATGAGTAGTAGTGGATGGCAGCCAACCTTTATGTATTCCTCCCAGATAGCATCACAATGGAGGGTTTGGGTTTTAGCAGGATATGCCGTCCTTGCTTGATAGTGTGGTGGAACGGTCACCTACGACACATGCACTTTAAAAGTTCTGACCCTGCTCACACACAAATAGTCTTTTGTACCCCCAGACAGACTGGGACCTGAGCAAAGAGGAAGAAAATTTCAGATACTTCTGTAGGGAGAATATTCTAGAAGATTCTTCCCTACTCTTCAGTACTTTCCTGGACATGTGGCTACTACTGAACAAAGACTGGCCTACTGCCAGTTGACTATCCTGCTGCTTGAGGACTGCCCTTTTATCTGAGAAGGAAGACTGGACTTGAACCCTTCACCCTAGGACTCCAGGAATCAGCTGACTGACCTCTTGTTCTGAGGAACAGAGACACAACAAGCTCCTGAGGTCTCCCTGAAAGTGCCCAGCTGACCTGGTCACCTGGACCTGTCTGGACCTGCCCAAGACCTGTTAGCCTCTATTGGAGTGAGTTCCTGATCCCCAAGAGGCGCATCTGAGGCAACTGACCCTTTGTGCAGCAAAAGTTGAGTTCATCCTAAAAGAAAAGGTAAAATCCTCACGTTTTAGGCTTTTCACCACCCGGAACAGGCCCTCTCTTGCCAAGATCTTGCTGCATGTCCCGAATGCCAACAGGAAGCTCCGGTGAACCGTACTCTTCACTCTACAGTGACCCTCAACTATGACAGGCAACACAAGATCTGCACTTCATGTTACGGCATCAAAAGCCCATGGGCATTGCCAAAGCAAAGCTTCAGCAATGAACATCCGTGACGCCCAACATGATCTTAATGTTACAGCCGTCCTTTATGCTCTCCCTGCTCTTCATGGCTCCCTCCACTGTGAAATTAACTCTTCACACTGGGCTTTAGAATATAACTCTTTCAGTGTGACCAATCTGGTTTCATGCTCCATCACAGTCGGCCTGAATTTGTGACTTTCCCCCAGTCTCACACGACCAGATCACTGCAAGTGATGCTTTCTACTTTTCGGCACTATACTTACCTTAATTCTATGAAATTGGAGATCTCTGGTTCTACTGATTGGATTTTGTTGTTTTGGTGACTGATACTCTTTTAAACTTTACTTTATTGCTGTTTAAGTACTGCATACATTCTTTACACATTACCTCTAAGTTAAGCCTGACTGCTTTTGTTTCAAGCTATCAGATGGTTACACACAGGTTAATTTAGTGACTTTTGTAGTCCACCTTGACAAGGATTGTGGCTGTTGCTTGAGAAGGGCTCACAGCCCCCTCAACCAACTACCCAGTTTCTCACACTGGACCTATTTCTCTCTGGGTTCCGATCTGCATTTCGTTCCTGGCTTTCCTGTGTCTGGTCTTGTATCTGCTGGTTTTCCTGGTCTTTCACTTTCCAAGTTCTAGTTCTGCCTTCCCTTCATTTGTGTTTCCTTGCTTCCTTGTCCTTGGTGAATTCCTTGCACCTGACTCTCTCCCTGCATCTGGGGACCTCCCCTGAGATACCTAAAGTGAGCCCAGAGAGCAGTGTCCCAAAACTGACCTTGCAGCTGAGTCTCCTAGCGCTCTGTTTGATCCTGATATTATATTCCATGCTTCCCTTTTGATGACTGTTTTCATAGTTGTTTGCTTCCATGTTCCCATTCTGATTAGTTATTTGTGCCTGTTGCATGTGTCTTGTTTATCCTATCTGTTTGTTCCAGTGTTTGCCTTGTTCCTAGTTCTGACTGTACAGATCCAGTCCTTTCCTGCATATGCAGATTTTTAGTCTTGCTGTTGAGCTCCATGTTCCTGTTCTGACTGTGTGTTCCCGTTCTGCCCTAATTAGTGCGCAGAGCTCTATTATCCACAGTTCTGTGTATTCCAGTCCTTACCTTAACCTATCTTTCAGTCCAAGTTTTCCCACACCGCAGCTCTTGTTTCTATGTACCTTACACTGTTCTTGTGTGTTATAGCATTATCCTTATTTTCATTGTTTCCAATGGTCCTATTTAGACATATATGATAGTTTGGTTTTTGTTTCCCTGTTTTTACCTTCCTGTTATTTGTATTTATGTTATTATCATACTTTTGTTCTTTTGATACAGGATTTGCAGTGACCTATTTACTGCCTGCTTCAACCTACGTGAGTTCTAAGACTCAGACCTGCTTTCCTCCCCACCTTTGGATGCTCTCTTGTTTATAGTTAGCACCTTCTCCAGTAATCATGTATCCCTGCATAGAGCAACCATTCCTGTTACTCTGTCTTGTTTCGAACTCTGCTTGTGTTACTGACAGATTTTGCTGTACTTTCAATATTCATGACAGCAATGTACCATAGGTGGGAATGTCACATGACATTACTGCTCTCTAAATCACATAGCATGTTTACCTGAAGTATGTTGCTTGGAAGTGCTGGTATGTCAGGAACACATCTTGAACCTTAACTATGCTCTCTTCAGCCCCGTCTTGTATGCCTTCAATACTGGTCAGGCTTCTTATGATGTGAATCTATACTACCTAGGCTGTCAGGTTCAGCTCTGCTGCAGCTCCTCTTTCTCAACCCTCAGTTCAGTCATATGGTCAGAAGCTATGACAGATGTATTGCTGGTTTGCAGTTGATGGCTGTTTCAAGAGAAGGATTGAACTGTATTTAAAAGTTGTTAAAATGGCTGGCAGAGATGAATTAATTGAAGCTGGCTTTCAGTAATAATGAGGTGCCTCATGAGTGTAGTCAGATGGCTTTAATACACATTGGGACTGTGACTGGCAACCAAAAACTTGCATATTTTCTATCTTTTATAGTAAATATCGAATGTCCCTTTGCGATAGTATTGGCTGGTAATAAAGACCCATATTTCAAGGTATTAAGCATGTTAACTGAGGCAATACTTCCCAGTGTTTCACATCCTGTGACATCTGGATAATAGTCTTAATTCTGGGGATAATCCCCAGATTTATCCAGCCTCATTAGAAATATCTCCTGATATCTTCTCCTTTCATAATCCAGGCCCTAGTGCGGGTAATGTGATGCTTACTAAGCACTTTATTCTTGGGTTCCAAAAATGGGCAGCATTTACTACCATGGGATACTGATATGTAGTGCATTGATATTGGCATGCAGTGAGTGCACAGAAATATGCACAGTGAAAATCTTAAGGACTCTGTGTATGCAATGCTAGATCCTAATTTATATGCAGAGCTAAGAGGCAGAACATATGTACATGATGTATATGGGATGAGGAGTAAGGAGTGAGGAATGATAAGTTTGCAATAGAGAGTGGGGTATAAGAAATCAGAGGTGAGGCAGATGAATGAGGAATGTGTGAGGAGTAGGGTGAACAGTGAGGAATGAGGAACAATGATTTTTGGGTGACAGTGAGTGAGGGATGAAGAGTGAGAGATGAGAGTTGATGGTTGAGGTAAGAGGGATGAGGAATTAGAATTTTTTGGTGACTGTAGAAATCTGAAAGATGGAGAGCAAAAGATGGGAGTTGAGTGTTGAGGTGGGAGGGATTAAGAATGAGGGATGAGGAGTTAGGGGCAATGAAAGAAAGGTAAGGAGAGAGGGATTAGGATTGAGTGAGAATACCTGGAAGATGATTACTGAGGAGTAAGCTAGGATGTGAGAAGTAAGTAATGATGATATCCCAAAAAGAAGTTTCATGGTGGCCATGAATCCTGTGTACTTTAGCAAATGTCTTTGAAATATTGTGTTGTGAATAGCATCTGATTGCCCAATTTGTAATAAGGTTTTAATTGAGTGGTGGCAATTTCCCCATGTTTCCCTCCTAAAATAGGGCCTTAGATCCTCAGTATGAGTGCCCCAGGTTTGGCCACATTAAGTCCACACCAAGGAGTTACCATTAATAGGAGTACCAGTAAGTTCCAGTGACAGAGTTAATGGAGATAACAGGTGAAAGTTTGAGATTGTCTTGAGAAATTAACACTTGCAGAGACAAGCAGGAATTCTGGGTGTGATTCTCCTAGTAAATTCTCATTTCACCTCCAGAATTTTACTCTGAGGTTTTATTGCTTTCAGTTGCCAGTGTCACTAAGTGAAAGCTACCAGGCCTGTGGACCAACCGCTGCTCTGTAAGTTTTTTTAATGGGGACTCACTACAAAATACAGCTGAAACCTCTGAGTGAAGTTCCAGCAAAAAAATACAAGGAGAGTCAGACTCAGAATTACTGATTCTCTTGGTAATTACACATCAGAATTAAATGTTAATTTTAATTGGGCCCCTAAGAGACACATGCAAATAGGGCTGTTTACATCTCACCCCCCATCCTGTCACTAGCTAGTCCCTCTGTTGTGTGGCTGCATGGGAGGGATACACACAGGCCAACTGCCAACCACAGATGGTCATGTGACCCAGGAAACAGGCTGCAGGCCTTTCTATAAATTGCATTTTCAGAATGATACCTTAAAATCTGAGTTTGCCTTCAAAGTTTTAAGAGGATTTTAAATTACAATTTCTTAGATGCCAGACATGACATTTCTTCATGCTCCCAAACAAATGTTATCATTTATAAAAGGTAATCCCGTCCTGACTGTAGCTCACACATAAGGTGGTTTGTTTTCCTGGCAGGCACTTAGGAGCCATCTTAGGAGGTGCTTGGCTCCTATTTTATCCAGCAGAATTGTAAGTCTGTGTCACCTATTATATTGTTTTTAAGTGCTTCTATTGCTTCTCATAAATATTTTGGTTTGCTAATATTTTCCAGTATTCCTACTAAGCAGTACAGAGGGGTTGTTGGATTCCAGCTAGTTATAATATTTGCCCTATAGTTTTAATTCTGAAGTGTCTAATTGCACTTTGGATGATTGGCCACGTCCCTGGCCATGCTATTTGATGCTGGCCCTCTTAAGGGTCGTGAAGTGCGTCCATGTCAATAGCATGTCAAAGGCATGCCAAAGGCCAGCTCATCAGCACCTGTCAGCAGCTGGACAGTGCCCTGTGCCAGGACCCCTGGCCCTTTTTCCATCCAGGTCTATTTGAGAGAAGACATTTTGGAATTTGATAACTCAGGTAGGTCCAAACTTTGTGTAACGCACATTTTCTGTTTAAATTGTAACTTTGTCTTTAGACCAGATTTAGCACCCTTATTAGAGAGCAATGCCCTCCAATGTCCTTCTCGTGTTATCTCTAAGTCGACCCTCCCATCTGAAGCGCTTACATGTGCACTACTTAATACCAGGTCACTAATAAAAAATAAATATGAATTATCTGAGTTTGTTGATCTTGAGGCCCCTCATATAACTTCTTTAACGGAGGCCTGGGCTGACGCTGCATCTGACCCTGATCTTAGAATAGCTATCTCTGAAGGCTATGATTCTTTCAGATTGGACCGACAAGGCAAACAAAGTGGAGGGATTGTGATTTTTTATCACAGCCATTTGAGGGCCATGTTCAAGCCAATAACTCACCTGGACTGTGAAGACCGTATGTTTAACATGAAATTAAACAATACTACTGCCTTCAACAGCCTTGTAATCTATTGCGCGCCTGGGCACAAAGACAACTTCATCCAAACACTGATGAATTTTATGTAATTCTGTATGGAATTCCCTAATTTTACTGTCCTGCGTGGTTTTAATTTTCACTTAGAGTTACCTGGAGATAGAAATACGGAATGCCTTGTTGATAGCTTGCTTAGCTTTGACCTCCTGCAGGTAGTGAACCTACCTTCCCATCAGGCTAACCACACGTTAGATAGTGTTTTTACTATCAACCCTAATTTAACTGCTGAAAAAGTCTTACCTCTAATTTGGACGCACAACAAAGCTGCATTCCTCAAACTTAAAGTACAGATCAATAACTCCCCTGACCTTAATTCATCTACCTTCTTTAAATTGCATCCGGCAGAAAATTGATGATGTGGAATTAAACAACATTGTGGGGAGGGCCCATCTGAAGTTAGAGAGTGTTATTGACTCAGTGTCTGCTAATTGTGCAGAACGGATCAACACTGCAGTTATTCAGCTGTCCTTGTAAAAATGATGAAAAATCATAGGACTAAGGGGGTCATTCCAACCCTGGCGGTCGGTGTTAAAGCGGCGGCCAACCCGCCAACAGGCAGGCGGTAAAAAAAATAGAATTCTGACCCTGGCGGAAACCGCCAACACAGCCCGCCACTTTAACACTCCGACCGCCACGGCGGAACAAACAAACAGCGCGGCGGTCACCGCCAACAGACAGGCGGCAGACAATGTACCGCCCACCCTATCACAACTCACCAATCCGCCACCTTTTCCGGGGCGGGAGCCCCGCCGATAAAAACACGGTGGAAACAGACTACGAACGGGAAAACGCTCACCTCTACACACTCCACGAGGAATCTGGACAGCATGGAACCAGAACTACACATCCTACCAGCTATTGTCTACCTGCTCCTCTACCAGGAGCACGAACGCTGGCGCAGAAGACAACGGTGAGTACTGCACCTACGACACAGGGGAGGGGGGAGGAGAAAAGATTACGGGCACACACATACGCGACACACCCAATCAATGCAGAGCAACAACTCAGAGTGACACCCCCCAAACCCCACGGAAGAATGCAAAGACAAAATAATATTATCATGAAATTCAAATATATTGTAAGGCAAAGTAAAAAATAATTCGAACATCTTATAACTATATACACATATGTAAATTGTCCTGTCAAAATTGGCTTTCAGTCATTGTACGTGGGCCAATGGTCCTCAACACATGGGCAAAGCCCACACAGGAGACCCGAATCCATAGGAGAGAACACTTCAGGGGCATCAGATAGCAAAACTACAGGCACCTCAGGGGGAAGGGAAGGGGGGGCACCTCAGCCACATGAGTCCACGATGCCAGATCCACGAGGGGCCTCCATGGCCACTGTTCCATCCTGGGGAGTGCAAAGCCACAGTCTCTCAAGTCTATACAGTGGGTGGGTTGCCCACTGCTGCATCCTGGGGAGTGCAAAGCCACAGTCTCTCAAGTCTCTACAGTGGGTGGGTTGCCCACTGCTTTATCCTGGGGAGTGCAAAGCCACAGTCTCTCAAGTCTCTACAGTGGGTGGGTTGCCCACTGCTTTATCCTGGGGAGTGCAAAGCCACAGTCTCTCAACTCTCTACAGTGGGTGGTTGCCCACTGCTGCATCCTGGGGAGTGCAAAGCCACAGTCTCTCAAGTCTCTACAGTGGGTGGGTTGCCCACTGTTTTATCCTGGGGAGTGCAAAGCCACAGTCTCTCAAGTCTCTACAGTGGGTGGGTTCCCCACTGTGCCATCCTGGGGAGTGCAAAGCCACAGTCACTCAAGTGGATTACAGACTCCACTGGTACTGGAGGAGTCTTGGTGCCCAGAGTGTATCGTGCAGCCCTGCCCGACACAGATCCGGGCCTGCCCCTTCTGCCAATGGGCCAGCGGTGCTTGAGAGGATGGGCCCAGCGGAGCGGTGCTTGAGATGAAGGGCCCAGCGGAGCGGTGCAGAGATGGCGGTGGCCAGCGGAGTGGTGCTTGAGAGGAAGGGCCCAGCGGAGCGGTGCTTGAGATGAAGGGCCCAGCGGAGCGGTGCTTGAGAGGAAGGGCCCAGCGGAGCGGTGCTTGAGAGGAAGGGCCCAGCGGAGCGGTGCAGAGACGGCGGTGGCCAGCGGAGCGGTGCTTGAGAGGAAAGGCCCAGCGGAGCGGTGCTTGAGAGGAAGGGCCCAGCGGAGCGGTGCTTGAGAGGAAGGGCCCAGCGGAGCGGTGCTTGAGAGGAAGGGCCCAGCGGAGTGGTGCAGAGACGGCGGTGGCCAGCGGAGCGGTGCTTGAGAGGAAGGGCCCAGCGGAGCGGTGCTTGAGATGAAGGGCCCAGCGGAGCGGTGCTTGAGAGGAAGGGCCCAGCGGAGGGGTGCAGAGACGGCGGTGGCCAGCGGAGCGGTGCTTGAGAGGAAGGGCACAGCAGAGCGGTGCTTGAGAGGAAGGGCCCAGCGGAGCGGTGCTTGAGAGGAAGGGCCCAGCGGAGCGGTGCTTGAGAGGAAGGGCCCAGCGGAGCGGTGCTTGAGATGAAGGGCCCAGCGGAGCGGTGCTTGAGAGGAAGGGCCCAGCGGAGCGGTGCAGAGACGGCGGTGGCCAGCGGAGCGGTGCTTGAGAGGAAGGGCCCAGCGGAGCGGTGCAGAGACGGCGGGCCCTGTTCAGCGGTTCTTGTCTTGAAGGGCCCTGTTCAGCGGTGCTTGTCTTGAAGGGCCCTGTTCAGCGGTGCTTGTCTTGAAGGGCCCTGTTCAGCGGTTCTTGTCTTAAAGGGCCCTGTTCAGCGGTGCTTGTCTTGAAGGGCCTTGTTCAGCGGTGCTTGTCTTGAAGAGCCCTGTTCAGCGGTGCTTGTCCTGAAGGGCCCTGTTCAGCGGTTCTTGTCTTGAAGGGCCCTGTTCAGCAGTGCTTGTCTTGAAGGGCCCTGTTCAGCGGTGCTTGTCTTGAAGGGCCCTGTTCAGCGGTTCCCGAGACGGCGGTGCCCTGTTCAGCGGTGCTTGTCTTGAAGGGCCCTGTTCAGCGGTGCTTGTCTTGAAGGGCCCTGTTCAGCGGTGCTTGTCTTGAAGGGCCCTGTTCAGCGGTTCTTGTCTTGAAGGGCCCTGTTCAGCGGTGCTTGTCTTGAAGGGCCCTGTTCAGCGGTGCTTGTCTTGAAGGGCCCTGTTCAGCGGTTCTTGTCTTGAAGGGCCCTGTTCAGCGGTGCTTGTCTTGAAGGGCCCTGTTCAGCGGTGCTTGTCTTGAAGGGCCCTATTCAGCGGTGCTTGTCTTGAAGGGCCCTGTTCAGCGGTTCCCGAGACGGCGGTGCCCTGTTCAGCGGTGCTTGTCTTGAAGGGCCCTGTTCAGCGGTTCTTGTCTTGAAGGGCCCTGTTCAGCGGTGCTTGTCTTGAAGGGCCCTGTTCAGCGGTTCTTGTCTTGAAGGGCCCTGTTCAGCGGTGCTTGTCTTGAAGGGCCCTGTTCAGCAGTTCTTGTCTTGAAGGGCCCTGTTCAGCGGTGCTTGACATGTGTCTCCAGGGCACCAGATCCGGCCAATATATGGTGTTCACTCGCCATCCGACTTCTCGCTTGCGGGGCCCTCCTGTGCTGGTGTCCCGTGCCCGTGGGTGTCCTCCTTCAACCCCGGAATGGGGCTGGTTGGCCCCTCCTGGGCAGCTCGCCTGCTGCCGGACTTGTCGGCCGTGCTGCCCTTGCCATCCTTCCGTGAGTCTCTGTGGCCCTTGCCTCCCTGTGTAGATGTGCTAGGTGGCACCCCACTTCCTGACGGTGCCAGGGTAGTGCCTGTGGAGACTGCCATCTCTGTCCTCTTGCTCCGGGCCTTCCCTTTTTTGGATTTCTTCCCAGGGGGTGGGCTGGCTGTCCCTTTACTGCTGGCCGATGTACCTGCCCTTGAAGGTGGTGGACTCCAATATCCCTGGACGATGGTCCTTGTAGGTCCAGGGGTTGTGGTGGCTGAGGTGCCGATTGGACTCTTACGAGATGGAGGGGGTGGGTCAGGTGATGGAAAGAGGTTAATTTTCGACAGGAAAAACTTTTTAGGAGGAATGGGAAGGGTAGGGGCAGTGGGTATGGGAGTGGAGGAAGCGGATGTGGTTGTAGGAGAGTCAAGTGTGCTGTCTTTGGGTGCAGGTGCTTGTGCTGGAGGCTGACGTGAGGAGGCTGTTGGGTGGGTGGCTGCCTGCGTTTGTGTGGTTTGGAAGAGGGAGTGACAGACACAGTGGGAGAGGACACAGGGGACGTGTAAATGGCAGTGGGGGTAGTGACTGCACGTGTGCGGAGTGTTCTGATGGGTGTGCTGGTGATGGACGTAGTGGCTGAGGATGTTGTGCATGCAAGTGTGAGTGGAGATGTCACAGGGAGGGAGGAGGGAGACTAGGAGGAGGGGGACACAGAGGAGGCAGTGGCTGTTGGTATGTCTGCATGTGGCTGTTGCTTGTGTGAATGCTTGTGTGATGTGTGGTGCTTATGTCTGGATGAGCTGCCCTTGGGTGTTGAGGTGTGTGCAGGCTGGTCTGTAGGTGTGTCTGGGATAGGCAGAGGAACAGGGGAGTGGGACTGGGTGGAGGGAGTTGGAGGAGGGAGGCAGGAGACAGGGACAATGGCTGCCGTCAGTGCTGAGGCCAGAGCGTTGAACGATCGCTGATGGGCAGCCTGACCCGAATGAATGCCCTCCAGGTATGCATTGCTCCGGTGCACCTCCTTTTCTACCCCCTGGATGGCATTCAAAAGGGTAGACTGCCCAACAATGAGCGTCCGGAGGAGGTCAATGACCTCCTCACTGAGGGCAGCAGGGGTAACTTGGGCAGGGCCTGAGGTGCCTGGGGCGAAGGAGATGCCCGCCTTGGTGTGCGAGCGGGCACGGGGCGAACGCTGAGGGGCTGCTTGGAGGGCGGTGCTGGTGCGCTGGGTGGCGGCTGTACCTGTTGTTGCGGTGGGCACGGATGTTGCCGCCACCACAAGGGAGCTCCCTTCCGAGGACGTGTCTGTGTCGCTGATGTCTCCACGGGTCCCCGTTGTGGAGCCCCCCTCGCCTTCCGTCTCACTGGTGAAATCAGAGTCCGTTGCATGGCCCTCCGGGGCCATGTGAGATGCAGCTCCCTCGTGCTCCAATGCCACTTCTCCTCCGCCTGATGATGCTAATGCACACATGAACAGGAAGAGCAGCAATAAAAGGGGGGGGGGACATAAAGACATATTGAGTGCATGCATTGGCAACACAGTTGGCGGAGAGGACAGACACAGAAGCCCCCTGCACTACGCCGTGCACTTGGGGTACACTACTCAATCAGTGAGACTTGCCCTACAAGCCAATGGACGACAACTGCACACATAGCTGACACAGGGCCATGCATAGCTGTACTTGCCACCCTACAGAGGTGGGGGGCGGGGGCACAGGGCCATGCCTTACGGGTGGGACTAGCCTACAGAAATCGCCCTGGCCTAGGGATACCCACAGCCCTCCTCCCCCACCCAGACACCTCCACTGCGCGCAATATCAGCAGAATGTGCTGGTACTCACCCCCTTGTGTCTGCTGTGATGTCCTCACGCGCCCATCCAAATCTGGGTAGGCCACCGCCAGGATCCGAGACATCAGGGGGGTCAATTGACGAGTGGCACCCCTCCTACGTTGGGAGGCAATCCCCAGCAGAGCCTCCGCGGTCTTTCTGCTCCCGCGGCGGATGTCCTCCCACCTTTTGCGGCAGTTGGTGCCCCGTCTGTTTTGGACCCCCAGGGTCCGGAGGTCCTTGGCGATGGCACGCCAAATGACGATTTTCTGATGGGCACTGACCTATGTGACATGTACAGGGAGAGGAAATAAAATATCATCATTTTCTGCATGCTCGATGTGAGTGGCCCCCCCTCCCCACCCTTGCCATATGGCACATGCTCTCATCTGTCGTTTGATGCATGCCTCATTCGCTCCCCTCCCCACTATCGTTCATTCACCCCACTCAACCCAGGCATTGGCCGTAAAGCATGGTCCCAGTGTACTTACCTGTTGGTCTGGAGGACTGTAGAGTAGCACATACTGGGGGAGGACCCCATCCACGAGTTTCTCCAATTCTTCAGAAGTGAAGGCAGGGGCCCTTTCCCCAGTCGCTGCAGCCATTGTCTCTTCCAGACCGAGGTCACAGCAGCACTTGCAATATAGGTCCTCTCCTGTCGATGATCAGGTCTCGAGTGATTAAGCAGATAGAAAATAACGGTCACGCCCTCGGCGGTGCGTACCGCGACCGCCGGCGCACATCGTCATTGGCTCCTGAAACCCATAGGGTTCAATGTTAACCAATGCGGCTTTGCACCGCGGTCTTCGACCGCCTACCGCCACAGTGTGCCACGCCAGCGCAATGACCTCACATCCCACTGTCACACTTCACAGGTCAGGCAGCCGCCATTTCAAGGGCCCACATGGCTTAAATTCTACTGCGTCACACAGGCCTAGGCCTTGCATCGCTACTCATACAAGCCATTCATGCATAGAGATTCGTGTACTGTGCAAGCTGTGGGAACGTACCTGTGGGTTGATTGACTCTGTGCTCCATGTTGTCCTTCCTAGGCACCGTCCGCTGGGACTTGCGAGGAGATGGAGGAATTGTCCCGTGTACAGACCGCTGGTGGACCTGTCGACAATGGAAGAAAGACATGTCATACTGACATACAGACTTGACAGAGCCACTATACAGGAACTGTGTGCCCAGCTGGAGCCAGACCTGATGTCACCCATCCGCCAACCCACAGGGATTCCCCCTCTAGTGCAGGTTCTGTCAGTACTCCATTGCTTTGCAAGTGGGTCATTTCAAACAACAGTGGCCATTTCAGCAGGGATGTCTCAGCCTATGTTTTCAAAGGTGTTGTCCAGAGTGTTGTCTGCCCTGATGAAATACATGCGGAGCTACATTGTTTTCCCTGAGGTGGGTGATTTGGCTACAGTGAAGGGGGATTTCTATGCCCTTGGACATATTCCCAACATCATTGGTGCCATTGATGGGACCCATGTGGCTTTGGTACCCCCCAGAGGAAGTGAACAGGTGTACAGGAACAGAAAAAGTTATCATTCGATGAATGTCCAGGTGGTCTGTTTGGCTGACCAGTACATCTCCCATGTAAATGCCAAGTTCCCTGGGTCAGTGCATGACGCGTACATCATGCGAAATAGCAGCATCCCTTATGTGATGGAACAGCTACAGAGACACCGTGTGTGGCTAATTGGGGACTCTGGTTACCCCAACCTGTCATGGCTACTGACCCCAGTGAGGAATCCCCGGACCAGGGCAGAGGAACGGTACAATGAGGCCCATGGGCGTACTAGGAGAGTGATCGAACGCACCTTCGGCCTCCTGAAGGCCAGGTTTAGGTGCCTGCATATGACAGGTGGGTCCCTAATGTACTCACCGAAGAAGGTGTGCCATATCATCGTGGCCTGCTGTATGCTTCACAACCTGGCTTTGCGACGCCAGGTGCCTTTCCTGCAGGAGGATGGTCCAGATGGTGGTGTTGTGGCAGCTGTGGAGCCTGTGGAGAGTGAAGGGGAGGAAGACGACGGGGACGACACAGACAACAGGGACACAGTGATACAACAGTATTTTCAATAACACATAGGTAAGAATCAACACCGCCATTTTACATTTACTTACAGTCTCCTGCCTCTCTACTGTCTGAGTTTCTCCTCAGTGTATGTTAACTGAGTTGTGACTTTCCCTTCCGTTTTCAGAGATGTGGGCCCCACTGCATGACCTCTGCTTTGTTTGCCCATGGACTACAGCTGTATGACAGTGATATGTTGTCATCACAATGTAACTGAACATTTTGGCACTGTTATGTCTAATACATTTGTTCAAAATGTAAGCAGACTCCAGATTATTTTTGTGCAATAAGTGATTTTATTTAAGTGCTAAATTTAGGGACATGGTTGAAAATCGGTGATGGGTGATGGTGGAGTATTGTCCATGGCAGAGTCCAGATTTTCTGTCTCACAGGTGCATTGTCCATATGCCTGTGGAAGGATGGAGCAGGGGCAGTTTAAGGTTGGACAGGGTGACAATGTGGGACAGTGGGATGACATCAGGGGGTATCCTTTGCTGGCGGGGGTCTTGGCATCCTATTCTGTCTTCTTGTACACAAGCAGTGAAGCAACCGGAGCAGATATAAAACCTAGATTTGTCCCCATTCGACCTTTCAGTGCCAAAACTGAAGGCATCAGCAAAATCTAAAGAACAAAAATATGACTTTGAGGTAACTTCTTGGCATTGAGCTTTTTTCCTCATCATGCTGGAGTGCTTGGAACTAGATAAATGTCATAAGATCTATGGTAAAACTGTGACCAGTATGACACTGTGAGCTTACTGTACCTCTGCTTCATCACAATTGGCTTTAAATCATTCCTAGGTACCTGTAAACTGCAAACTATGAGTTTCAACTGCCACTTAAATTGTCGAACTGCATTTTGCAGTATGTTAAATAGTACTACAGCTTTCAAAATGGCCATCTCTACAGGATCATCCCCAAACATTTTACCTTCCTAGTTTTTGCAGGATTTTTGCCTGTTGGCCTTAGGACTTGTGCACTTTGCCACTACTAACCAGCGCTAAAGTGCTTCTGCTGTCGCTATAAAACATAATTTGATTAATATCTACCTGATTGGCATATTTAATTTACTTCTAAGTCCCTTGTAGAGTACTATACCATATACGCAGGGCCTGTATATTAAATGCTACCAGTGGGCCTGCAGCACATATTGTGCCATCAACATACGTAGCACTTTAAAAAATGTCCCAGGCCTGGCATTGCAGCCGGAAGGCATGTTGACTTAGCATCTAGGACCCGTTGGCAAGCCTTAAACTCTCCTTTTATTACATATGCCATCCCTAAGGTAGGGCCTAGGTAGCCAATAGAGCAGGGTGCTGTGTATTTGAAAGTTAGGACACTTACTTTTAAGTTTTACATGTCCTAGTACTGAAAAACTCCTACATTTGTTTTATCACCACTGTGAGGCCTACCCCTCTCACAGGATAACATTGGGGTTGCCTTATTATATTTAAGAAGCTATAATTTCTAAGCCAGAGGAGGTAGCTATGTCATGTTTGGTACCTATGAACTTGTAATGACAAATCTTCCTTCATGGTAAAGTTGAATTTATCATTACAAGTTTGAAAATGCCTATTTTAGAAAGTTGCCATTTTCCTTCCCTTAGCCCTCTGTGCCTGCGGCCTGCCATAGGTCATATGATGGGGTGTAACTGACAGATAGTAGGACTTTGTGAATTCCTCCCAGAAGATCACACTATAATCTAATTAGCAGAGCCTGAATGGGCCATTAACTGACTTTATGGGAGCGGAGCTAAGCACAGCCGTCATTGCACCTGAATAGGCTAAACTCTACCACCACACAATAGGCCTAAGGACCCTGTATTTTCAGTGCAGCCAGCTAGGACCAAGGGATGGCAGGAAACTCCTGGAACTTCAAAGAACCTTTCCGGAAACTTCTCCCATCTTTTAGGAGTAGGTCACCAGGGTATGGCAATAAGGCTCTCAAACCCACTCTTTACTTCACTACTCGACCTACGGAAGGACTCTTGGAGGACTGCCTGCTGCTGTGACCTGCTGTGCTCTCTGCTAGATTGCTGATGTACCTGGAAAGATGGCTTTGCTGCCTGGAGCCTGCCTTGTACCCTAAAAGGCCAGCTCTGCCTCTGGAGCCCTGCATCTTAATCTGCACCAGTGACTTCAGAAGTGACTTTAAGGGCTAGTTTTGCTGGCCTCCTGTTCTGAGACACAGGGACATAACAGGCTTTCACCATCTTGAACCCAAACCTCGACCTAGCCTCAGTGAGTCCTGTACTCCAGGTGGGCTCCATTAACTCTTGGACCATTGGTTGTGGTCCTAAAGGTACCTAGATAGCCATTTACTAAAACTCCGGTTCTGATGGTTTTGGTGTCAAAATATTTCTTAAAGTTTACTCTATTTGTGTAAATTGGTTTGGGATTTTAATTGTGTTGAGTTTTCACTGTATTGCTGTTCTGTACTGCTTAAATACTTAAAATGTTGCCTCCAAGTTTAGCCTGACTGCTTTTTGTGCCAAGCTACCCAGGGTTAAGCACAGGTTAAATCAATGGCTTACAGTAGTGCTACTCACATATTTGTATCTAAATCTGAGGGGTTTTGGGAGGGCTACGGAGGTATTTAGGGAGGGGTTTCCAGTTACAAACAACCACCCAAAAGAGTAAGCCCATTGATATTCACAAAATAGACTATTAAAGTTACTACAGCCAAAAAAGATGTAAATGTACTGTATATCAGTTCAATCCCACATAGGCCACTTACAGGTACTAAAACAATGCACTCCGAAAACAATGGAAGCAAATATATATATATAATATATATACATATATATATTAGGTTATACTGGCAGGTAAACACTTTCTGCAAGCCAGACATATAAATGATCTTGCCCACAATGAGATGATTGTGGAAATGTTTAGGTATTGTTATTGTTCAGACCTATTTCCGACAGATGAACTGTTTTTGTTTTGCCAATAACTCTGGTTCCATGTAATTAATCTTCACAAACTTTTCAAAACGTATATGCTGATTCATTCAGCTGCTGTCTTGAAAGATTCAGGGTTCAGGGTGCTTACATCCCATAATAATTTTGAATGCTTCTGCAGCCCAAACTGCTTAAACGGAATTACACCAAATTTGGCAGAAAGGTTGATCTTCATACAGAAAGATCTCTTTTTGTTATTTGGTGTAAATCCATTCAGCATCTTCTGAAGATCCTCTTCAAATACAACAGTCCCATGCTGATATCTCATTTACTGCCAACACTTCAACCAGAAAATGTTGGCAGCCATTTTGGGTCTCGGACTCAGACGAGCCCCCAAAAAAAGAGAAAAAAGGCAGCAGGGCAGGCATACCCTGACCCCCTAGGCCTGGTAGTGGGGTCACCCAGGGACCCTGGCCTAGCCAAAAAGCTTTTTCTAAAAACATTTGCAGAGAAAATCAAGGAGGATCCACAAATCCTGGTGAAAAGAACATTAAAAAAAACAAGCGTGATCTCCCTCGATTGTTTACAAATCGGCCACCAGGTTGGATAGGTCCCAGGGGCAAAACATCCTATTTATGTTGAGGGTGGCACATGTGGCCCCCCACCCGATGGCTGATTTTGGCTTCGGGGTCCACCACCTCCCTGTGGCTCGGCCCCCCTCCTTAGCTCAGTTGTGCCGCAGGCACTACCACTTTCCTGGGGCCAAAAGCATGTACTGAAAGGGTACCACGCAGCCCCTATCCTGGGCTGCTTTCAGCACCGGGGACCTGGAATAACAAAGGAGGGGGACCAGGCAGCACCCTCCTGGAGCTACTATTGGCCCTCGGGTCTACCACCCACCAGGGCTCGCTTCCTATGTCCCAAGGTGCCCACCGACTGGACATAATTGCTTCCTGTCGCTTGGCAGCAGCTTTGACAGCTCCTGCCAAGCAAGAACAAACAGTAAGGCCCTCATTATGACATTGGCGGTAAATCCCACTTACCGCCATGCTGATTTCTGCCAACATACCGCCGCGGATATCCACTAACCATATTATGACACACACACACACCAATCTGTCACTATTCAACCACACACTCAAATCAGCCAGCCCAAATGTCAGTGATAAACTGGCGCCATCAAAACCCACACCGTTACGCCAACAACTTTATGACCCACGAATCACCAGGGCGGACATTCAATGGAGGTAAACCATTGGCTGTACATACTGCTGTGCTCAAAATACACACACTCAAAAAAAACAACACCACATTGGACAACTCAAACTACACACACCTGACACACATACACACACACCACACCCACACACTCACACCACTATAATACACACCGACATTACCAACAGCCCTTTACAAATACCAATGATTGCCAGCAGAGAGAGACAGCAAGAGCACTCATACAACCAGAGCCACACACCATCATCACCTATACACCACCCACACACCTTACATTACACACCCCAACACATCAACCTACACACCCTCACCCACACCACTCACACTACACTCATGGCACCACAACGACACACCAGATTCTCTGAGGAGGAGCTAAGGGTCATGGTGGAGGAAATCAGCCGGGTAGAGCTACAGATATTTGGAGCTCAGATGCAGCAGCTATCCATTGCTAGGAAGATAGAGCTTTGGTGGAGAATCGTGGATAGGGACAACACTTTGGGGCAGCACCCAAGAACAAGGGATGACATCAGGAAGAGGTGGAACGACCTACGGGGGAAGATACGTTCCATTGCAGCAAGACACAAGCTTGCACACCAGTACCCCCACCTCCTCCCCCACAACTGACAACATGGGAGGAGCAAGGCTTGGCAATCATGCATCGTGAGGGCCTGGCCGGAGTAGCAGGAGGACTGGACTCTGGTAAGTCCTCTCTATACTACTATCACCTCCCTACCTGCATGCTATCACATACCCCCACCCTTACCCTCACTCTCATCACTCCACCACCTCCCACACACCCCACCATCAAAACCCACTCATCCAAATGCCAAGCCCTTCATGCACCACCAATACATGGACATCACTCGCAGACTTGCATGGACACCTATCACTACAGCATGCACACTAGAGACAATCAGCTAGCCCACCAAATAACAACTCACTCAAGGCAAAGCTGCCAGGGCAAGAACAACCATAGAGGGCAACCCACACATGCACAATATGTCACACACAGAAACAATAACACTGCATTTACATCCCCACAGGTACCCCAGCTAATGTCACCAGAGAAGAGGAGCCAGCAACATCCAGTCGCCCCACAGAAGAGGCCCACAGTGATGACAGCAGCTCCGGTCGCCTGGATCTGGATGACCAACTTGGCCCATCGGGGACCTCCGGACAGTCGGTTACCCAGGCACAGTCCCACACCACCACAGAGCCTCCCCCCTTAGCAAAACACCACCACAGCACCTACCCAGTGGGCTGATACCTCTGTCCCCAGAACACATCATTCAGCAGTATGTCCACCACTACAGGGATGCCAGGGCACACCACAAACCCAGGACAAGCAGGGACCTGGGGTCAGTGTCAGTGGGCACACGGTTCAGGGGACAGAGGCACAGGACAACAAGGAAGCTGGAAGGGAGGAGTGCTGTGCACCAGGGGGAGGACAGGCCCAGGGAACCGACTCTCCAGGAGGCACTCACCGCGATCCTGAGAGCATACCAACATTCACAAGATACATTGGGCCAGATCCTGGAGAAGATGCAGGACAACATGCGGCTGCAGGAGGGACAGTATCTGGGGATCAGGTAGGACTTGAAGTCCATTAACATCATCCTGGTCTCCATTGCAGGGGTGCTGGCAGACATGGCCAACAGTATGAGTGAGGCAGTGGCACACCAGAGGGCCCCTGACACTAGCCAGACTTCTGAACAGCCCTCCACCTCTGCTGCTGCTAGTGGACAGGAGGCCCTGCCACAGGACCAACAGCCCACCAGCACCCCTTCCCCTGCAGAAGGAGAAGCACCCCACAAACGTTCCCAGCGATCCAGGCAGAAGCCAGAGACTATTGCCAAGAACCCCACCAGGAAATAATACTCTCCTGAATGTCACCCTTGTGTCCCACTCTGTCACCCTGTCCACCTTGAACTGCCATTGCTCCCCTTCTTATGCCCCTTGGACAATGCACCTGTGTTACATGTAGACTGGACTCTAACCTGGACTTTCCTCCATCATCACCCCAACCCATTGCACTTAGCCCTTTTTGTCAGAGCATTGCAATAAACACACTTAGATAAAATACAGGTATGGAGTATCTCAAATGATTTCAAAATGTATTCGTTTAACAAGATTCATAAATTGCAATTCAACTGTACAGTAATGTTTACATAGGAAAGTCCTGTAGTTGCCTGCAGTGAACACACCAGAAGCAATAGTGGGGCACCAACATCTGCAAAAAGAGATGCCAATGTGTGCAGTGAGTGGGCATAGAAGTGGGGATTCACAGCCTGGGAGTGACAATGTCACATATCAAACTGTCAATGAAATGTGAAATAACAGTGTCTTACCTGTGTGTCATTGGAAGTATTGACAAATGACTGAACTTCTGTTGTCCTCATCCTCATCCTCTGCCTCCTCATCTTCACTGTCCACAGGGTCCACTGCTGCCACATGGCCATCTCCAGCCTTCTCCTCCTGCAGAAAAGGCTCATGGTGTCTTAAGGCAAGGTTGTGCAACATACAGCATGCCACGATGATCTGGCAGACCTTCTTGGGTGAGTAACACAGGGATCCACCTGTTAGATGGAAACAACAAAACCTGGCCTTCAGGGGGCCGAATGTACATTCAATAATCCTTCTTGTTCGCTCATGTGCCTCATTGTAACGTTCCTCTGCCCTTGCCCTGGGATTCCTCACAGGGGTCAGTAGACATGATAGGTTAAGGTAACCAGAGCCACCTACAAATATCGAGGGAAAACTGTTAGCCACACACTGTGCCATATGACCCACACCATACACCAACATCAACTGGGTGGGAACTAGGGCTCATCTATTGGCCACACCCTGTGCCCCTGGAGTTGGGCCATCACATTTGGGATGCTGCTATTCCTCAGGATATAAGCATCATGCACCGAGCCTGGATACTTAGCATTGACATGGGAAATGTACTGGTCTGCCAAACACACCATCTGCACATTCATAGAGTGATAACTTTTACGATTTCTGAAGACCTGTTCATTTTGCTGGGGGGGGGGCAAATGCAATATGTTTCCAAACAGTCGCACCACTGATGTTGGGGATATGTCCCATTGCATAGAAGTCACCCTTCACTGTGGCCAAATCCGCCACCTGGGGGAAAACAATGTAGCTGCACATGTGTTTAATCAGGGCAGACAACACTCTGATCAGCGCTATAGAGAACATTGGCTGTGACATTCCTGCTGCCAAGCCCACTGTCACTTGGAAAGAACCTGTTGCCAAAAAATGGAACACTTATAGAACTTGCACAAGAGGGGGGATCCAAGGCGGGTGACGGATAGCAGGTATCAGGTTAGGCTCCAATTGGGCACACAGCTCTGTGATTATGGCCCTGTCATGTAATAGGTGAGGATAATGTGCGTGCCCTCCATTGTTGCCAAGTCCACCAGGGGTCTGTACATGGGGGGATGTCTCCATCTCCTATTCATCCACAGCGGTTTCAATCTATGGGGTAAAATAGTGAGCAGCTAGTCATTATCTGTACATAGTAACCACTTCAGTTCAATGCATATCGTGATTGTTACAATTTTTTGGTGACATATGTTCAGAATGTGAAATAGTGAAATGTGACGCAGTTAGAATCCATGGCCTCCCCACCCTGAAATGGCGTCTGCCTGTCCAGTATGGAGGGACAGGTGGAAATGAGGTAATACTGCTGATGTTGTGTGCCGTTGCAGGAGGTGGTCGGGAACCGCCGGGCAACTCCTCATTGGATACCATTGGGCCCTTTGGATTACAGTGGCCAATGGTGATGTACGCCAGCGGTGATGGTATGCACAGCCGCGGACGTGACCGCCATTTTCTAACTGTTCACTCACTTGTTTCCTGACCTTCAACAGGAGAGGACCTACACTGCATGTGCTGCTGTTACCTGTGTCTGGAACCTACCATGGTGCGTGTGACTGGGGAAAGAGCCCCTGCCTTCACCTTGGTGGAGAAGGAGTGATTAGTGGATGGGGTCCTACCCCAGTACCAACTGTTGTATGGGACTCAAGACCAACAGGTGAGTACACTGTGAGTACGATGCATGGGGCATGAATGCATGGAGTGTTGTGTGTGAAGGCCTTGTGTGGCGGGGTGGTGGATGGGCCATGGGCAGGGTGCAGCATATATGCTGGGCCATGCCTGTGCTAATGGGGATTGGAAGGGGCATGGAAGGCCATGACTGTAGAAGGCAGGATGGTCTGACTAATACTATTCCCTCTGTGTATTTTCTCTGCAGGTCAGCGCCCATCAAAAGAAGGGCATATGGCGTGCCATCGCCAAGGATGTGCGGACTCTGAGGGTCTACGACAGGCTGAGCACCCACTGGTGGAAACGGTGGGAGGATCTGAGACGCTGGGCACAGAAGACCCCAGAGGCCTAGCTGGGGTTGGCCTCCAAACGAGGAAGGGGTGCCCGTCAAACCCTGATCCCCCCTATTGCCTGCATACTGGCAGGGACCTTTCCGGAGCTGGATGGCTCTTGGGGGCATCTCAGCAGCAACAAGGGGGAGAATACAGTGCCCTTCATTTCTACAAATGCCTGGTGTTGTATTATCCGGGTGGGGGATGTGGGCCTGTCGGTGCCCCTAGGCCAGGCCTGACATTGCAGAGTAGGTCCCATGTTGGGCAGGGTTCTGATGTGAAATTCCTCCAACCTAGCTAGTAGGCATCCACTACTGGGCAGGGGTGTGCGGGTCTCAGGTATGCTGCAGTTGGCGGTATGTGCCCCTACCCATGGCCTGGTGACTAGCATTGTAATTGGAAGTGCATTGCCTAGTGCATAGGGCTGTTCCCTGTGTGTGAGTGTGTTGTGTACGCCAACAGTAGTGTTGGTACCGCCACTGACCAAGTATACCCTTCGTCTCCCACCCCCCTTTTTGTTTTGTCACCCTGTCCTTATGTGCATTAGCATCATCTGGTGGAAGAGCAGAGTCACCGGCGACGGAGGGAGCTGCATCCCACAGGACCCAGGATGCTAAGTCCACCGACAGTGAGGGCACCGTGGGACGGAGGGCGAGGGGTGCACCACAGCGGAGACAGGAGGGGACAGTTTGGACACAGATACCTCCTCCGATGGAAGCTCCCTGGTGGTGGGGGACACCTCTGTGCCCACCCCAGCTACAGGTACAGCTGCCATCCTCAGTACCAGCAACGCCCTCGCAGCAGCCCCTCAGCGAGTTTCCCGTGCCCGCTCACCCAGGAGGGTGGGCATCCCCTTAACCTTCAGGCACCTCACCCTGCCCCAGTTAGCCCTGCTGCCCTGAGTGAGGAGACTATTGACCTCCTGTGATCCATCTCTGTTGGGCAGGCAACCATTGTGAATGCCATCCAGGGGCTGACAGCCCAAATGCAACAGTCCAATACATTTCTGGAGAGCATTCATACTGGCTTGGCGGAACAACAGAGATCAATACAGGCTGTGACCTCCTCATGTTGGCAGCCATTGTCCCTGTTTCTACCATCCACTCTCCAACGTCCTCTACCCAGTCCCATTCCCCTCTACCCCAACCTATCCCAAGCACACAGGCAGATGAGCATGCACACAGAACAACACACAAGAGTGGACATGGCAAACACAAGCACCACACTTCATCCCACAGGCACTCACACAAACACCATCCAGATGCAGACATACCAACATCCACTGCCTCCGCTGCCCCCTCCTCCTTGTCCACCTCCCTCCCAGTTCCGTTTACACTCACACCTGCATGCACTACATCCTCATCCACTACCCCATCACCAGCACACCTATCAGAACAAACACCTCACTGGCAGTCACCACCCCCACATCCATGCACACTTCCCCTGTGTCCTCTCCCACTGTGTCTGTGCCCCCTCCTCCCAAAGTACACCCAAACACAGAAGACTGACACCTCCTACAACCACTCCCTCTTCTTCCACTCCCAAACCTTCTCCCTCTTCCCGCCCCAATGTCCCTAAGAAGCTTTTCCTCTCCACCATTGACTTCTTCCCTATCCCTCCCCCGTCCCTCACGTCAGGCCAGGCTGGTCATAACCCAGGCAAGCACCTCAGCCACCCAGTCCACGGGCACAGTAGTGTCCCCAGCAACTCCAGGTGGGAAAGGATCCCGGCCACCAGCCAGCCAGATGGAAAGGGTGCCAGCCCCAAGTGCTGCAGGAAGGAAAGGCAAGGAGCCAGACCCAAATGCTGCAGGAAGGAAGGAAAAGGAGCCAACCCCAAGTGCTGCAGGAAGGAAGGGCAAGGAGCCAGCCCCAAGTTCTGCAGGAAGGAAGGGCAAAGAGCCAGCCCCATGTGCTGCAGGAAGGAAGGACAAGGAGCCAGCCCCAGCTGCAGGAAGGAAGGGCAAGGAGCCAGCCCCAGCTGCAGGAAGGAAGGGCAAGGGACCTGCACCAGCTGCAGGAAGGAAGGGCAAGGAGCCAGCCCCAGCTGCAGGCAGTAAGGACAAGAGGCCTGGTGCTGGGACTCAGTCAGAGACCCCACCACCAGCCATGGTGATGCAGCCGTCCGAGGCTGCAGGGGATGGGATGGAGCCTCCCCCCACTACCACCACCAGCTCCGCCAGCAGCAGTGGGCAGCCATCCAAGGCTGCAGGGGATGGGCTGGACCTTCCCCCCACAACTAGCAACAGCAGCACCAGTCACCAGTGGACAGCTGTCCGAGCTGTCCGAGACTGCAGGGGATGGGCTGGAGCCTCCCCCCACCACTAGCTCTGCCAGCAGCAGTGGGCAGCCATCCGAGGCTGCAGGGGATGGGCTGGAGCTTCCCCCACAACTAGCACCAGCAGCAGCAGCACAAGTGGGCAGCCGTCCGAGGCTGCAGGGGATGGGCTGCCGCCTCCCCCCACCACCACCAGCAGCAACAGCACCACTGCCACCACTGAATAGCCATCACCGCCGGCGGACATTCTGTAGACCTGCGTCCATGGGCTGTTGTGAGCCTGCCCCCTGCAAATCCAGTGGGTATGACCCCCACCTGAGAGACTATGACCTTGCAGTCCCCAAGATCTGCATCACAGTGCACGATGCCCACTCAAGAACCAGTGGAGATGACAACCACTCACCCCATCCTCCCCAGGATGAAGATCAATAGGGCACGATGCCCCCTCCAGGATGAAGATCACAGGGCACAATGCCCCCTCCAGAACCAGTAGAGATACCATCCACACACCCCATCCTCCCCAGGATTAAAATCACAGGGCACGATGCCACCTCCAGAACCAGTGGAGATGCCATCCACTCACCCCATCCTCCCCAGGATGAAGATCACAGGGCACGATGCCCCCTCCAGAACCAGTGGGCAGGTCACTCAATTGAGAGACTGTGGCCTTGCACTCTCCGGGACAGAGTAATGGGCATGTTGCCCCCTCCAGGACCAGTGGCCTTGTACCATCTTCCGGCTGAGGTGCACTCTGTTCCCCCGAGGTGCCTGCCTATTTTCTACCTGATGCCCCTGCAGTGTTCTCTCTGTGTTGTTGCAGGAGTGAAGTGGGGACTTGGACTTTGTAATGTTGCCCTGTGGCCCACGAACATTGAGGACTGGGCAGTGTCACTACATTTGTAAATATGTATTTACTTTCTGCTTTGGATGCACGTATTGCTACTATTTTATCTTATTACACCCATTTTAATCATCTATTGTAGTTGTCCTTGCATTATTCCTGAGGTGTATGGGGTAAATATGTTATGTTACTGCATCTGCTTGTGTATATTGTGTTGGGGGTGGTGGTGTTACGTGTGTGTGTCACTCTCTTTTTCCTCCCCTCCTCCCCTGTGTGCTAGGCAGCTGTACTCACTGTGGTCATCTCTGCCGTCATTGGTGTTCATGGTGGAGCAGGACATAGAAGATCAATGGAAAGATCTGTAGCTCGGGTTCCATGGCAGTGTGGTTGTTCCCTGTGTCTCGATAGGTGAGTCTTTTCCCTTCTGTGCAGTGTTTCCACCAGGCTTTTGATGTCATTGGTACCGCCCCAGAAAAGGTGGTGGATTGAAATGTCTTAATACAGTGGGTGGAACATTGTCTTCCTCCTGTGGGAAGTTACTGCTGTGGTGCCTGTTGATTCCGCCCTGGTGGTCAGTGTGTTAAAGTGGCTGTCCGTCTGAGCTGTTTCCGCCATGGTCATAATTTGCCGGTATGCAGTGCCAGCCTGCTGGTGGTATTACCGCCACTTTATCACCAACCGCCAGGGTTGTAATGACCCCCTAAATCTGCTCCCAGCAGGAGGGAGCAGGAAAACTTCTCCTGCTCGCTTGGAGCAGACTTTTCATGTGTCCACAAAAGGACATATGCAATGAACAGGAACTGGATAATAAACTTAAGAAGCTTGAGAAAATCCATAGGTTGGAGCTCTCAAAATGGTGGGAGGGAACTTCCTTACAAACTTACATGGCAAACGGAATGGTCCCCAGAGGCCTACTGATTTATAAAGCACAGTCATATGACTCACTAAACCCTAGAATGCTGGACGAGTGAGCAAGTAATTCAGCAGCGAGCTCCGGATGATTGCTAGAGATCCTTATTAAAAATATCTGGTCACATAGATAAATGATTCTCAAAGAGACAGCCATGATCAAAGAAGAATTGAGTCAGGGATCACAATGATCACGAAGAAGACATAAAAGCACAGATGCAACAGAAATTGCAGAGGAATTATTATGACTATGAGAGTAGCAAACTTCTCATTTTTAATCACAAATACAATAGCATGCTTGGCCATGAGGTGACAGCAACCACTGCATTGGCACAATACGACACCACGATCTCTGAAACAAGTACAGCAACAGGTAATTTTACAGATACATCTTAAAAAGCAAAGAGCAACACTTCAGGAACTGAACGCAGCCAAAAACAAGCAACCTTTTTAGACAAATACCGGCTTCTAATCCCAATGGGTTTAAACCACAATCCACTTTTGTTTCTATGAAGCCCTATGATAATATTAACACCAGCCATGATATCACCACCAGGGAGATAAAACATCTGAGGAGATCAAATGCGCTAACACCAAATACCATTTCTCCCTAGACCAGTGATAAGTCATAAAATCATTGGCCTTTGACAAAAATGTCATCATACATTCAGCCAACACGGGCGCCAACATTGTCCTGCTCACCAGGGGCACTTATGTTGAGGAGGGTATGAGACAACTCAGTGACAGTAACCGCTATAAGATAATAGACAGGGAAACCTACAACAAGAGTGTCCCTCATCTGTGAGATCTTTTGATGACCTTGAGGGACAGGGGCTCCACGAATGTGATGAGATGAATATTTCCTAAGTTACTTGTTCTATACCTCCTTCCCAAAGTCCACAAGTTCAGGGCCACCCCACCTGGTAGGCCCATTGTGTCCTCAAAGGATAGTGCCTTGGAAAATGTGACCATATATGTTGACCCGGTGTTGAAGCGCTTTGTCACAAGCCTACCCTCATATGTTAGAGATACAAAAGTCTTTCTGTGGAAGATGAAGGTCTGTTTTGGGAGGAAGACTTTCTCCTGATGACATTAGATGTCAACTCCAGCTACACCATCATAGAACATAAGAAGAGAATATTGGCATGTAAACACTTTCTGTAAGCCAGACATATAAATGATATTGCCCACAATAAGATGGTTGTGGAAATGATTAGATATTGTCTCAAGAATAATATCTTTCTATTTGATAGCAGGTTGTATAGACAGTTGCTTGGAACTGCAATGGGCATTTGCTTCGCTCCAAGCTTTGCAAAGCTCTTCTTCAGCTGGTAGGAGCAAGTGTTCAATGACATCACCTTCAGCACTGATATGGGACAGGTAGTCATGTGGCTCATGTACATAGAGAACCAGTTCATCATCTGGAGAGGTACAATTGAGTCAGCAACTGATTTTGTGAAGGAATTAAATGTCAATACACACAATCTGGTATTCACATACACCATAAGTAGAACAAGCATAGAGTACCTGGAAGTTAAGGTGGAAATTGTCCAGAATTAAATACATACCAGTTTGTTTACGAAACCAACAGTCTCCTGCATCGACAGGTACCCTGATTCTCTGAAATTGAGTATACTGTATGGTGGACTGCTGAGGGCAAGGAGGAACTGCAATACGAAGGAGACATACAAAAGAAAAGAGAAAGCGATGATGGACAGATTCAGAGAACAAGGCTACCCACAATGGGCTATGAATAAATCCATCAATAGAATGATGGATATTAACAGGGAAGGCATTCTTTTTGATAACAGGAAGGCAAGTGACATGGAGGAACCTTCAACCTGGATAGATTCAGCAGATATTGACTAATAACTGGAGCATCCTTCAATGCATTCCCTTGATTGGGCAGGCTACCAAAGATAGACCTAAGATTCTGAACCAAAGAGAACACTAACTTAGGGACTTGCTGTTACATAATGATATTTCCGTCACCAGCAAGGCAAGGGGACGGAGCCTGCAAGGTTTATTTTCTTTCAGCTGCTGCAAAGCATGCAAGAACAGCAGGGGGCATGGCCGGCAAGATGGTAGACTAGACGCTGCTCTTCAGAGCTCCGTCCTGGCCTCTGTTATCCTTACGTGATCCTGCTGCACTGGGTTCTAGCGAACTCTGAAATTACAAGTGCTGAGCCAGATATTGTTGGTTTGCTCACAGAGCCAAGTTGTGCTGCCCCAAGTGGAAATTTGAGCCTGATTGCAGCCGTGGACCTGCACAGAGCCATCCCTGAGTGCCTTAAGAAGGTGGCTGTCCGCACTGCTATGACTTGGGCCCAGTGCTGATCTCCATCTGCCTGTTCATCTGGGACCCTGTTTTCCCCAGCCTGGGGGATCCCACCCAATCTTCCCCCTCCTTGTTTCCTGCCAACAGTGTGCCCCCCAAGTACAGTGATGACACAGGAGATTATGGCCCTCATTCTGACTTTGGCGGGCTGCGGTTGCCGCCCGCCAAAATCAGGCCGCCGAAAGACCGCTCCGCGGTCAAAAGACCGCAGCGGCCATTCTGGCTTTCCCGCTGGGCTGGCGGGTGCCCGCCAAAGGAGCGCCCGCCGGCCCAGCGGGAAAGGCCCTGCAACAATGAAGCCGGCTCCGAATGGAGCCGGCGGAGTTGCAGGGGTGCGACGGGTGCAGTTGCACCCGTCGCGACTTTTCACTGTCTGCAATGCAGACAGTGAAAATCTTTATGGGGCCCTGTTAGGGGGCCCCTGCACTGCCCATGCCAGTAGCATGGGCAGTGCAGGGGCCCCCTTGGGCCCCACGACACCCGTTCCCGCCATCCTGTTCCTGCCGGTAAAAACCACCAGAAACAGGGTGGCGAGAAGGGGGTCGGAATCTCCATGGCGGCGCTGCTTGCAGCGCCGCCATCGAGATTCAGCCCATGCAGGGGCATGCGGCGTCAGAATGGGCTAGGAAGCACCGCCAGCCTGTTGGCGGTGCTTCCGTGGTCCCCGGCCCTGGCGGTCGGAATGACCCCCTATGTGCCGTACCGATATGGCCCTGGTTCAATGGCCCGTGGAGGAGATATAGAGTGAAGGACAGCAGCGAAGACTGGTAGGGGCATAGTTGGGAGGGACCCATGGCCTCCTGTGATGAGCAGCTGCCAGGTGCCACGACAAAGCTCCTGCGCAGGAGACTTTTGGTGCCCAACGCACTAGAGGCTGGTGGTGATTCCCCCGATCTATTCACCCAGCTCCTGCCAATGGTGAGTGTATCTGCCTGTAGACTCTGGGACAATGGGACTCTTTCTTCACCCCCCTCTCCGCGAGCTGAGTGCCACTACGCCAGGAGATTGTGCCCCTGTGGGATGAGGCAAGGCAGCCCTGTTCTGGGGCTGGGCTATGGTTGTTATGCTAAGATTCTCTCAAGGTAAACTCTGGAGGCCTAGCTATTGGATGCTTGGGCTAAGCCCTAAAAAGAGTTCTTCAATGGTAATGATGTTTGGACCCTGATGTATACTCCACAACGCGGTATCCCCCATGTTGGTGCGGGTGTCCTTGTGTCCCATATTCGAGTGAGTTAGTGGGTCACAGCATTGGAGCCATCCTAGAGCTGGTGGGGGCATTCTGTGCAAACTGAGACTGCGTGGACGGGGGCTGGTTGAGAGCTGATAGGGGGCCTGGTGCCGGAGATGTAAACTCTGTGAGCTGGAGATGGCCTTCTTTGTTGTAGTTGCCACTAATGGGAGGACGAGCCAGAGACTTCTACTGGACATGTGCTACCCTTGATATGAAGCTGTGCTGAGGGATATTGTGGACTGCTTAGTGGGGCCTTGGCTGGTGGCTTCTCCCCTGGCTCCCCCCCTTGAGTCAGAAGAGGCTGCTTGATTAGACTACAGAAAGCTGACATCCCGGCTCCTAAAGCTCCAGGGGAACATACTGGGGGGATTGCTCCCCCACTCCTCTCCGCATTTCCGAACATCTGTGGTGGACTAGAGCTATGATATTGAATGATTCATTGACTGCACTGCCCAATTCTTTATGATAGCAAAGGATAAAGAATCAAAGCAGCCATGCAGAGGAAAATTGATCGATACACTAAGGCGGTGGACCCTTAGATTGACACCTCAGTGGCCCTTCCACTGCCAATTCAATGCAGCCCTGCTGGAGGATATCCAAATGCCAAGAATGGCCCTGGAAGCTAGGACTGGTGAGGGACACTCTAAAGTTTCCTTGTTGTGGCAGGGTCTGAGAAAAGTCACTGAGCATGTAACAGCAGCTGAGGGTAGGGTGTCTGAACTCGAAGATATGGCACACTCCCTCAGGTCAGATCTAGAGGAGGTGAAGGCAATAACTAAGGTCCTGGCTTGGAAGGTAGATTATGCTGAAAACCAGGCAAGGTGGAACAGTCAAAGACTGATGGGATTCCTGGAAGGAGTTAAGGGTTCCAACATGCTTCTTGGGGAAATAGCTCGGTTCTACTTCTATGGCTCAGAACACTTCCAAATGTTTTTTTACTGAAAAGTTGCATAAGACGCTCTTAGGTCGGCCACCACCTGGTGCTCCTACAGGCCTGATAATTGCACGATTCTTGAACTATCAAGGTCGGGATTTGATCCTTAAAGAAGCACAACAGAAAAGAGAAATTAGGTTTGATGCCTCCACCATAATATTGTTTCACGACTACTCCCAGTTGGAATGGAAGCAACTGAGAACATTGGATGTGGTGAAGGCCAAGCTGAGGAGCATGAAGCTGCAGTATATGTTACTCAGTCCCACCAAATTGATAGTGGTGTGTCAGGACAAGGCCTATATCTTTCTCATGCCAAAAGAGGCATGGCACTGGCTGGAGGAGCACCTGCAACCTTGTCTGCCACAGGGTCAGTCACATGAGGCAGCTGGCCAAGGGGGACTGGGAGCCAGGCCTAAGTTGTGGTCTTTGAGAAAATGTCCCCTGGAGGAGGGATGGAGCTGGACCCTTGTGGGGTGCAGCAGGTGTCTGAGCTGGAGGGGAGAGGTTGATGGACTCAGAGGTAGAGGCAAACCTAAGGAGGAGTCAGCCATCCCCATCAGGGGATGAGGATCTTCTAGCCCGACAGACAACGGAGGATAAAATGGGCTGCAGATCAGATGATGAAGCATGGAGTTTGGAGTGTACTTGACATTAATAGGGAGAGCCCCCTGCTAGGTGTGTTTGGTGTATGTGGTTGTGAGATGGTGATGTGTGAGTGACTTTTTTAAGTTAATTCTGTAGAGTGAGTTGGTAGGAGGGTGGGTTGGTGACAGACCTCTCGTTCCTAGATTGTGAGCAGTTAAGTTTAGTTTGTTGGGTTTGATGCTTGAGGTTTGGTGAGAGGAAGGGAGATTGGGATTTCTTCCATGATATGGTTGAGTGGGAGCAATACTTGCGGTATTGTAGTATGCAGACACACAGGGCAATCTTTGTCAGGTTCTGGACACCGTGACAGCTGCGAAGTTGGCTAGAACTCAGGGCGATACACATTCTTTAAATCTGTCTTGGAACATTAGTGGCCTGGGCAACAAAGTTAAGAGGGGACTAGTGACACAATATATATGCAGGCTTTAACATGACGTAGTATTTGTTGGGAAGCAGTTTATCAGTAAAGGGAAGGTAGGTACCTACACTTAGTAATAAGGCCACAAACACAAATAAGGTCCTGTCAACATCACAATAAATTAATCCCTGCTCAAGAGGGAGGCAGGTGTGTAAAGTATCTAGGGCCAGATGTATCAAAAACCCGGTTTGCATTTCTTAAATAGTGAATTTTAAGAAATCGCTATTTGAGAAATGCAAAATGGGATGTAAGAAAATAGTGAATCTCTAATAGTGATTTCTCAAAATTCGCAATCGCTTTTAGGGAATTGCTATTAGGGAATGGTTTTGCATTTCCCAATTTGCGAAATCCTATTAGGAATTCGAATTCGCAAATTAGGTAATGCAAATCCAAGGGTGCTGGGGGCCTAAGGCCCCCTTTGATGCACATCCCCCCGAAGCACACACATGTACTAGGGCATGTGTGTGCCACATGTCACTTTTAAAAATTCATTTTCAATGCAAAAAAAAAAGTTGCACATAGTTACCACCAAATTTGAATTTGTGGTGATTGCATTTCCTAAATGCTCAGTTCTCATTTAGGAAATGCATGATACATGTGTACAAATAATCGCAAATAGGTATTCCCTATTTGCAATTACCTATTTAGAGAATCGCAATTTGCAATTCCGTATTCAAAGTTGCAGTTTTAGGGAATCGCTAAAAATTGTGATTCCCTAAAATTGCACTGCACTGCCTTTCATACATCCTGAAAGGAGATTTTGCATTCGCAAACTGTGGAATTTATCAAATTCGCACCATTTGCGGATGCAAAATCCTTTGATAGCTCTGGCCCTTAATATGAACAAAATAGTAAATAAGTAAAGCACAACACACAATAAAAATCCACACCAGTTAATCAAAGTAGGAAATATTTTTGTCCTACAAATGACACCAAAATGAAAAAATCCAATGTAGGAAACTCAGAGAAATGAATTTTAAAAAATTAAATGTAAAAATGTGCTTTCTCATGCCTAAAAGCAAAAAAGCACCAACCGCGGACAAATGGTCACACTTCACCCGGACAAAGTCAAAGTTTGAGGTTGACCGTGATGGAGTTGAAGTCGGATACACTGAGCTGGAGGCACCGGTCAAAATTTAATCTTTGGACTTAGGACCTAATTATGATCTAAGCAGATGGGGTCACTCCGTCACAAATATGACAGATATCCCATCCACCTTATTATTTTTACATTATATCCTATGGAAATTGTAATACAGTGGATGAAATATCAGTCACATTTGTGATGGAATACTCCATCCACCAAGATAGTATTCAGGCCCTTAGTCTCTTTTCTAAAGATTTTTCTCTCATTGCCAAGCAGGGCTCGTCTCCAGGCAGGCTTTGGATGCAACATCAGCAGCTTGGCTTAGAGGTCCCGGAGAACTCCTGGGAAAAAGTTCCTGAGCTTTAGCAGAACTATTAGAAATAGGGTTTCTGTTTGGTTAGGGTATGCACCGCAGCCTGGCAGAACCCCCACTCTAGTCAGGGTGAGTAAGTTACACACCAAAGATAACCTCTGCTCACCCCCTGGTAGCTTGGCCTTGGCAGTCAGGCGTATCTCCAGAGTTCATGTGTAAAGTGTTTATGCAACACACTCATACCAGTGACACAGTAAATATACCACAAAAGATACTCCACACTGAATTATATAGAGATTTATCATATTGTGTATAGCATCAGTCCAGAACAACACTATTTATAAAATACTGTGCTCAATAGTACCCCTCAGAATCCTGATGCAGGGAAGCACTAGGTCCCCTATGGTCAGAAAATATGTCATCTATCAGTTGCATCAAGTCAGAAATAAGTGGTTATATAAATCATCACATTAGCGTGCACAGGAGGTGACTACCAGGCCTGGTATGTAAACACTGTTATAGGACTCAGTACACTAGTCATGCAAGGAAACTACATGGTAAATATCAGGTTATACGTAGACCCCACCAATTACAAATGATTCAGGTGAGTACTCAGATCAACGTAAAACATTAACCATGCCCGTAAAGTGTGTCCTAAGTGTAAGGGGAACACATTGTGCTTATGAAAAACATTAAAACGTCACTGGTGAAGCACATGAAAAGAGAGGCCACAGCGTAATGGCATAACATTTTTGTGAATCACTTCCATTGTGATGTTTTAATGTTTTTCACAAGCACAATGGGCATGATTCACAAAGGTAAGCTTAGACCAAAAGTCTAAGTTTAGACCAAAAATCTAAACTTAGACCAAAGGTCTAAATTTACATATAGTAAAGTTAGTCTTTTGGTCTAAGTTTACTCTTTTGGTACAAACTTAGACTAAAAGTGTAAACGTAGGCCAAAAGTCTAACTTTACTACAAGTAAAGTTAAACTTTTGGTCGAAGTTTATACTTTTGGTCTAAACTTAGAATTTTGGTCTCTGTTTACCTTTGTGAATCGGCCCCTTAGAATTTTAGTCTAAGTTTACCTTTGTGAATCGGCCCAATGTGTTCACCTTGCACTAAGGACATACTTTAAGAGTATGGTTAATGTTGCATTTTGACCCATGAAGCACATTGCTGTATCTTTGTCAATAATGTAGCTGCATTTAACCAAGGAATTGGGACTACGCAATGTTTTGTTTTCTGCCTAATTATTTTAGTTTATAAATTGTGTACCTTAAGTGATACCCATTGAGACATTGTTGCATGATATCAGATATCATGCAACAACTCGGTCTACGGGTTTCTCCTGTGGTTTCCAATATATTTTCTAAAAGTGACATTTCTAATTAGTAATGTAAAATCCAAATACACCAGTAAACAGGATGTCTCACTACCATTCCCAACATACTAAACACACCCATGCTACTCACAGATCATAAATTACCACTTCAACATATATAAGGGAATTCTCAATGTAAACCTATGAGAGGATCAGCATGAAAAATGAAATAGGCTGTTTGTCACCACTAGGACACGCAAAAGCATAAAGGTACCTGTTGTACCTTTTAGATACACAGACCCTGCCCATAGGGTTAGCCAGGGCCTACTGTAGGGGTGACATAGGTGTAGTAAAAAGGGTGTTTTGGCCTTAACAAGTAGTTTAACTTGCCAAATCAATGTGGCAATAAACTGCATGTAGGCACTGCAGTGGCAGGCCTGAGACAGGCTTGAAAGGCTACTTCCGTGGGTGGCGCAATCAACTCTGCAAGCCCACTCGTACCATTACATTTTTTACAAGGGACTTACAGGTAAATTAAATATGCCAAAGAGGTGTAGGCCAATTATACCAAGTTTTAGGTGCAAGAGTACATGCACTTTAGCACTGATTAATAGCGGTAAAGTGCCCAGAGTCCTAAAGCCAACAAAACGAGAGTCAGAAAAATAAGAGGAGAAAGGCAAAAGGTTTGGGGGTAACCCTGCAGAAAGGGCCATTTCCAACAGGGATGAACCTGAACCTCAAGATGGGTTGCAGTTCAACGTCATTGGCTTGAGTCTCATCGACAAGTCGGTCACCCTATGGAGCTTTTCTCCAAAGTTGCTCCTAACTTCTGAATATTTTTCTAGAAGTCCATTTAGGGGTCTTGTAGTGTTCACAAACTTGATCCAAGGTTCCAGAGCTCTGAGTTGCTCCTTTGGAGTTGGGACTACAAGTCCCAGAATGCACCTGGTTCAATCCTTAAAAGACCACTTCTTGCAGGACATGATGCCGGGGATTTTGGTAGTTTCTTTGTACCTGTTGCTTACAGGGAGTCCATTCCTGGATCTTTGGAAGCAAGGCAAAGTCTTTTTTTGTGGTGAAGCCCAGAGTTTGTAGCTGTTGCAGTCCTTGTGGGTGCAGTCCTTCAGGTGCACATTAGGGGTTCAGCAAGGCAGCCCTTCTTCTTATTATTTTCTTCCAGTAGGGATCTGAGTTTCTTGCCAGCTCTTCCATATTTATGTAGGTTTCTGGGTTGGCAAGTAGGGGCCCCCTGACAAATAGGGTGCAAGGTGCACTTTCTGTATGACCACTTCCTGTGAAGTGTGGCATATTTCAATCTCAGAAAGCACAGTTTCTTAAAAATGCAAGATAGAGAAAATCTCTCCTGGAGGTGCACGTCTGGCTAAGCTCACCCACTGATGTGGCTAACCTTCCCTCTCTCAATCTAGTTACTGCGGAACCTATCTGGCTGGAGGTGCAGGAAATGTGGGTGGTCTGGTTTCTGTTCCATGTGTCTTTCTCTCCTTTGAAAACTAGTTTGGCTGCTCTCACCCATCCTGTTCTGCCATCTACTATAGCAGTTATCCGCCCACCAGATGCTTCCTTTGTCTCAGCCCAGGCCACTTCACACCTCAGCTGTAGCCCAGCTCAGGCTGCCAGAGGCTGACTAATCAGGAAATGACACCATAGGGCTGAATTTGGTAACCTTCAGAAAGAGTTCTAAAACACTTTCCCTGGGCTAGTTATATTAAATTCAACATTGGCAAGTTGTTTGATTTATAATAACACTTAATTTGCTACAAACCCTGCTATATTTCGCTCATCTCTATTGGAAATATGACTTTATTATTTAAAAAAAAAGTCTTTCAATGTTAGCCTATTGAGCCCGTTGACTACAATGGGGAAAGGTTAATTTAGCTGTTTTCCCCTCACCAGCGCTTATAAAACATCCTTTATATGCTTGTATTTACCTTGTACCCAACCCTGGGGGACCTAGGGCAGACCTTAGGGGTGACTTATGCAAAAATAAGGTAGTTTGAGACTTTGAAAGTACCTTTAATTCCAAAGTCGTATTTGAGGTTAATTTTAACTTAGAAGCAGCCAGCAAGACAGGCCTGCTTTTACAACAACACCAGGGACCACAGCAGTGCACCCAGGAGTCCCCTATCTAACTTGGTGTCCCTAAACATACATGCCCTACCATATACTAGGGACTTGTAGGGAGGCTGTCAAAGTCAATTGTAATTAGGCCTCATTTGCATACAACATTTTAAACAGAGCACTGGCCCTGGCACTGGTTAGCAGTACCTAGGGAACAGTCAGAGTCAGAAAACACCAGTATCAGCTAAAATAGGGACAAAAAGTGAGGGGGTGTCTTCAATCAGCCCAGTTTCCCCACAGTGCTCCCCCCATGCACAATTTTGCTTCAATAATTTGACTGCTAATGTTTAATTGATATTTTTATATATGGTATAAAAGTTGTCATGAGTGCTTTAATATATGGGGTAATTAGCAGTGCATGGCGAGGGTGTGCGTTTTAGTTACCTCCGGGTGCAAGTTATACTTACTTGAAATAGGACTACAGGACTGGGCTGAATTTCAATAGAATTATGTTAGATTTACAATATGGATTCCACTCAGGTTTGGGGACAATCAAACAGGGATTACATTTGAGCCTTGTAATTGGAAAATATACGCACATTAAACAAGCCAATATATTTTCAGTATTTCTAGATTTAACATCTGCATATGATGGTGTTGTCCATGGTAATCAGTGGATCATTATGAAAGACCTAGGGGTAGATCCATCCATAATAAAATTCCTTGGAGACGTATTCAGGAAGCAGGGCCAGGGTATGGTACAGGCTAAAGGAGTACTGTGCATAATCGTTCACCATAGAGAGAGGGATAAGGCAGGGTTGAGTACTCGCTCCCTAACTGATCAATATGTATGTAAACAGATTAGGTAATGTCTTGGAAAGTAGTTGTAGCGATCTCCCTCAAATTGGCCAACAACCAATAACGACCCTCCTCTATGCCAACGCTGCTGTGCTTACGGCTCATACCCCCTTGGGTTTACAGCACCTACTGATTGAGTTTGTCACGTTTATGAAGGATTAGAGATTACAAGTCATTGTAAGTAAAACTTTTTTTATGACGTGTGGGAAAAGGAATATGAAGTGCCACCAAACTGTGATTGAGAGCACTAAGATATGTTTTACTCCAACCTTTTTATATTTGGGCATTCTATTTTATATAGAGGGGACCTGGATACATGCAATGAACTCCAGGAGACTTCAGTTTGTTAAAACCATTATGGCACTGTTTAATTTTGCCAAGACATTGGGTAAGAAGCCCCCACATGAGATGTTGACTATCTATAAGCCAAAGCGTCAGAACACTGCAATATATGGGGTGGAAGTGTGGGGCTATGTTAAATGCCTATTGCTAGAGATGGCAGAAAATGCCTTGCGGTCCCCAATTGATGACCCACCATTGCTTGCCACCTTTTTTAGCAGAATTGATGAAGACCCAGCCTGTCTTACTTGGCACAAGAGCTGGTCATTTAAGTTCACTGGATTAAATCGGGAAGTCATTAAGGACTGCCTCATATCCCATTATGCTCTTAAAATTCCATGGCTTATGTATGTTAAAGAATTCTTAACAGATCTAGGATATGCTGAATATTTTGATCAACAAGAATCTTCGACTGGTATTTCCAGGAAGGGTTTATAGCTGGAGTGTTTGTCCTTGCTGTTATTACTCGCAGAAAGCTTTTACAATCAACATTATTGCCTCCATAAAGCATTCCCCTTGCTCTTCTTTTGCATTGTATATGTGTTTTTATTATTTTATTTATATTTATTTTACAATTTGTGTAATGTTTCTAATTTTATGATTTTATGATTTACTGTGTGAAATCGAATAAAGCTTACTTTGATTTGACTTGAGAGCATGAGTCTCAGACTGGGTCTGTGAGTGGAAGTGGGAGCCTGAGTGGGTCTGTGAATGGGTGCATGAATGTCTGAGAGGGTCTGTGAGTGGGTATGTGAATGTCTGAGTGGATCTGTGAGTGAGTGCATGAGTGTCTAAGCGGGTCTGCAAGTGAGTACATGAGTCTATGAGTCGGTCTGTGAGTGTGTGTTGGAGTGTTTGAGTGGGTGTGTCAGTGGTTGTGTGAGTGACTAGGTCACAAAGAAATCTCACCTTCCCTTTTATCCAACAAGTGTCCACAGCTTTGCACAAAATATCTACCCAAGTTGAGTTTTTCTGCCTCCTTGGGTAAATGTACAGTTGGTATTCCACAGTATAGCTGTGTAATGGAATACAAGAAAATGTCAACAGTGACCTTATGTGCATTTTGGCAACATGATTGGTCCTTGTGCGTATTTCTCCTGAATTCTGGGTTAACATGAATCCTCCTATAGAGAGACCAACAAGACTACAAAGACATAAATCTCCACCAAACCAGGGTCCTTCCTTTTATCTGTATGAGGTAAATGCTTCTTTGTTTTGTGGAGATGTCCTCATATTCCTTGGCTAAGAGAATGGACCACCAAAATCACTGGCAAACTGGGAAGCCCTTGGGGAGGCTGTCTATCATCCTGGCAAAATGCGGGAAGACCTTTGCATTCTACTAAGGTGGACTAGGCAGGGCCAAGAGGGTGCAGCTTCCAAGTAATTTGCACATTTGCAAACTCATATCAACTTAAAGGGAGAACCATGGACTCTGCTCTCACCTGGAGAGAACAAGAAAGAACCTACTCGTCACAGTCACATACAGATTGTGTTCCAATAGATCAATGATGCATTCACCTTCATTAAGGATTTCTGAATGTATTGGGGAGGAGGGCCACACAGCCCCCCTGCCCCGGCTGATTTGGTACCTGGGGACCACATCCCCTTGGCCTGGCCTTAAATTATATTATTATTTATTGCGGGCCATGCAGATCCCCTCCCTGAGCTGATTTTTGCCCCTTGGACCCCACCCCCAGGGCCCGGCCATGTCATCTAGGTGCCCACCAGAGCACCCAGTCAGCAGCATTGGGGACCGCAGGAGAACTTGAATGCCCCCGTGGTCCCAGCTGGCTCCCCACCACCTGCAGGAGCCAGCAATGCGTTCATATACAGCCCTGCTAAACATGCAGCTCTCTGTGTGTGTGAGCAATCTTTTTGTTTGTTTTCCTACAGCCAAAAACTCCACTCCCAGCAAAATAGAGCTGTTTGACAGCTCTCACTTCCTGTGAGTGGAGTTGTGCTTGCTCCGACTTTGCAGGAGCTGTCAAAGCTCCCAGGCAGTCATAGCAAGCAGCTATGTCCTGGGGTGTGCAACCCGGGACAGAGCAGGAGCCTGCCCTGGGAGATGGTGGTCCACAGGACCATGTTTGGCTCCATGAGGAGGGTCGCACAGCCCCCCTCCAATATTTAAGGGGGTGTGGTCCCCGGAGCTGGGGATCTGCAATGGACCCCCTTCCTTATTTTTTTTTCAGCCCCCGGGATTTGGCACTCCCTGAGGCTTCAAAGGGGCCACATGGCTCCCCCTTCAGTGGATTGGCTCAAATTGCCCCAGGGAGGTGGCAGTCTTCAGGGCTAAACGGGAGAAGCACCCTGGGCCCCTGCATAAATTCCATATTTAACTTCAAGGAGGTGGCAGTTCCCAGGGCTTTGGGAGAGGCCCTACAACCTCCCCCATTACAAAGAAAGATTTGGCTCAAGGAGGTGGCAGTTTGCAGGGCTTGGAGAGGCATGCCTATTTTTTCATTTTTCTATAACCGCTTAAGGAAAATGGTGGTACCCAGGGCTAATGTAAGCACTAGGAGGGGGCCCTGTGACCTCCCCTCCTTCCTTTTTTAACTCTCTCAATGCCCATCCATGGGCAAAAGAAAAGAATGGGTGACCCCACTTTAAAAAAAAAAAAAATCTGGAAAATCCACAGATTTAAAACAAAAAATGCTTTTTAGCCCTGTTGGTCCAAGGCTAGGGGCTCAGGACCGTAACTTGGCCCCTTTTCCTTTTTAAATCTTTATTTGTGAGACTTGGCTGAAGATGGGCCCTAAAATGGCTGCCAACACTTCCTTGATGAAGTGTTGGCAGGCAATCAGATATCAGCACGGGGACAGTTGGATCTGTGGAGGATCCACGTCCCTAGATATCAATGCTTTAAAACTCTAATACTTCAAAAACTACTGAATGGATTTACACCAAACCATAAAAAAAACACGTTTTCTGGAACAAGAGCTAGCTTTCTGGCAAATTTGGTGTCATTCCGTCCAGTGGTCCAGGTTGTAGTCGTGTTCAAAATCCCTATGGAAAAATGTATGGGGAAAAGGCGTTTCAAGACAGCAGCTGAACCCACTGAACCCGGTGATGGCAGGCAATCAGATAGCAGCATGGGGACAGTTGAATCTGTGGAGGTCGGCGTCCCTATATATCTATATTTTAAAACTCTAATACCTCAAAAAATACTGAACAGATTTACACCAAATCATAAAAATCACCTTTTCTGGAACAAGAGCCAACTTTCAGGCAAATTTGGTGTAATTCCGTCTAGGGGTTCAGGTTGTAGTTGTGATCAAAATCCCTATGGGAGAATGCATGAAGAAAGGTGTTTTAAGACAGCAGCTGAACCCATTGACGTATAAGATTTGAACATTTTGTGAAGATTCATCAAGCGACACCAAGCTTAATGGCAAAACAGAAAACTTTCTTCCTATGGAAACTAGGGGCCTTATTATGATTGTGGCATTCAAAGGACCACCACACTCATGGTGATGGTCGGACTGCTGCAACTTTAGTGGTCCGAATGCCACAATATGACCCTGGCTGTGCGACCGCCATCGTGTCGTGAACATGGTTCCTTACGTCATGATGTAGGTCTGAGTTGTACTTAGCTAGGGCGGTACTGAACTCTTTGCCACCTAGCTGATTACAACTCCCCTTACCACCAGCTTTTCCATGGCGGTCTGGCTGCCATGGAAAGGTTCACCTAAACGTGTGCTGGGGACAGTGCAGGGGCCCCCCGCCCAGCACCATCGGAATGCGAACTGCCTGATTTGCAGACAGTGTGCATTCAGAGGGTGCTGGTTGGCCCCCTCAGTGCTCCGGTATAGGACACAATTACCTTAATGGAGCTGAGTCCTATATCATTGCACTTTTTCTGCCAAACTGACCAGCACGAACAATCCATTACAATGTTCCTGCTGGTCAGTCCGGTGGGAAAATTGTAATAGGATGGGGGAAGACACCAGCACTCTCTCCAAGCCGGGACCCTCACTCTAGTCAGGGTAAAGGAGAAACATACCTGCTTAACCCCCACTAACCCCCTTGGTAGCTTGGCAAGAGCAAAAAGGCTTAACCTCAGAAGCAATGTGTAAAGTATTTGTATCAACACACACAGTAATGAAGTGAAAGCACTACAAAATGGACCCAGTTTAGAAAAATAGGTAATATTTATCTAAATCAAACAAGACCAAAACAACAAAAATCCAATTAACACAAGTCATGATATGAATTTTAAAAAGAACAAGAGTCTTAGGGCCAGATGTTCAAAACTTTTTGCATGTCGCAAACAGCGACATGCAAAAAGCACATCACGATGCCCAATCCCCGTTGTGGTCTGCTGTCTCCAGCAGGCCACCATCCCTGTGAGTGCCGCCACTCGCAAGGGGGTCGAAAATTGTGACCCACATCATTATTACTAATGAGGTGGGTCTTTGCGACCCCCTTGCGAGTAGCAGATGGTGTCAGGGACACTATCCTACATTCTGAATTGCGACTCGCAAATTGCAAGTCGGTCTGACTCGCAATTTTCAAGTAGCAATTCAGAATTTTACTACATCTGGCCCTTAATCCTTAGAAAACAGTGAGAACGCATTTGTTACACAAAGTACCTGGTTTGCATCAAAAATAAAGCTGCAGAGGCAAGCGTGTATCGGAAGTCAGCAATGCATTGATTTCTTACTCGCAAGTGAGGCCGTGCGTCGTTTCTTTCTCCGGTCGGATTGACAATGCATTGTTTTTCTACCTCACAAGAGAGCGATGTGTCAATTTGCGGAAGGGCACCTCGGGTCCAGGCAGGCTTTGCGTTGATTTTTCATGCCCAGTGATGTTGCATTGAAATTCAGCAGCACGGTTTCAGGAAACCGCACTGTGTGTGGTTTGGGTTGTTACTAGCAGCTGCTAGTGGGCTATGCGCGTCATTTCTCCAGCCACAATGCTTTGATCTTCCAGCCATGATGCAGGCACTTTATCAGCCACTTTGTGGATGGTGAGTCAAACATTTCCCTGCACGACGGTCTTTGCGTGGATTTCAGTCCTTTTCCACCAGCTACACCTTTCAAGGGCCTAGGGACTGGATGGGGCACCACTTGGCAGGCAGGAGCCTCAGCAGAGAGTCCAGGTACTGGCAGGGGAATACTTTGATGGCCCTGAGACTTCAACAACAGGAGGCAAGCTCATCTCAAGCCCTTGGAGATTCTTCTCAAGCAGGAATGCACTACAAAGCCCAGTCTTTGTCCCTATTCACAGGCAGAAGCAGCAACTGTGGGATAGCCCAACAAAGCACAGTCGCAGGCACAAGCAGCACTTCTCCTCAGGTCTTCAGCTGTTCTCCTTGGCAGAGGTTCCTCTTGAGTCCTTGAAGGTATCTGATTTTCAGGGGTTTTGCATCCAATACTTCTACCCCTTTCTGAAAGTCTCTGTTGTTCACAAAATCCTGCCTTGCCAAGGCCAGGCTTCAGACTCACACCAGTGGGTTGGAGACTGCATTGTGAGAGGGCAGGCATAGCCCATTTAGGTGTAAGTGACTTCCCCTCCCTCCCCTCTAGCACAGATGGCCCATCAGGATATACAGGCTACTCCCCAGCTGCCTTTGTCTCACTGTCTAGAGGGAATTCATACCAACCCAACTGTCAGTTTGACCCAGACAGGGAATCCACAAACAGGCAGGGTCACAGAATGGTTTAAGCAGGAAAATGGCTACTTTCTTAAAGTGACATTGTCAAACTAACAATTCAAAAACCACCTCCACTAAAATATTTATTTTTAAATTGTGAGTTCAGAGACTCCAAACTCCACATTTCTATCTGTTCCCAAAGGAAATCTGAACTTTAATGACATTTAAAGGCAGCCCCCATGTTAACCTATGAGAGAGACAGGTCTTGCAACAGTAAAAGTTGAGTTTAGCAGTCTTTCACTGTTAGGACATGTAAAACACATCAGTACATGTCCCACCTTTACCATACACTGCACCCTGCCCATGGGGCTACCTAGGGCATACCTTAAGGGTGCCTTACATGTAGAAAAAGGTAAGGTTTACACCTTGCAAGTGGGTACACTTGCCAGGTCGAATTGGCAGCTTAAAACTGCATAAAGACACTGCAGTCGCAGGTCTGAGCCATGATGTCAAGGCTACCCATTGGGATGGCACATCCAGTGCTGCAGGCCCACCAGCAGCATTTGATTTACAGGCCCTGACACCTCTAGTGCACTTTACTTGGGACTTACTGGTTAATCAAATATGCCAATCAGGATAAAGTCAATTACACATATAATTTACACAGGAGCACTTGCACTTTAGCCATGGCCAGCAATGGTAAAGTGCCCATAGTACCAAAAACAGTAAAAACACACCTATTGGGAAATGCAAAACCGGTCCATTGACGCAAATGCAATGTGATTCCTTATCTGTGATTTCCCAGAAGGGCACTATTAGGTAATTGGTATCTCTATACCTTGCATTTTGCATTTTCTAAATAGCGATTGCTTTGACGTCAATATTTAGGAAATGCTAAATTGTGTTTTAGTACATCTGGCACCTAGTTTTTACATAGAAAAAGCATTTTTTTGACTTACCTATACTTTTGGCACCATTTGATGAATCTTCATGGAAATCCCTCAAAAATGTTTTCCCTAGGATCTTGCATGGAAAGTTACGAGGTCCATCAAGCGGGGAAGACGAAAAAGGAGGGGGGCAAAAAAGTGTGTTTTCAATTTTAATTCCCATAGACACTATAGACACGCCTGTAGCCTGAACCACTGAATGGAGTTACACCAAATTAGGCAGGAAGCTAGATCTTGGTATGCAGATTGTGTTTTTTATTTGGTGTAAATCAGTTTATTACTGTTTGAGAAATTAAATGAAATCCAAATAAATTTGTGAATACTGGAGATTTTGTGCAGAGATCTGATTAGCTGCCAGCATTTCAACCAGGAAGTGTTGGCAGCCATTTCTGAGACTCAACTTTAGCCAAGTGTCAAATAAAAAATAGAAAAGGGGGCAGGGTACCCTTACCCTACTCCCCCAGAGCCTTGGGCCAGGTGGGGTAGGGAGTCCCCCCTCTGAGGGCTTATTAAAGCCCTGGGGACCGCCACCTCCCCAGAGCAAATCTATGTAACAAAATACGGGGGGTCTACATGGCCCACCACATGCCCTGGGAACTCCCACCTCCTCAGGGCAATCAATTATTATGTATGTGGGGAGGCCATGTGGTCCTCTGTGCCCTGAGGACCACCACCTCTCTGGGGCAATTAGTATAGTTAATATGGGGAGGCCACATAACTGCCATGTCCCCGGGGCAATTAATATTATGTATGGGGCCATGCCGCCTCCAATGCCTCAGGGACCACCCCAGGACATTCAAAATAATGCTGCCACCTCGCCAGGGCAATAGGTATAGTTAATGTGAGGGGTGCATGGCCCCTCCACCCTCAGGGGACCACCATCTTCCTGGGGCTCTAATATCTTGATGTCGGGGGTCTGTTGCGGACCCTTAGCCCCTGAGACCACCACCTCCCCAGGGCTAAATTCAAAGATGAAGGGGGGAACAGCGGCCCCCCTGGTTGAGCCATAGATGACCCTGGGGACCACCACACCACAGGACTGGTTCTTGCTACCTCCTGAGGTGCCAACCCTCGGGAGGTAGTTTGCTTTTGCTTGGTGGGAGCTGACAGCTCCTACTAAGAAGAAGCAAACAATACTATGCTTTTAGAAAGCAGGAACTGTCAAATAGGCCAGACCCTGCAGCCAACCCCTGCAGTGTGCGGCCAAAGGCTGTGAACAGCAGTAACTGAATTAAAGTATAGTAATTAAAATGACTTAACATTAAAAAAACTATAGAAATTCACTCTAAAAACAAAGGTTCCTGGGACTTTATAGCTAGGCTCACATTTTAAATGTACAAAACCATAGAAATTCACCTGTTATAATAAGAGTTATCTCCAGCAACTTCTCGCTCTCTAAGGTAACTATAACTCGCGACCTCGCCATGCATAGCATTACCCAACAAATTACAGCACTCATGTCTTCTTTGATAACATAATTGACAATAACAATGAACTATTTGCAGTAAAAATGTTTGATGGAAAAGCTGTGCATGACAGGGGTGTGAGTTATAGGGCCAGATGTATCAAACATTTTTGCGATCGCAAATGGCCCAACAAAAATGCATTTTGGTATGTAACAAGTCCAATTTGCGATTCAGTAACTTGTTACCGAATTGCAAATTGGATTTGCCAATAAATACCGATTCGGTATTAGGAAGGGGCGTGTCAAGGGTGTCCCTGCCCAATACCGAATTGCAGAAGTATGTATGAATGTTTTGTGACCATGAATGCGGTCGCAAAACTATCACAGTTGCCGCCAATTTCAAATTCGTGGTAACCCATTTGCCAAGGGGAAGGGGCTCCTAAGGGGCCCCTTCCCCTTCGTGAATGCATGCAAACACATTTTTTAGGAGCAGGCAGTGGACCCACGTACCACTGCCTACACCTAAAAAATGAAAAGAAAACTTTTCATTTTTCTTTATAAAACACATCGCATTTTCCTTTAAGGAAAACGAGCTGCATTTAAAAAAAAAAAGATTGCTTTATTGAAAAGGAATCACAGACATGGTGGTCTGCTGAGCTAAGCAGGTCACCATCCCTGTGGTTGCAGCCATTCGCATTTTGTCGCAAATTGCTACCTACCTTATAAATATCAATTAGGTAGGTCCATTGGCAAGCCCTTGTGAATCGCTATATGAAACTCCAAGAGTTTCATACATTCCTGTAGCGATTACTTAATTGTGATTATAAAAAATTGCAATTTGGTAATCGCTATTGTAAATAGATATTGTAAATAGATATTGTAAATACATCTGGCCCATAGTTACCCTGGAGCACGAGTTATAGTTACTTGCGATAGCTCTAACTCTAACATGTGAATTTCTATAGTTTTGTGCATTTAAAATGTGAACCTAACTATAACATCCCTGTAACATTTGATGTTTTTAAGTGAATATGATGCAGATATTTTGTTTAATGTCAAAAAACTGCACACACACATATAGGCCCTCATTATGACATTGGCGGCAAATGCCACCTACTGTAACAGCGACGGCCGCCAACATACTATCGCCGTGGCTACCGACCGCCCATGCCATTATGACTGTAGATGTAATTCTGCCAGAAGGCTGGCGGAATTCCGTCGACGGTTATGGCAGCGGACGGCGGTAAGGTGGCACTGCTGCCAGCAGCAGCGCCATGCCAGCAAAACACCACCTACTGTATCATGTTCCATGCTATGGCCTGGCAGTGTTTTGCTGTTGGGCGCTGCTGCTGGCAGCAGTGGCGCATCCCGTCTCCTGCCGGAGGACCCCCTGCATGCAGGTAAGTCAGGTTCTCTGACAGGAGAGGGGGGTGGGGGTGGTGCGTGTGTGTGTGGGGGTGTGTGTGACTGTGTGTGAATGCGTGTACGCATGTGTGATGTGTGTGTGCATGAGTGGGTGTGAGTGTACATGCATGTTGTGTCGCGTGAGTGTACATGCATGCCGTGCATGGATGTATGTTTGTGAGTGTTGCTGTGAGTGTGTATGAATGTGTGAATGCATGGGTGAATGTGTGTATGAGTGTGTGTATGGGTGTGTATGTATGTGCGTGTATGTGTGTTAATGTGTGGTGGTCAGGAGAGGGAGTGGGTGGTGGGGGAGGACTCTGGGAAGGGGGAGGGTGGTGGGGTTCCCTGGCGCTGATAGTACCCACCACCATGGTTTCAGTGGCGGTACAGAAACCACAGAAACCATGGCGGTGGGTGGGGTCAAAATGCCATGGGCGGCCTAGTAGCGGTCGTGTGGTACATTGGCAGTTTGGCTTTGGCCAAACCGCCAATGTCATAATAGTGGAGGTAGGTACCGCCAGCCTGTTGGCGGTCATACCTCCACTATGCCACTGACCACCGGAGTTGTAATGACCCTCATAATATTATTTTATACTTTTAATATTATGCTCAAATGAATACTAAAACTCAATTTAACTTTTAAAATCAAGTTGAAAAATTTTAAATAAATTGAATTAATTCTATACGTAACTTTTCATACATTTTAGTACATATGAAATAAAAATAAATACACATTTTACTGTAGGTGTGATTTTATTTTAAATATACATTAAAAAATATTATTTAAGAATTGAATATTTTTATGGGGAATTTGAGATCCTATCCAAAACGCAGCAGAGCACTGTACAGAGTCGGAAACATCCATAGAGTCAATAAGTGACAGGAAAGGTTGCTGGCTTGTGGGCGCTTAAATCATTTTGATGTAACGATCTTTATAGAAGTGCGTTTTCAACTCTTCCCTAACTTGGAGCAGCATTCGGTCGGTGCTGGTGATGATGCTTTATAGCCTGTAAGCATAAATAGAAAAGGTCTGATGCCTTGTTTTTTTCATTTTTACATCTTCTTAGTCATAGCATTCAGGCTCCAGGTGTACCAAAGGCTACCAGAGGTGGTGAGCTTCTCTATAAGTTCAGGGAGCATGCCTCTTATAATTTCTTTGTAAATGATGCTGCTGCGCCTGAAGATGGTGCACTCTGACACGGGGAGGCAATGGAGTTCCATCAAGACACAGGAGATGTGATCATTTTTTTCAGGCCCTGGGTGAGAAGTGCTGCAGCATGTAGGATGCCCTTATGTGGTTTTAGAGTGAATTCTGGAAGGCCATGGAGCTGGCCATTACCACCATCCAAGAACACTATGGCCCTAATTACGACCCTGGTGGTTGGTGGAGAAGTGGCGGTCTTACCGCCAACAGGCTGGTGGTAAAAAAATTGGAATCATGACCGTGGCGGCTACCGCTATGGTCATCCACCACTTCTCCGAACCGACCGCCAGGGCGGAGACGACCGATGGGCTGGAGACTTGGGTCTCCAGCCCGGCCCTGGCGTCAGAAGACCGCCGGCGGTATGATGACCCGGCTGACCGCCATGGATTTCATGGGGTTGGGAACCACCATGAAATCCATGAGGGTAAGCACTATCAATGCCAGGGAATCCCTTCTCTGACACTGATAGGGGTCTCCCCCACCCCGAGTCTTTCCCCAACATCCCCCAACACCCTGCCACCCCCCAAAGGTGGCAGGACCCCCCTCCCCACCCCTACCCCTGACATTACTACACAGACACACACCCAACACTCATGCAGACACCACCAACACACATACCCGCACACACACAAATAAACATGCCAACAGACACACACACAGTCATACACGCACACCCACATTTAGACGTACATGCACACATCCATACAGACATACATACAGGCAGACATGCACACATTTCCAAACACACTACACCCCCGCATGCATACACGCACTCACACACCCCTCTTCATACTCACACTCACACCCCCATGCATGCACACAACACACAACACCCCCTTACCCTCTCCCCTAATGGCCGATTAACTTACCTGGTCCGTTGATCCTCCGGGAGGGGACGGGATCCATGGGGGCTGCTCCGTTGCCAGCACCCGTCAACAGAACACCGCCACGCCGAATCACGCAACGTGATTCAGTGGCCAGTGTTCTGTTGACGGAGCGGTGGAGATGGAGCAACCTCCACTTCCCCGCTGACCACCAGTATGGCTGCTGGTGGCTCTCCGTCCGGAAAAGGATGGAGGGCTGCCCGCAGTCATAATTCGCCGAGCGGAAAACCACCACCACTGGCGTTCTTCAGCAGGGCGGTCCCACGGCGGTCTTTTGAAAAGACCGCTGAGGTTAAAATGAACCCCTAAGACTTGAACAGCACTTCTGAGGTCACTTTCTGATAGAAATAGTTTCATTTCCTTTAGAAGAGAGGGCTCATACTTGGCTGTCTTTGTTTTTTGTTTCTTTTGTCACTGTGTTCCATGAGGGTGAGATTGGTGTTCAAGTTGAATCCAAGCAACCTCAGTGAAAAGTTGGGGTCCAAATCAGTCAAAGTTGACATCATTGAGCAAGATTGGTTTTCTTTCTTCTTCTGTTTGCAGCAAACATATTCTAATTAATTATTTGAAACACATTTCAGTAAATGTTCTGTAACACTTTATGTAATTTTTCTTAGCTTAACATGAATATTTAAGAATATATAAAATCGCCTTACATTTTTATATTTTCTATAAACATATTTTCAATCTTTTTTTCACTGAATTCTAAACTTTCATAATTGTGTCTATAATTTCTCCTGGGAAAGATACAAGTAGTAACTGTAATCTTGTAAATCCTGGTCTAAGTCTGCAGCTAGGAGCAACTTTATACTCAGTAATAGTAAATTAAATAGCAAAAAGGTGGTGAGTTACTACTAGCTACTGTATCATATTTACAAGTGAAAACATGTACATGTAAATTTACCTTTGTTAATAGACCCCTTAGTGTTTTCATCCTGCTTTTTGTCTAAAAACTTTTAAATTGATATCTCTCTTTTTAAATTTTGAGTATTTTGTTGTATTTTGCTTAATAAATATTTCTCTATATTGAGTTTGGAATTGTATTTATTTCTGAGGTTGACTTGAATACTTTGATACAGCTTGAATTTAACAAGTATTTCTGTGGGAAATTGGGTAAATGAATGAATTTCCTCTTTATATACTGCAAACTTCCCTGCTGCTTGCACCATTGCTACAGGAGGCTGAACAGAGATTCCACTCTAAGCACATTGGACTCGATTCACAAAGGTAAAGTTAGTCTTTTGGTATTTAGAAAGGTAAGATATGAGTCGTATTTTATGCCCACCCTTGGGCAGAATCTTCCAACTCTGGGCCTGTGGTCAACTCCCTCCCGGCACCCTAGAGGGTGATTAATGTTTGATTTCTGTGACATGAACATAAGTGCCAGAGTGCATCCTGACCTGCTTATTTATCGAAGAAGAGCTCACAGTTTTGGGCAAAATGTCTACCCAGATGAAGTACTTCCTACTGGTAAATTAGTAAGTCCTACCTCATTGGGTAAATATATAGGCTAATTTTTATACTTTTTGAATAATTTTTTGATGCAAAAGCGCCGCAAACATACAAAATATAACGGCATTTTGTAAACATGCTCCGCTTTTGCATAAAAAAATGACGCAAATGCAGCACTAAAAAAGTATAAATATGAGCCATAGTGCATATTTCACACTACAGCTGCATAAAGTTCCCCAAGGAAATGACTCCAGTGGTCTTGTGTGTCTGTAATTTTGGCAATGTGATTGTTTCTCAAGCGTCTTCATACAGAAATTTGAAATAATGTGAATCCTAATGCAGAGAAGAGGATGTGACTTCAAAGAGTTGAATCTCTACCAAACAAGATACTTCCTCTTAATTATATGTAGTAATTGTTTCTCTGTTTGGTGGGGATGTGCTCATATTCCTCTGCATCAAGAATGCATCTTTTTAGTAAACTGTACATCACCCTGGAAAAAGGCAGGAAGATGTTACATACCATTATCTTATATGAGGTGGGGCCAAACGAGCAAGGCTTCTAGTTTATTTTACATACTGGTAGTGGTTAAATTTGAGAACAGCAATCTCTTAGTCTCCTGGGGATGGCAGGGGAAGCCTCAAGGCCCCCGTGGTCTATGCTGGCTGCCCACCTTCAGCGGGAGCCAGCATTGCTCCCGCACGTGAGGAGCAGCTAAAAATGTTTCTCCGTGTCTGAGGGAACAATCCTTTCATCTGTTCTCCTGCCTGCTTGACAGCTCCAGGAGGGGTGAGGCACTCTTTTTGTTCCATAGGTCTGGCCCTGAGGAGGTGGTGGTCCCCAGAGCTGTAAACGGCCTGAGAAGGGTTAACCCTCCCTCTTTTTTCATATTTATGGCCCCGGGACTGGTATCCCATGAGGCCCTTAAGGTTCAATGAGGGTGTCCATGCGGCTTCTCTCCTATTTAATTAGCAAGCCCAGGAGAGGTAGTGGTCCTCAGCAAGAGGGTCCACAAGGCCACACTTCCTATATATACTTAAGCTTCAGGGAGGTGGTGGCCCCCGGAGCACCATTAAGTGCATAGAGGAGGGCTGCATGAATGCCTTTCCTTTCAATTATTAATCTGCATGCCCCTGGAATCTGGCCCACCCAGGGGTTTAAAAAAAGAAAAGAGCTGGAAACTATTTTTTTCCTCCGGATTCATGGATCCTCTAGGACTTCTGGCAAAAAATATTAAAAATGCTTTTTTGCCTGGTGGGGATCCAAGCACCAGGGCTATGGTTTTGGGGTATCCCGACCCTGCCCCTTTTTCTTTTTTTTTTACCCTATGTTTGGGACTCGGCTGAGTCTTAGTCCCAAAACAGCTGTCAACATTTCCTGGCTGAAGTGTTGGCAGCCAATAAGATCTCTTCACGAGATCAGGAGGATTCGTGAAGTGTTTGCAGCTCTACATATACACATTTGTTTTACTTTAAATACCTCAGAAACTACTGAATGAATTTACACCAAATAACAAAAGGTGCTTTTGCTGGACCAAAGCTACCTTTCTGCCTAATATTTTGCTTGCTGTAACTATAACTTGTGCCCTAAGGTAACTATAACTCGCACCCCCAAAATGCACACTTTTTTAATGAATAATTTTCCAACAAATGTTACAGTGATATTATAAATGATGTAATAAAAGATTTTATGAGTGCTGTAATATCTGGCATAATCAGCAGTGCTTGGTGAGGGCGCGAGTTACAGTTACTTCAGGGCACGACTTATAGTTAGTTCAAATAACTCTAACTATAACAAGTGCATTATGGTTTTGTACATTTAAAATGCCTATATGGGCCCCTTGCATACATTTTAAATCCTTGCCCTGGGGAGGTGGCAGTCTCCTGGGTGTGGGGGTGCTGCACGGGCCCCCCGCATACAGTTTAATTGATTGCCCCATTAGTCGGTGGTCTCTAGGGAATGGAGGGGTGCCTCACGGCCCCAGTGCATAATTTATAATCATAACCCCTGGGAGGTGGTGGTCCCGGGGTCCACTAAAAGCCATACAAAAGGAGCCCAGTGTGCCCCCTCTATTTGTGAGCCCACATTGTCCCCGGTACCTGGCCCACGAAGCATTAAGTAGCACGAGAGACTGATTTCTTTTTAAATCACAGCCACTGATTTCTCTGGTATTTACAAAAAATGCTTTTTAGCCTTGGGGCCTGCAGGGGGATCCCTGGACCAAGGCTAGGGGTGCAAGGTAAAAATATCCTGAACCCATTTATTTTTTAACTTCTTTTTGAGAGTCGGCGGAAGCCAAATCCCAAAATGACTACCAACACTTCTTGTTTGAAGTGCTGACAGCCAATCTAAAATTCATTTTTCCCTTAATATCTTGAAAACTACTGACTACATTTACACCAGATAAACAAAAGCGTAATCTGCAGACCCAAAGCTACTTTTCTGCCAAATTTGGTGTAATTCTGTCCAGCAGTTCAGGTTGGTGTCATGTACAAAACTCCTATGGAAATTAACACTGGAAACACACTCTTTTTTACCTCCCCTCTCATATTCTCGACCGCCATTTGATGGATCACCTTGAAAACGTTCCATGCACAGCAAGATTCTTTGGCACACATTGTTGTGAAGATTTGTGAAACAGTGCCAAATATATAGGCAAGTCAAAAAGCTATTTTTCAATGGCAACTAGGTCCTAAGTATAACTACCTACTTGTGACTGTCAGTAGGTTTTATATGTATATATATATACATATATAAATTTATATATATAACGTCACTAAAAAACCAAAGGTTACCGGGATGTAAAATTTACGTTCACATATTACACATGCAAAACCATTGAAATTCTAGTCTTTTAGTTACAGTTATTTCAAGCAACTACTACTATAACTCTGGCCCTAAGGTGACTTAAACTCACGTCCTCACCATGCACTGATATCTCCCCCATATATTACATCACTCGTCACATCTTCTATGACATCATTGATGATATCACCGTAATATCTGCATTAAAATGACTGCTAAGAAAATGGTGAGGGTGCAAGTTATAGTTAGCTGAGATCACGAGTTATACTTACTTGAAATAACTATAACTATCACAGGTGAATTTCTATGTTTTTTTGCCTGTAAAATCTCAACCAAACTATAACGCACCTGTAACCTCGTTTTTTTAAGTCATTTTCTATGTTTTTTTAATTCTATTTCCTAACTATAATATCTTTGTAACTTTTGTTTTTTCAGTGCATTTCTAAGGTTTTTTTTTTACGTAAAGTAATGTTCATTACTATATGGCCATCCTGCATCTCTGCAGGCAGAAAAACAAAGGGAACGTCCGCTTCCAACAAGTGAAAGCTGTTTGACAGATCTCCCTTGCTGGAACCAGAGCACTTGCTCTGACGTGGTGGGAGCTGTCAAGCAGGAGCAAACAGTAATGTTTGGTCACCCCTGGACATAGCAGGAGCCAGCCTTGAGGGTTGCAGTCCCCAGGAACATCTATGGCTCCATAAGGGGCCCCACGCTGCCCCCTTCCAGCATTAATCCTTGCCCCAGGGAGGTGGTCATCCCCAGGACTAGAGTTCTGCAACAGACCACCTATCTTCCTTAAATTCAGCCCTGGGGAGATAGTGGTCACCTTGGCAGTGGGGGTTCCGGAAAGGCCATCCTGCATTATATTCTATCTTTGGCCCCAAGAAGGTTTTGGTCCCAGGAACTGCAGGGAGGCCAGGTGGTCCCCTGCATTTCATCCTGTCCTTGGTCCAGGAAGGTGGCTCATTTCTTTGTTTGTTTGCCCCAGGTTGATGGCTGTCCCCAGTGCTGCAGGGCAGGGGACATCTAATGTAATGACCACCACCTCCCCGGGGCTTTAGTAAACCCAGATGTGGGGCCCCGTGCGCCCCATTATTCATTTTTAACCTGACCCACCTGGGGGCTTCATTAAAAGAAGAGCAGGAGTCTGGCTTGTTTTTTGAATAGTTTTTGCCAGATACAGATCCTTCTCGGCTCTGGGTAAATTTTTTTTTTACAAAAAAGCTTTTTTGCTCTGGGCCCTAACTCCAGAGCTAAGGGGTCAGTGTGTCCCTACCTTATCACTTTTTCTGTTTTGAAGTAGGATGTTGACTCCATATAGTGTACACAAAAGATGAGCACTGTGCAGAGAGTCCAAACAGCACCACCTTGGTATCCTGAGATAAAAAGCAGACCACCTAATTCTCTGTTATTGTGGTCGAGTGGGTGAGAAGTTAGGCTGATCTTTAAGATGTGCTAAGCATTTGTTGTACTCGCAGTATCAATAAATGTGGACACGCATTCGGAAGAATAACTTGAAACCAATTTACTCAAATATTTCAGATTTTTATAACATTTTTAAGACCATCATCAAAAAGTACTTCTTTTGTTATGATTTTAAATGTTTTTTAAAATAAATGCTTTTTTTTTGCAATTGTGCACTGTTAGAAATGGCCTTTCTGCAGGGTCACCCCAAACTTTTTGCCTTCCTCCTTCTCTTTTTCCGACCTCATTTTTGCTGGCTTTAGAACTCTGCACGCTTTACCACTGCTAATCAGTGCTAAAGTGCATATGCGATCTCCTTAAAACATGGTGACATTGGCTCATACCCAATTGGCTTATTTAATTTACTTGTAAGTCCCTAGTCAAGTGCACTACATGTGCCCAGGGCCTGTAAATTAAGGCCCATATTTATACTTTTTGACGCAAAGCTGCGCCTGCGCAGTTTTGCGTCAAACATTTTATCGCCGGCTAACGCCATTTCGATGCACCGTGCGGGCGTCAAATTTATACTTTGACGCACGGCGGCGAAACCAACAGGTGGGAGTCATTTTTTTACGCACATCGCGGCGCCAAGTCGTAAAGGAAAACGATGTTAACGCGACGTAAATGACTGTGGGTCGATTTACGACAGTGCAACCCGGAAAGCGCCGTTTTTTTTTTACGCAATAGCATCAAAAATACCTGCGAACACTGCCCTTTCAGCAGTGGAGAGCCAAAATGGATCCCAGATGCCACTACAGACCCCAGGAAGATGACAGCAGACCAGGAATCAGCCAGGATGATCCATACAGGAACCAGGACATTTATAGAAAAAAAAGAGTGTTGATTCAGTGCAGAGGAGCAGGAAATCCTGGTTAAAGAGGTGACGGCACACCAGCACCAACTGTTCATCACCTCTAAGTTGCCAATCAGTAGGAGAGAGGCGATATGGCAACAAATTGTTGACAAGATCAACAGTGTGGCTGAAGTACGCAGGACAGTCACCGAGTGAAAGAAACGCTGGCATGACTGCAAACGTAGGACAAAGGAAAAAATGGCCAGGAACAGGAAGGCAGCACTGCAGACTGGAGGTGGGAGTCCAGCACACCAGGAGGCCCTGGACCATATGGAGGAGATGGTCGCAGCCATCATCCCTGAGGAGATCGTCACAGGGATTCAAGGACAGGACAGCGCAGACTACCACGAGACAACGCACATGCATGGTAAGTCGCATGGGGAATTATAATGCAATAATGTTAACTGCAACCGGGGTGGGGAATACCTACTACACAATGCATGTAAGTCAGCATATATATGGAGTGGCATGGGTAAAGGGGCACGGCAGGGAGGCATGCCCTGCACAGACAGAAGCTGGGGCACGACATTACACAACACCAACAACAGTCCCATGGGGGCATCCTGTCATGACAACAATGGAGCTAAGGGAAAGTCTCGACAGGTGGGAAGGCCACTACGTCAAACTTACATCCTGGCACTCGTCATCCAACATACCTCCTACATCAACTAGGTCCCTATCAGTAATCCAGTAGCCAAAACAACAACTGCAATGTAACTGCAACAACAGTTGACACTACCACCTCTGATCTCTGTGCAGCTATAGTAGCCAATGGCAGTAACCTCCCCATGGAACATACATACCTAAATTATGGGGTGAGGATGACATCTGCAACAATCTTCAGAAATAAGACAAAGGCACCAGTACACTCAAATGTCAATGCCCATAGTTGACACATACATCAGCCAAAGTAAACAGCAACAGGAGCCATACAGCACTAAGGACACACACATGCTGCATATGTCAGGGTCCTTCACATGCCTGGCTAACAAGGCAACATCACAAATGTCATACTGCTCAGACAACAACATTGAGGAGGGGACACATGCAACTGGTCACTGAAATACACCTGCAGAGTCAGAGGACCAAATAGGACATTGATACTATAAACAGGGCAATCCAATTAAACACACATTACCCAACATCAGCTGGAAACATTAACAATGTCTACATCCATCTCACATCGTAACATTGCCATGCATAGGATATGCCACATAACAATTACAATTAGGTCAATGTGAACAATCAGAGATTGGGGCAGGTCCTGAGAGGCAAGTGTGCTGCCAGGGCAATCACAACACCCACAGCGAGTGAAAGGTCTCACCATAAGAATAGATATACACGGAGGGTCGAGTAGGACAAAAAGATGGCTATTCCCTAATTGGTACAAAGCAATACCTAGAGGCAATTAGGCAGACAAGTCTGATAACACTATATCATACATGTGACACACAGGTGGGCCATAGGCCTATAACAATGCCCATATGAAGGACAGCAGATACCAATACCAAACAAGATCACAAAGTAAATTCATCCAAAGGCTTGCATGTTACGGCAAAATTGTCACAACACAGACACACTAATTGTACCCTGTTTCATTGCAGAGGAACATGGATCTCCTGCCGATATGCCGGTCCCTGATTTCCCTGATGACATGGATGACGAGCCCATAAACATTCCCCAGGAGACCATCCAAAAGGTCCTTGAAACCCTCCAGACCCCACCTTCAGTCACAAGAAGGAGCACAGAACAAGCAGCCATCACAGAAGAACCACCCACCACCCCAATTGCAAGACCTGCCAGCTCCTACACAGCTGAGGACTCAGACGATACTGGAACCAGCTTTGAAAGAACTGTAGTTGGAGTACAGCGGGAGCTGGCCAAGGAGGTGCGGGTGGGGATGCAAACTATGGCAGCCAGCCTTGAGGGGGTGCGCTCGTGCATGATGTCACCTGCAGATCAGGCAGCAGCTATGCAAGCCCTAACATCCATACTGCAAGGACTACAAGAAACTATAAAGGAATTCACCACTGCAGTAAGGGAGTTGCCACAACACTTTGCACCCCAAACTTTCCACTGCATGCAGGAATGCAATCATGACTCCCTCAGGGCTGACCTGGCTGCCTACCATCGTGATGTAGCTGCTATTCTCAAAAACCAGCAGGCCCTCCTTGCAGCAGTACTGCCCTTAAGAACTTCACAGGGAGCAGCCACCGGGATGTCTGACTCCACGTCTTCTAACACTGAGGTGTGTGTTGCCCCTTCACAACCAACAACAACAAGGACAAAGCAGGCAACACACACATCAGAAGAAGAAGACATGGAACAGATCACATTCTCACGGAAGAGTACCCGGAAGCACTAGTCCCTACACCATGGCCTACATTGACCAAGGTCCTACGTTTTGTCAATTGCCAGTCTCACTACAACTATACTCAATGACTGTTCTGCTAACCACTGTATGACTTGTCAGCATTGCCAGTGAATGTCTCTCTCCTACTATTCGGCAAATCCTGTCCCTCTGCACTGTCTGTTACATCACCCCAGCATGTCAGGAGCATCATCCACACCCCTTCTGTAGGATCACCATTTAAGAATGCACCAGAACGGACTCAGCAAACATGGACAATGTACATTTTTCACTACAGCACCTATCAATAAATAGCACTTGCACACCTAATATGTCTCTGTGTTATTATACACATCAACTGTGCAGTAGATAACTCAAAAGTGCCTGTGTGACAACCATGTAGCTTGTCAATACAACTGTCCTGACATCATGTAGTCTGAGACATCTGTGCAGTGGCCAGGATTGCATCATAGCCTGACCATCCTGAGGAGAATAACTGATGAAGGGACAAACCACACACAATTATGCTGTGTTGGACAGAATAATGCTACATCTATAGCAATCCAAGTCAACTAATGGTGGCTGATAAATGTAGGCACCATGCAATACTAAAACATGAAATTATGCAGTATAATCTAAGCAAACACAACTAAACACTGCATCAATCACCCTTTCTGAGTATACTTCCATGAAGGGAAGCCATGCTGAATTTTTGCACACATGATCTATGTCAGCAATGAAGACAACAAGACAAGAGTGTTAACAACACCTCATTTACAAAGATGTCCCTAAACATCACACTGCAGTCCGACCTAATAAATTACACACAATACCAAGTCTGGAAGCACACTTTGTGATGTAGAATACCTACTCATCAACACAAATCCTTGGTGATCCATGTAAACTACTAATGGTGGGTCTATCAAATGGTGGATACTTACCAAGTTAGCACAGGGGTAGCTGCCATTTTAAACCTCTATTTTCTTTGGTGTGTAGCAAAGGACCCAAATGTCATAGAAAAACAATCACCTACACTGATGTCAAGGCCATGATCAAGTAGCAGTTAACACATAATGCAAAGGGTTAACTATATGTTTATTCATATGTATTCACACCAGAGGCAACTAAGGGAAAAGTCATACCTACACTAATCTAACCTGACTAGTCCTAACCCACAACTGTCCCTAACTAACCTAAGCTAAACTTACTCTACACATATAACGAATCAATCTAAACATCAACCCTCCACCCACCATTATGAGACAGGACACATGCAGGACAACACATACTAACCTACACACATACTATACTATCCTAAACAATCATATATATATTTTAATTTTTTTTCTAAACAGACAGGAATCCCAACATTGACCCCCACCCACCCACACACACATAAATGAAATATAGAAAGAATAAGGACCCACCACCCTCCTCCCGAACACTAACTAAGCTAACAACCTACATTAACCTAACACTAATCCCCAAAACCCAACTATCATGACAAAAAGGAAAGAGGAGAGAGGGGAGGGATAAATGTAAAACAATCAATAAAGTCCTAGAGGTTGGCCCTCCGTAGGGTCCGCCTGATGGACCTAACCCTCTTCTTAATGTAGGCCACATCCTGGCTCAGCTTGTCCACCTTACAAATAAACTTGTCCATTTTCCTGTCTAAAGCCAGGAATGCCGCAGGGTCAATAGGAGGGGCTGCTGCTGTCTGTGTGCAGGCAGAGGTGCTCGGTGTGGGAGTTGTTGGTAGCCCACTGGACTGTCCTGCAGCTCTGAAATTGCTGGGTCCAGGTCGTGCTGCAGAGGCAGTGTCAACTGTCCCCGCCGTTGCTGGGGCCACTTGGGGAGAACTGGTGGATGTGGTGGTGGTGGCTGTAGTGGGCAATGTTGGGCCACCCTGTGGTGAGGCCCACCATGCTCCGGAGGCCCGATCCGCTTGATATTTTCGGGCCATCCTTCGGAACCCCGACTGCACCTGCAGGATGTGCCGGTATCTCATTGCCCGCCTTTCAAACTCATGCCTCTGTGCGGCACTCATGTTTGCAGCTGTGAAGAGAAAGGGCAACTATTTACTATAGGAAATGCATTGGGTGTAATAGCACAATGGGTCAATTGCACATTACTTTTACTGTAGTTGTAACAGCTATTTTCACAACATAGATCATTGAAAGTCTCAGAGGAAGTACATGGGAAGCCTGCATACAAAAGGGCATCTCACACCTAGCATATACATGTCTCTACATGATGGGTGACATCAGCCTAAACTTGTCATCCAAATAATGGGTAATGCAGCTGAAATTATGGCTGCACCTCTTCCGCCTACTGACTTCACTACATATGTCACTCTATGTGATAACAATCACACCCCTCAATATCTGCCATTTGTAATTGTTTTTTGCTAGTATAGAGCTCATGTGCCATAACCGAGTTTGTACACTAGGTTCAAAACAAAGTTGCAAATGGTCATAAGTATGTGTAACATACTGGTTGCTACAGTCCTAGGTACCCTATTCCCAAACACATGGCAGTCTTTGAGGGTGGGATGGGAAGAACAACCAACAATCCCATATTCAATGCACACCCAGGAGTGTATAGAAAGGTCAACAAGTATTTGCCTCCACACACAACACCAGTGAAGGGCTAACAACAAATTGGAGTCAGCTAAACCTTGTCCTATCCAAGGTCCACACATGTCAAAATGTACTGACTTAGGCCAACATCACATACTACCAGTCAGGCATATTTTACCATACACACAGAGGAGCAAGAACACCCATGATCATGAGTCGAATGAACACCTATGCTATTGCACTCTAGTCCCACACACTTCTAGTTCAACTTGTGGAAGTACATGCCCCCAGAAGATCCAACCTACAGTGTACTCAGTCCATCCTCAACTAGGGAAGCTGCATATTTCAGACAAGCCTTTTGCAGAAGCTATCTGGGAGAATGTCAGTCTGAAATGCAGACTCAGTCCGAGACAAGTCCCAGAGCAACTCTTACATTAACCAGTGTATTCTACATGACTCATCCCATTCCCCATAGCGGGCCCTACTGGAATGGCCTACAGACCCAAAATCTGAAAGATGGATAAGCATAGGTCTACTAAAACTGAAGTGATATTTGAAATCCCACTAATGGAACAATACTAATGAATGGGCAGCGCATCAAACCTTGAATTCTGTTCAACGCACAGTAGTCCATCATACATCACCAGCAAACAATAAAAATAGCACACATGCAACACTCACTGTAGGTGTCGGGGTCCGCAAAATGAGACACCTCTCCCACAGTGTACGGTGCAGGTCGACTTGTAAAGCATGGAAGGAAGAATATACTCAGAATCCGTGCACTGACAAACAATTGCAATTACAAAGACAATGTGAGAATATGACATGCGTAATGAAACACTTTCACACATGCTCATACTGCATGGAATAATTCTTGAGCAACATTTACATTGGATGAGTCTCCTGCTACAGTTACACACCCTACTACACACATGCAGTGGCCTGGACAGTCATGTGGTGTCAAAGATGCACCTCCATTAGTATGCCCCAACAATATAGGGGTGCATTCATCTCATCATGTGCATCCAAGAGAGACATCCAAAAGCTGGTTACTTGAGGACTGCATGACCCCTCAAACTCAAACAGCCTATGTGGTCATTTTCTCCACACACCAACCAGACACACATGTGACATATGTGTGGACAACATAGCTAACTTGACGTGAAGGCAGCACTCATTTATAGCATCATATTGGGTTTACAAATGTCAGTCTAGCTATGGCGTCTACATATGTAGGTATGATGTTTCAACATCCATTTTTCACTGGCTATTGTGACCTGTACAGTTCAAATTGAGTCATTAACGTGTTGCTTGTCTGACACAAAGGCAGCACTACATTACATACTGCTACAGGCAACCGGTATGTGTAGAAAACATGAGCTACTTGACTGCTAGCATTTGTCTTCCTTCACATTGTGCAACAATTACCCAGTAGGTTTCCCTAGCATTACACACAGTCAGCTACTTATCTGGCAGATTGGGTAACAATCATCACATGTCCCCACACAGCTTTCAATTGTGCACATGTAATTGATGTGTACTCACCAACATGGCCACCAATCCTGATTCCCAGGTGGTCCAGCAGATCTTGCTCCTTGGATATCAGATCAGCCCAGCGGTGCTTAAGTTGATGGTCATACCATAGACACGGACCAAGTGATGGCGCACCTTCCCCCACCGGACTTTACGGGCCTCCGTGTGATACCCCTGTATCACACGACCCCCAGCCTCCAGCATGAGTGGGAGGAAATGGCAAACAAACAAGCCATATAAATCCCCCCAATTCCTCCTCACCCATCCTGGCAAGCCGTGGCCTACCTGACATCTCAGCACTTACAAAGTGGAAAAAGTTGGAGAAAAAGGAAAAGGGGGAAATGGGGAAAGGTAGAGTAGTGAAAAATAAAGAAAACTTAAGAATAAGAGCCCAACTAACCCCTAAATTACACTACCCACAACAGACTCCCACAGACAATAAAAGATACACTGAACTTGACAAAATAATACAATACAGACTCAGACAGTATTCAACAACAAGACAATGATGACAAAAGCACAATAGAGAAGGTACACTGGACACAAAAGCACTAAAACACAGGACAACACTTTCCACACAGCCACACAGTCTAGAATTATCTGAGACTGCAAAGTGAAAGTGAAAGTACACCCACAGTACAGATTGTGTAAACAGGATATCCTATTACATCACATCCTGCATAAAATGGCCGCAGTTTTTTTTTCCCCGTTATGCGTCATTTTTTCACGCATACAGATTGTGCGTCATATTTTTTGATGCATAGGAGTGCACATAATGCAGAGTCAAAAATTATTTCATCATTGTTCCCTTATATTTGTTTGAGGCTTATTTTACAGTTCTAGAGTTGAAATTTAAGCCGCTGGCAAATATGATAACCAAATATGAAAATTAATTTTGACTCTGCATTATATGCACTCATGTGCATCAAAAATTATGACGCACAAGCTGTATGCGTGGAAATATGACGCATTATAGAAAAAATGGTGGCCATGTAATGCTGGTTATTAATATATTTATTTTAATTGGATTTTTTTGACTCAGCATTATGTGCACTACTATGCGTCAAAATTATGACGCCCAAGCTGTATGCGTTGAAATATGACGCATTATAGAAAAAATGGTGGCCATGTAATGCTGGTTATTAATATATTTATTTTAATTTGATTTTTTTGACTCAGCATTATGTGCACTCCTATGCGTCAAAAATTATGATGCCCAAGCTGTATGCGTGGAAATATGACGCATTATGACAAATATGTCTTTAATTTGTCAAATTGTGAAAATAAATTTGTCATGACCAAACGGTGCTAAGTGATACACATTTGGGGTTATCTATGGCAAATGTCCCTTATAGGATGTATAGAATGTATTCACAGTGCAATAGTAATGATTGCTCAGAATGGTTATTACTCATAATTGTACACATATTTTGGGTAATTGCTGATGGCTAATTTCAAATTAAGAATGGGATACCAGGATGTATTCCTTAGCAAAAATGTGTCCACATTTATCACGGTAATCAAAATTATATATAGGCCAAATAGGTAGTGCAATTGTCACCTACACTTTTTAAGGGGGTAACCATGTCCTAATTATGAGTTTTTGTATCTTATATGTGTTTTACTTTTGACATGTAGGCCACACATGCGCCTTATGCATGTTTGTACTTCACATGTGCATATCTCATGTATATTTGGGGGGCGGTAGAGGTGGACTTAGGCCCCCAGCACCCTAGGGTTTGCTCTTCCAGACTTGCTAATTTATCCAAGGGTTTCCCTAATTCAGTAATGCTAAACCTGCAGCAGCAGGCTCATGGAAGCACATAGGGTATGATTCACTGTTTGCCATTCTGTAATCCCATTTGCCCATTTGACGTTTGCCCTATTGATTCTTTGGAGCAATCTGACATACCATTTTGCATTGATATTTTTTGCTAAATCTCAATGTTCCTCATGTGCTGATGACAAATAGGTTATTGATGTATGTGGCCCTTTCTGCATTACCTGGTTTAGTGGCATGTTTCATTCTTCCTGCTAGGTTACAACTGGGACACTACTGTGATCGGCTGCTTGCAAATATTTTGTTGATTGGATGGTACATGTTTATGTGTGTGGTCCAATATAGATCCACTATCAACTGTCAGGGTGTATGTTGTCACTGTAACTTCCAGGTCTCCTCATGAGTTAGTGGCAGCTAATCTTGTTTCAATTGGGCATTGTTTGTAGCAAAAATGGAGAGAAGCCATTGAGGACATGGTCACCTACACATGGATGGTCCCACCCTGTCACTGAACACGTGTAATGAGACTTTCGAATGGGCAACCTTGGTGTGCTGAGTGAGAGAATGTCTCAGGTGTCTGGATCTGGCATGTGTAATTGCCATATTTCTACTCCAGGTTGGCCTCTGTAGATGGTAATGTATCATGAAACATCATGGCCTCTGTGCAGAAGTAAATGGCTGGTATTCAACACACGACTCATCTTTATCATTTGAAAAAGTGTTACTCAGCGTTTTGAACAGTCAGGGTCCTCATATGTGTAACCTTTTCATGGACATTATCTGAGGTTGCTGGCTTTGATGGAGGCCATTTACACCATCATACACTATGGTCCTGGTCCACTGTCACACTTTTCAAGTTTAGGCATTAATGAAGGTCAGACAACGGAAGCGTCAAGATTTGGCTATTCATGGGCACTGTCACAAATCGGATGCAAATGACAGTCAGATGATGCACTACTATGTATTTGAGTTTACATTGATGAGGCTAATGACAAATTAGTGTCTGAGGTACAAAAGGTTTTGGACAGCACGTGTGGTCCATAGGTGGACCCCAGGTATCTGTAGAGTGACCCACGGACAGGTGCCAGTCAGGCTGACAGGATGCTGGGTCAATCAGGAGCAAGCTCTTTCAGTAATCACATGATCACATGTTCTGACTAGAACTGGTCAGAGGGAGCATCAGACAGTTGAGATGTCACACTGTGTATGTCCTGTGTTGCTTTGAAGGTGACACATGAACCAAGTTTTCAACGGCAACATTTGTGTCAAAGCTTAATGATGTAATAGCTCAAATTCAAACATGTATGCAGTAGGAGGCATCTGCAGGGACGGGGCATGTACATTTGGGTGGTGTGCATGGAGGGGATCACAGGTGTGGCCTCCATCTGTGTCTCACTAGTCCTGTCAGATGGGATTAGCTGATAAATAGCCTACAGTACCTTTCACAGAAGAATCAATCTACAGGTGATACCAGGCCTTATAAACTCCAAGGCAGTGTATTATATGAGCTGTGTTCCATGCAGTGAGATGGTAGTATGACAATGGTCGGCATAGTAAAGGGTGTGGCACACTGGATGACTCTTGGGAGTGTGTGTGTGTAGATGAGGGAATCTGAGTGTACACAAATCGGCATTCCAGGGACCTCTTCAGACAGGTGGGGTGTGAGCAGCTGCAAGTGTGTGTAATGTTTTTAGAAAAGGGCTGACATGTAGATGGGATGTGATGTGCTGGATGCTTGTCATAGGTGTAGCACTTGTGCTATGTATGTTCTGCTTATGTGTAACTCTAGTGACAGATAGTCGTTGCAATGATAGTAAGTAGTTGGAATTACTGTTGGCAAGAGTCTAGTACTACATTCCTGTTCCTGAAGCATTAGCGTGTGAACTGCCTGATGTATGAGGCCTGTTTTCCCCTAGTTGAGTGATGGTGTTTTAGTTGTGTGCCATCTGCTGCGATGATCCATGTTTCCTACATGTATGTGAGTCATATGTGTGGTCCTCATCTATTGCCCTTCAAAGGTGAACTGTACAGGATGTCTGTCATTTACATGGTGTGTGTATTTGACCATTGTATGGTGGCCATTACATTTGTGGTGTATTGTTTTGTGTGATGATTGTTATATAATTATTGCTCAATGAGACGACATTCTTCTTCAGCTATTTAAAACTAAAGGTGGGCAGAAAAGAATAGGCCAAACCATAATGTGGTGTTTGTTATCAGTGTTTATTTACAATAGTGCATTAAGTGGTGATAGTGATAATTAAGAAAATAAATTATTTACAATCTGTTGGCGCCTACGCACTCCAGCAGCCGTGTTTGGTTGTTCCCCGTCCTGTTGCAGGCCAGCATCCTCGTCTTCGTCGTCTTCAGGCATGTATGGGTCTGGTTCCAGGAGGGGAATGTTCCTTTTCACACAAATGTTGTGCAATATGGCACAAGTGAGTATGATCCTACAGACCATCTCTGGGGAATATAGTAGGCTACCGCCAGTGATGTCAAGGCAGCGGAACCTTGACTTGAGGATCCCAAAGGTGTGCTCAACAATGCTGCGTGTCCTCTTATGGGCATCGTTGTATGCCCGCTCTGCAGCAGTAGTCGGGTTCCCAAATGGTGTCATTAGCCATGGCTGGATGCCATATCCCTGATCAGCTGAAAGAAAAACACAGAATAGGATCATGTAGATGTAGCTGGCACTATTGAAAAGACCTTTAATGGCAGTAGTTGTCTTGTGTTGTCTGTGACTCTTTTGTGTACTAATGTGACAACCTATACTTGTAGGCTATACCATCTGCATTGTGTTTTTTCCTTGGCTGAGCAAGTGTTTGTCTGCTAACCGTTTGTCAGCAGTATGTTTTGGGATTTGCAATAGAGTGTGCCCTCCCTGGCATTGTGACTTGTGATACAGGTGTCCGTGTGTCTTCACTGAGGGTGAGATGATAGTTCCATGCACATTTAAATTTGGAAGTGTTGTTAACACGTTCATATCAAAGTACCCTGTACATCCCATCCCTTGAAACTAATGCAATGTATTAATGTAAAGGTTATTGTGAGACTTACAATTTGCAAGGTGACATTTAGGCAACCACACTCATTAATGTCTTAACATTAGGCTGTACAGTAGATTCCAATGTGTGACAGGTTCAATGGTGACTTAGGAAACATGGCTAGTGATGTGAGGACCTCAGTGTGTTCCTGTCTAGATGTTGCTGTTGTGGTGTATGTGTTGTGTGTCCTAGAGGGTTGCTGTGCAGTGTGTATATAATTAGGTTTCTGTACTTACTAACAAGTAGTCCATTGCCATACCGTCCATCCTGGAAGTGTTGGTTGATGGTGCTGTGACGGAAGATGAATGAGTCATGTACACTCCCAGGATATTTAGCCACGATGTTGGTGATCAATCCCTGGTGATCGACTATGGCCTGCACATTGATTGAATGTATGTGCTTCCTGTTGCGGTAGAGGTGTTCTGTTGCAGCAGGTGGCACAAGGCGTACATGTGTGCAGTCGATTGCACCAAGGACGTGTGGGAAGCCACTGATGTCGTAGAACCCCTGTTTAGTTTCCTGCTGCTTCTGCAGTGTGTTAGGGAAGCAGATGTGGAGAGGTGTCAGGCGAATGATGGCATCCAGTACTTTTGGCAGAAATGCGGAGAATGATGGTTGTGATATTCCGCCAACCAGGGCACCAGTTGTTTGAAACAAGCAACTTGCCAGCAGGTGAAGTACGGCAAGCAGCTTTGTTTCTGTTGGGATAGTGCGGGGTGTCACTAAAGTGGGGGCCAACTGCTGTTCAATGTTTCTCAGCAGCAGCTGAATGGCCTGCCAGTTCAACCGGTACCTCTGTATGATGTTGTGTTCCCTGAGGCCATGCAGGGTTGTTCTTGGGCGGAATATCCTCTCCTGCCTTCTGCGCTGCCTTTGGGGTCCCTGCTGGTGTTTTAGCTGCTGTTGTTGCTGCAGGGCTCTGCGTCTACGTGCACGCTAGATAAAGATCACCTCTATGTCTCCCTGTTACTGCTCTGCTGCTCTGCTGTTTGTTCTGTGTGTTCTGATTAAATACAGGTGTGTTTGCCCCATTTTAACGCCTGCTCTGACCCAGGCGTTAAATTTTGATGCACATCGGGCTTTGCGTAATTTTTTTGCTCCGCCTCCCGGCCGAGAGTCATTTTTGCCCGGAAGCATAAATACGACGCACGGCCGTGTGCGTCGTTTTTTGGACGGGAACGCCTACCCTGCATATTATTAACGCAGGGCGGGTTGCCGCATCCAAAAAATGACGCACACAGCGGATTTTTGTCGTCCGCGGGCTCGGGCGTCAGAGTTTAAATATGGGGCAACGTTTGCGCTGATTGTGCGTCAAAATTTTTGATGCACAATCGGCGCAAACGGAGTATATATATGCCCCTAAATGCTACTAGTGGGCTGCAACACTGATAGTGCCAACCACATCCGTAGCCCCTTAACCATGTCTCGGGCCTGCCACTGCAGTGCCTGTGTGTGCAGTTTCACTGACACTTCGACCTGGCATTTAAAAGTACTTGCCAAGCCTTAAACTCCCCCTTTTCTACATATAAGTCACCCCTAGGTAGCCCATAGGGCAGGGTGCTATGTAGGTAAAAGGCAGGACATGAACATGTGTGTTCTAAATGTCCTGGAAGTGTAAAACTCCGAAATTCGTTTTACACTGCTGTAAGGCCTGCTCCTTCATAGGATAGCATTACAGCTACCCTCATATACTATTTGAGTGGTAGATCCTGATCTGTAAGGAGTAGCTAGGTCATATTTTGTATGGCCAGAATGGTGATACAAAATCATGCTTAATGGTGAAGTTGGATTTTATATTACTATTTTAGAAATACTACTTTTAGAAAGTGATCATTTCTCTACACTTAAATCCTTCTGTGCCTTCCAATCCACATCTGGCTATGTTTAGTTGACAGATCCCTTGTGCATTCACTCAGACAAACCCCAAACACAGGATACTCAGTGACACTTGCACACATCTGCATATTGAATGGGACTTCCTGGCTGGGAGGGTGGAGGGCCTGACACTTAAATGTCAAGGAACAGTAGCCTGCCCTCACACAAAGGTCTGCCATACCCCCTACTGGGACCCTGACAGACAGAATGGAGCTGAAATGGGACCTTTTGCACTTCTAATCCACTCTTTGAAGTCTCCCCCACTTCAAAGGCACATTTGGGTACTTAAGCAGGGCCTCTGACCCTACCAACTTAGACAGTGAGGTAGACACTGCTACTTCGTAGACACCTTTGGACAAGATACCACTGGTGAAGAATCCCTGAACCAGAACCTGCAACCTGCCACGAAGAACTGCCTGGCTGCCTGAAGGACTCACCTGACTGCTTTTCTGCAAAGGACTGCTGCCCTGCTGTTGCACTGCTGCCTTGCAGCAGCGTTGCGACCGGAAATTCAATGCAAGGCCCAGTGGATCGTCGCAAAGCCGAGCTGGAACAACGTAGCCCGATTTCCTGAGGGGAATCGGCAGAAATTTCCACACATCGCCCACCGGATCGACGCAGCCCCTGTGACCTCATCCTGCGCACCCAGGATTTCAACACATCATCCCCGGGGCGTCCAAAAACCCTGCAACCTGAAGAGGGTCCCAGTCTGCGCACCGGAAATCAACACAAAGCCTGCCATGTGTGAAAACTCAATGATGTATCGTCTGTGTGCGTTGGAAAAATCGACGCACACCTCCATGTTTTCCACACATCTCCTCCTCTGCAGTCCCTTGCAGAGAATTTGAACACAAACCAGGTACTTTATGCTTGCAAGAGCCACCTGTTGCTTTTTATAAGAATAAAGACACTTTATATCATTTTTACAGTGATATTTCGACGTATACTTATTGAATCTTGATCATTCTGACCTGCATCTTATCAGATAAATATTATATATTTTTCTAACCACTGTTTGGCGTATATTTATGTGGTGCTCTACTGCGTAATTGCATGATTTATTGTACAAATACTTTACACATTCCCTTCTTCCTTGCTTGGACAGGGGGTAACCTGATTGCCAACTAAAGACCCCATTTGTAACACGCACCATACAAATGAATAGGAACATCTTTAAAAAAGCATATAAAATCATGCAAAGCTCTCACAAGTGTCACCTTCTGTTGTTAGCTTGAGGTCATCGATATGTCCTGTGGGCCAGCTGGAGGAGTTGTGGCGGTTCCCGGTTTAAACGAGAGCAGCAGCTGTAAATCTTGGAGCTGGTGTATAAGGGTGAAGGGGACCACTTAGAAACACACTGCACAGGTAAAGGTAAGTCCCCTGGGAGTGTAGAGGTCACAAGGGGTTAGGAACCCCTAGAGCACAGGTGGGTTGGTGTTCCAGGAGCCAGGAAGACTGGGTGTAGTGCAGATAGGTCAGCCAAGAGTTGTGTGTCAGGTAGTCCTTGGAGCCAGGAGCAGGTCACTTGGACATACATTGTAGGTCAGCAGGGCAACTCTAGGAGGTGATTCTTGGGTGTTCTGAAGTCCCTCAACTTGTGCTTGCTTCCTGTCTTTTGGAGAGTCCAGAGTGGACTTTTCTTCTGGGTGTCTGACATTGTGGGTCTAGTACCTCAAGCAATGAGACGTCCCAGGCCATGAAAGTTGCAGTGCCACCAAGCTTGGCACACAGGTGGGTTTTGTCTTTTGGGTCTTTTGTGTGGATTTTGGTCAGACTGCTGAGTCTGGTTCATTGGTCAGTGTCAGTCAGTACACTGGAATTTACTGGTTCACTTCTTGCAGGTTGCAGGAGAGTGATACCTTCACTCTGAGAGAGGTTCCTGGTGATATGCAGAAGGCTGGAATTGCTCTGTGGGTTTTCAGAGTCCTTCAGGTTTCCAGGCGACACCTCAGCAACGATTGTCAAGTCTTAGTGGCTGTATGCAGGGTTTGGCACCTTTTTCTTCTTGCAGCAGGACTTCTGTTCTCATACCTCAGGTCATCTTTATTCCTGGTCTTCTTGAGTCTATTGAATCTGCTATGTAGGTAAAGGGATGCCTACTAAATACTGCATTTAGTGGGTGTTTGGGGTAGTACCTGGTAGTGGGCCTGAGGGTGGCTATACCCACTATGTGACCACTTTCTGTGGGAAGGGTTCATATCACTTACCCTGAATACACAGAAAGAGAGAGATGGAGAGCAACAGTCGACCTCCAGGGATGCACCACCTGTAGCTGGAGAGAAAGTACCAAGGGACTATGAGAAGCAGAGGCCAGTAATGTCACCGGAGTTGAGGAGAGTTGGGACTTATTGGCTTGAATATTACACCACCCTCACAGCTGGTGAGCAGTGTTTAGATGTTATTTTGGATGCAGCAAGGCTGCACACCTCTTAATTTTTGCTATAATTTCATCCAGTTTTTGGTCAGTTTTTCTTTTTCACATTTTCAATTTGTATTACCCTTGTTGTCATTTTATTTCACAAAAATACCAAAAAATACATAAAGTTAAAAAATAAATAAATAAAACACAGTTTCTAGAAAAAAAGGCAAAAGAAATTTCTTCTCAGAACCACCTTTCATGGTTGAAAAAAAGATAAGCTGTATGTTTGCATTCATGTAAGAAAGACTGGGGGCCTCTTTATGACCCTGGCAGTCCGCTGACCGCCAGAGTCACAGTGGCGATCTGACCACCACCAAAGCGGTGGGCTGACTCCTACATTATGACCTCGGCGGTCGTGCCACAATCGGACCACCAGCACCACCAGTTCTCCTCCACAGGAGGGTCTGGCAGTCCAGGCGGTCACAATCCGCCAAGGCAGCGCTGCAAGCACTGTCGCCTGGGGATTACAACCCCCCTTCTCCACCAGTGTTTGCATGGCAGTAGCACCACCATGTAAAGGCTGGTAGAGACGGGGTGCAGGTTGGCCCTGGAGGGGCCCTGCACTGCCCATGCACTTGCATATAGAGAGTCTTGTATTGAGTTGTTATTTTAACTCCTTTCTGGAACATAAAAGGACTCTTGATTTTTGAATATCTTTTTTTAAAACGTTACCCTTTTACAGGTCGAATAATGAAAAAAGAGGTGAACCACATATAGGAAAAAACCATACGCCACTTCTTTAACCTGAATTCTTCCTTAGAACTTTGATTGAATAAAGAAGAGATATGAGTTCAGTAGTTTGAATGGAAGTTTTGTTTTGTATTTTAGGATGATGTCATTGCATTCTGTCCATCCGATTTAACACCTTAAAATGACAGTGTAGTGTATGGAGGTTGTATTAATCTTAACTCCTTCATAAAAGATGATAGGTTCCTTCCTGAAAGTGATATTTGTCCAGCTTTGAAGCTCATAATCTGAGTTTCCAATTTGGAACCATCTGCTTTGCATCATTGAGACATTACTGTGCAGTATTTTCCAGTATTTTCCAGTTGTTAATACGAACATTGTGGACACAAGTTCTGATCTGCAGTTTGGGCATGTCATATTTTGGTTGGCATTTCTGTAAAAAAATTGTCAAAAGGCACAGTTTTAGAATCCTGGTAATGTTAAGTAGAGAAATCATTCAGATTTGTTTACAGTACTAGACGTGAGAGAGCAGTCTTCCCAGTCATGGTTCAATTTGTAACTGACCCCAAATGAGTCATCAACATTTACTTCTTCTTATTCTAAGACTCCAATGATGACCATAATACATTTTTGTGCATCTTGTTGAGAGTAAATGTTATTGATCTGGTTCATGTATCCAAAAGATGTCAGACTCCTGAAGCAGAATAAATTACACTTCTGTCACCCATTAAATATTGCAACAAATTATATAGTGCAGAACCTATTTTCTTATCTAAATTTCGTTCCATTTGATTTACTACATGTGGTAAATGGAACAGTACATTAGGAAGAGCATTTGCATAGCAGTTGACACTTGAACTGTTTTCTAACCGGTAACCTACAAATCCACTGTCATTTTCCATTTTTCTCTTCTTTGCACCCTCTGTATTGTCCTTCTGTCCTATCTTTTTTTGAGGGTCTATACACTGTTTTGCAATATTCTGCTTTGGGCAGATTTTCCATTTCTCATAAATAGGGTAATGGCCTAAACGAGGAGTGTATAGTCCTCTTGACTGACTGTACTCTCTTACACAGTTTGCATCAATACTAACCTTCTTCTCATCAAAGTGAATGAAAAACAAACCCGGCAATGTTCTAATTCATAACAGTGCTATATATCACATTTCTTCTTTCAATACAGAACTTCCATCATTAACTAAACCAGCATATGCACTTAAAAAGTGTGATTTATGTTTGGTTGCAGCATATGCTAGAGGGAGTGGGAACTGTTGCTGCAGGATCTATAAGTCTTTTACAAGTAAAAACTAAATATCCTACCTCATCTCTACTTGGAAAAATAATGAAATCAATAAATGTACCCATTGCACCATTTACTAAGCCTTCCTCAACATTTAAATTATGTTGCAAAATTGCTCGACAATTTTACAGACACATAAACACTTTTCTAATTCTGCTGTCTTGGATACCGATTTCTCTAAAGAATACAATTGTGATTGCAGTTTATTTGTCACTAGTATTGTGACTCCCTGATGTTCCATTCTATCAATAGCTGTAGTTTCCACAATCTCTTCTTTCTCCAGTTAAAGTATTTTTTACACTGAAGTCTCTTCTTTAATGAAATTGAACATTAGTTCTGGTGCTGCAATGTTAGATGAAAATAGACTTGTGATATGGTGGCTTTCTAAAGCACAATTTTTCTTTTATGTGAGCACTTCTACCGTAATGTGCTTCAGTATATCTCCATATTCCAGATCAGATGATTTATACATATTTTTCACTAATTCTTTGTATTCAAACTTTAACTAAATATTCACATTCCCATTACTTCCAAGGGAAGCTCTTGTTTCATTAGACAGAAGTGCTTTGAAAACAGGTTGTCCTTTTACAGGGGTAAGTTGGAATAGGTCACCAAAAACAATTAAATGCTTTCCTTCAATGAGTACATCATAGCTAGTTTCTAAAATCCGCTGCATTCTGAAGTGTACGAAGATGAGAATTACCATGCTCACTTCATCAATGATTAGAAGCTTCAGTTTCTCCAATACTCTTGATACCTCATGACAAGCGTCACCAGATAATTTCTGATACTCCAATTTATTGTCATGTTCAACAGGTTGCACTAGTAGTCAATGTAGAGTAATTCCTTTAATGTTATATGGAGTTAATCCTATTGGTGCTGTTACTACACATGACAAATTTGAATCTGTAGCCTTCTGTAGATAACCGGTGAGAACTTTGATTAGAAAGCTTTTGCCAGTGCCAGCTTGCCCACTGATGTACAGTAATATTGATTTATATGAAGAACAATCACATTGTTTTTTCTCAAGGAGAAATCCATACTCTATTTTGTCTTTAACTTCATTGTAAATTTTTCTCTGTTCATTGTTCAGTTGTCCCACTAACTGTTCGAAATTCATGGTTTCCTCTCTTGTCTGTTTCATTGCAACATCCACCTCATTCATAGTTGTAGCTGTTCGATGTTGAATTACTGGTTCTCCAAGAGGATCTTGATTTGCTGGTGCAGAATTTTCCCTGCTTTGTCTGACTATCTCAGCAGCAATGGTATCTTTCTATTCAATCTCACTTTCGACATCTCTAAGTATGTTGGAAACACAGAACATGGAATACTGTATTTTACAGCATTGAATGAGTCTTCATAACAGTCATGGTGCCCAAGTAAATCTGACACAGTACAACATGGCTTGAACAGTTGCACAAAAATGGCAAGTAGAAAAGCTACAGTTTGGCAAGTAAGCGTTCTGTGGTTAATTAGATTTCCTTTGTTGTGTCTCATCAAACAACTGTCACATCCAATGACTGTAAATCGTCCTCCTTCCATGTTTTCATTCATATTAGTTCTGTATGTATAGTGCTGAAGTACTTCGTAGAGACACAAGTTTTAAAAATAGGGACTCATTCTTAGGTAGTATGTATCCAACATGTTAGTCTTTAGAATGTCTATACTATCTGAATCAAATTCTGCAAGGTGTTGTATTTCTGGGAAAGACTTTAATACTCTTTTATGATTGCTTGCAAGGCCTAGGCTTACTCACACAATTCCTCTAGACCTGGAGAACAAACTTGCCAAGCTCAACCTATCTGAGCATTCATAAGATCCATTTTCCCTGTGGGAAAGCATTTTCAAACTGAAACTGTACATTTTCTTGACAAGAGTATTTTTTTGCAGAAATCTTCTTCCACACCCCTTTCATCTCTATATTCTCTGACTTTGTTACATAAGAAGTAACATAGTGAGCAACAGCAATTGAGTTATCTGAAACACATTGTGCATCCATATTTGCCTTCCACATGTTCAGAATAACAGTATTATAGTCATTTAAATATGTTGATGCTTCTGTTCATTTGAAGTTGTATGTATTTTTGGGTGATTTCCATGTTAGAGTGGGAAACTGTGGGATTTTGGGAGATAGCACCACCAAGAATGGGGGACTGAGTCTTATCCCGTACCGTGTGACAGCATGTTGGCCTAACCCTTCCAACTCGCTAGCAGAACCTCACCAATACCAAAGGTAAGAGTGATTTGTGCTAGCCCATCTCATGACTTCTCAAGGAAGTAGTGGTGGATCAGATCATACACCCTTCTCTCAGTTATACCATTCATACATGCAAAGACAAATAGAAGCAGGATCTTGGCTCAATAGGTTTTATTGAAGCAACTGCATTCTATGTAGAAAAGCATGAATTGTGATAATGAAACACCTTGTCAACCAGCTACTCACCAAATTCCTTGAGACACAGTAAGTCCTAGGCCCATCCCAATCCGGATTCAGGAGCAATCACAATACCAAAACAGCATTCCTAGCAGTCACTGATGACATGTGCACCATACTAGACCACAGAGGCATAGCCACACTCATCCTCCTTGACCTCTCCCACTCCACCCTCTGCACCAGATTCCACATCACCGGCATCCAAGATGAAGCACTGGAGTGGAACAGGTCCTTCCTCCCCGGAGAACACAGAGTGTCAGGCTTCCGCTTTTCTTGTCAGAACCCAAAGACACACGCTGCAGAGTACCCCAAGGATCATTACTCATCCCAGCGCTTTTCAACATCTACATGGCTCCCCCTAGCCAAGATCATCAAACAACACAGGCTAAACATAGTCTCCTACGCCGACAATGCCCAACTGATTCTCTCCCTGTCCGACGACCCTGTAAAGGCCAAGAGAAATTTCCACAATGAGATGAGAGCAGTCACCGCCTGGATGGAAGCCAGCTGCCTCAACCTCAACTCGGACAAGATTGAGATCCTTGTAACGTGCTCTACTTCCTTCTGCCTGCAACAACTTCTGGTGGCCCACCGCACTGGAAAACGCCCCTGCTCCCACAGATCACGCATGCAATATGGGCATTATGCCGGACTCCTCTTTATCCATGACCGGCCAAGTCAATGCCGTCTTGTCATCATGCTTCCACACCTTACGCCTCCTTTGAAAGATTTTCAAGTGGATCCCCACTGACACAAGGAAGACAGTCACCCACACACTTGTCACTAGCAAACTGTACTACGGCAATGCACTCCATGTCAGCATTACCAAGAAACTACAATCAAGACTACAAAGAAATCAGAATGCAGCAGCCAGACTCATCCTGGACATCCCATTACACAGCAACATCTCCTCCCACCTCAGAGACCTACACTGGCTCCCCGTCAACAAGTGCATTACATACAAACTTCTCATCTACACCTACAAGGCACCACACAATATAAGTCCGGCATACCTCAACCACTGCCTTGCTTTCTACGTACCCAACAGACAACTCTGTTCTTTCCAGCTCGCCCTCGCAGCCATTTCCAAGATCTGGAAAAACAAAGTAAGAGGAAGATCTTCCTACTCCCTTGCAGCCCGGACATGGAACACACTACCTCTCAAACTCAGGCAGACCGCAACACTGAAGCAGTTCAGGAAGGATCTCAAGACTTGGCTCTTCGACTGAGCAGCACAACTGCGAACAGCGCCATGAAACCGTAAACGTGATTAGCCACGCTATAGAAATCACTGATTGATTGATTACTACAGCAGTGACCAGGAGAGTAAAACACAAGAAGAGTCCCACCAAATTGTCACAAAAGGGTGTCTAGCATCCTTACCTAGGCTGCTAAGGCCCATATTTATACTTTCTTTGTGCCACATTTGCGTCATTCTTTGACGCAAAAGTGGAGCAAATTTACAAAATACAATATATTATGACACAAATGCACAGCAAAAAAAGTATAAATATGTCCCTAAGTTTCTACATGAGGGCAAGTAGCAGTGGCACCCCTAATCCCTCCTTCTAGTCCCAGGAAGGAAGCTCAACCCCATACCTGCAGTTAGAGGTGAAGAAGAGGTCTGCTGGGTGTCCTCCCACATAGGTGAAGAGGTACCAAAAGGTTTCAGCTGAAACTGCTATGTTGTGCAGCCTGAGATGGCAAGCTGGCTGGAATGTCCCCTCTAGGATAGTGTGGGCAGTGTGAGTTTGTATAATAGCATATCTGTTTTTCTAAGAACTCCCTTGATGTGACAACACATATTTTTCTGTATAGGGTAGACAATGTACGGTTGAAAATGTTGTGCAAAGAACTGAATAGCAAATTCTGCATGGAAGGGCAACTGATAAAATAATAAAAAACATCTCCAGTAAAATGAAGCTTTGCCGAAATAATAAAAGGAATAAAAGCAAAATGTAACCTCGTGAGAGAGCACCGGCCTCAGGCCTAAGGCTAAATAATGTGCCAGTGTAAATGCTAAAATAGCCTCATGACACTCACTGCTGACAAAAACTGTTAACTCTTCCTTCTGAGATGACAGGTCATGGGAATCCAAAACAACATCTCGTGTAAAAGGTGGCTTTTCATCTAGGTTTTTGACAACATTATTTGCCACACCTGTGATTTTGAAATCATAGAACGTCTTGTCTTAGTCCCTTGTTAGCAGGTTCTTTTGGGATGGTGCATGTTTCATACTGTTCTATGAAAGGCAAGACACACTTATTAGTGTCTGTTCCAAACTTTGGAACATCTTTTATCCATAACAGCATGTGAATATATGGAGCACCTCTAGCTTGGTAATCGTTGAGCCAAATGAAATCAGTCACTTTGCCAAGAGGAGGATTAATTTTGTTGCAGACAAAAGCCATCATGGCTTGAAGCTTTTGGTTTCTTTGCTGGGTCCAATAAGCAGGGTTCTCCTAGTCTCTTCAAATTGGTGTCTTTTATCTTTGCTTCTTGTAAGAAATCAAGGAGATCATCCCACACATAATAAGCACAACCTAGGTTTCTCAACATGCATTTCAGCATGCCATGATGATGATATCAATATTCAATGGTACCACATTGACATACCATCAAATTAATCAAGTTGTATTCCAATTTTCATCTTTTCCATTAACTTTCTCAGCAAACTACCTGGCTGACAGATTCTGCATATTCACCCCTGTTTTGAGAATGTGATTTACTGCACAAGATAAGCAAGATAAGTCACTCTCCAATAGCAGATGAAATATATCGGGAATACACTGGCAAGATCTTGGGTCCTCTAAGTAAAGTCTAGTTGATCTGTACTCTGATGCTGGTATTTATATAGGCCGGTCATCATACCTACCATCTACTCTAATAGGAAACAAATGTTGAAAAGTTGAAAACAGTGAGCTTCTAAGCTTTACTCCCACACACTTAAGGGTGCAGCTTTTGCGTCTTTCATCTGAAAAGATCAATAGCATCTCCAATAATCCTTTGGAATGTGGAGGATGAATACTGTAGTGTTCTTAAATTTCTTAGGGATCTAAATGGATCGATCTTTTCAATTTAACCTCTTGATGAAACTGTGTCATCCTCCTTATGTGCAATATCTTGAAGATCATCTACATTTTATATTAAATATTATTTTGTACCAGATAGAATGTTGCTTCTTTTACTTTACTACCATCTAGTAACTCTTGCCATATTATTTTGTTCTTGGTAGGGACACCATTGACTAGAATTACAAGTCCTTCTTCCAATTCTTTCTACACCCCTACAGTTTCAATATTATGCTTGAAATCTTATGACAAGTGCACAACTCTACCTTCAAGACCTTTCTGGTGCTCAGTTGGAGGTAATTTGCTACTTGTTGGTTCCTAGCTTGAAATGTATGTACACATTGTATAAGTATAGATTCATAAACATTCAAATTTTGAAGACCATGTGAAGAATTGCAACAAGGTTTAATTTGTTATCTACTGCTCTAGTTGGCGCGTTTCAAAGTATACCTCTGCAAATGAATAAGCTGCAAATTATTGCCATTTATCTCTATTGTCTTCTTCAGTTTTTGAAGACACAATAACATATTGAGTTTGACTTTTGTAGTGAGTACGTTGACAACATATTCAAAGTATGGTTTCTCTGAGCACACTGTTTTAAATTTTCTAATCTCTTCATCAAAGTTATCAATAGTAATACCTGTCTCTTTTTCTGCTACACCTATAGATGTCAAGTCTTCATTCTCTCTACATTCCTCTTCAGGACCAAAGAAATAGAATTGTACATCATCGAAAACCTTTTCTACCTCTGTCACTCCGCCATGCAGAAGAGTTCTATTCATTTGTTCTAAACGTAGTGCAGGAATCTTCATATGGTAAAGCCTCCTAACTAAAGTTTGCATTTGAGAGTGATGTACTGCTAACATTCTGAAATGGTGAAAGGTCCTTTGGCACACTGTCTTCGATAGACATGCTAGTGAATGTCCCTGTAGATTTGTATATGTTCTTACTTTGCATGGACCTAATCCTTGCATACTGACATTTTCTGATTAAGACTTTTGCATGGAAAGATACGTAGAAAATGTCTCCATATGTCAATTGATTGCTGCCAAACACTACAAATACTGCTACAGTTCACTTATATTCAGGAGTCTGTTTAAGCCTTCCCTGTACCTTTCATCTCTATACTTGCTGTGACACTTCCCGCCAAGTAATTGCAAACCCTCTGTGGGCAGGGAAAGAGATGAAATCTCCACTTCCAGCAAGTGGGAGCTGTTAAAATGCTCCCACTTGCTGGAAGAAGATTTCTTCTATTTCCATGATCGCAGACATGAGGACAGGGAAAGAGGGGGAATTATTGTTCAAGCACACAGGGAGATCCTTTTTTAGCAGCTCCCTGCGTGCTGGAGTAATAATGACTCAGGAGGCAAAGAAAGCTGGCTGGGGATGTGGGGGCCTTGAGGCTGCCTCTGCGGTCTCGAACAAGAAGACAAGCAGCAGGCAAGAACAAAATGGGACTGAGCGCAAGGAGATAGTGAGAAGGAGCAAAAGGTAAGCAGCAGACATGCTCAAAATGGTGCTGAGAGCAAGGAGAAAGCAGTGAGAGGAAGCAAAAGGCAAGCAGTAAGCATGCAGAAAACGGGACTGAGAGCAAGGTGAAATCAGTATTAAGGAGGGAAAGTCAAGAAGGCACCACAAAAAAACAGGGGACAAGGAGAAAGCAGTGATAATTAGAAAAATGCAAACAGCAGGCACACTCAAAATAAAATGGGGCTGTTAGAAATGGGGTCTTTGGTTGGCAGTCAGGTTACCCCCTGTCCAAGCAAGGACCCTCATTCTAGTCAGGGCAAAGGACAATCACCCTCAGCTAGCCCCCGCTCATCATCTTGGTAGCTTGGAACGGGCAGGCAGGCTTAACTTCAGAGTTCTAGGTGTAAAATATTTGTACCAACACACACAGTAACTTAAGAAAAAAAAACTGCAAAATGACACAACACAGGTTTAGAAAAATAGAAAATATGTATCTAAACAAAACAAGACCAAAACGAAGAAAATCCAACATACACAAGTCAAGTGATTAATTTTAAAAGCAAAAGAGTCTTAAATCCTTTTGTAAACAGGTAAAAACTGTTAGTGTTGAAAAGTACCTGGGTACCTGGCGAGTGAGCGTCAAAAACTATAAGAGGTGCGTCGATTTCTCACCTGCAAGCAAGATCGTGAGTCATTTCTCCTTCTCCAGTCGGGTCGGCGTGCGCCGTTTTCGTTCTCTGCCAGAGAGCGATGCGTCGATCCGGGCTGCACTCGGGTCCGGGCAGGCGTTGCGTAATTTTTCTCCACCCAGCAAGGTTAGCGTCAAAAATCCTGCTGCACAGTGTTAGCAAAATCATGCTGTGTGGGTTGCAATGTTACCAGCCTCTGTTAGTTTCTCCAGCCACGAGCGTCGATCTTCCAGCCACAAGCGGTATGTCGATTTCAGCCGGTGGCGCGTTGTTTCTTCAGCCGTGTCTCGGAGGTTGTGTCAGAAATTTCCTCGCACAGCAGTCGGTGTGTGGATTTTCATTCTTGGTCTGCCAGCTTTACCTGTCAAGGCCCCAAGAACTGGATAGGGCACCACTTGGCAGGGCAGGAGTCTCAGCAGAGAGTCCAGGTGCTGGCAGGAGAAGTCTTTGATGGCCCTGAGACTTCAAAAACAGGAGGCAAGCGCAGGACAAGCCCTTGGAGATTTCTTCACAAGCAGGAATGCACAAGAAAGTTCAGTCTTTGTCCCCTTTGACCAGGCAGAAGCAGCAACTGCGGGATAACTCCACCAAGCACAGTCACAGGCCGGGTAGCAGTTCTCCTCAGCTCTTCAGCTCTTCTCCAGGCAGAGGTTCCTCTTGATGTCCAGAAGTGATCTAAAGTCTGTTGTTTTGGGTACCCTTCTTATACCCATTTTGGCCTTTGAAGTAGGCTTACTTCAAAGGAAAGTCTCTCTTGTTTGTGGAATCCTGCCTTGCCCAGGCCAGGCCCCAGACACACATCAGGGGCTTGGAGACTGCATTGTGTGAGGGCAGGCACAGCCCTTTCAGGTGTTTCCTAGCACTGGTGGCTCATCAGAATATGCAGTCTACACCCCAGCTCCCTTTGTGTCACTGTCAAGAGAGAGGTGCAAACAGCCCAACTGTCAAACTGACCCCGACAGGGAATCCACAAACAGGCAGTCACTGAATGGTTTAAACAAGAAAATACTCACTTTCTAAAAGTGGCATTTTCAAACACACAATCTTAAAATCAACTTTACTAAAAGATGTATTTTTAAATTGTGAGCTCAGAGACCCCAAACTCCACACGTCTATCTGCTCTGAAAGGGAATCTATGCTTTCATCATATTTACAGGCAGCCTCCATGTTAACCTATGAGAGGGATAGGCCTTGCAACAGTGAATTTAGCAGTATTTTACTGTTAGGACACATAAAACACATTAGGATACGTCCTACCTTAAACAGACACTGCACCCTGCCCATGGGGCTACCTAGGGCCTACCTTAGAGGTGTCTTACATGTAAAAAAGGGAAGGTTTAGGCCTGGAAAGTGGGTACACTTGCCAAGTTGAATTGGCAGTTAAAAACTGCACACACAGGCACTTCAGTGGCATGTCTGAGACATGATTACAGAGCTACTAATGTGGGTGGCACAACCAGTGCTGCAGGCCCACTAGTAGCATTTGATTTACAGGCCCTGTGCACCTCTAGTGCACTGTACTAGGGACTTGCCAGTAAATCAAATATGCTGACCATGGGTAAACCAATCAGCCATACAATTTACACAGAGAGTATATGCACTTCAGCACTGGTTTGCAGTGGTAAAGTGCTCACTCAAAGTTCTAAAGCCAACAAAGACAGGTCAGAAAAAATAGGAGACAGGAGGCAAAAAGATTGGGGATGACCCTGCATAAGGGAAAAAGTCCAATATATATATAAATATCTGTTTCACAAAAGCCAAATAAAAACACTGCACTTCCGGAAACAAGATAGGCAGATCTCAATCTGTTAGCACATTGTTGTTTTCCAGCCCATTTAAAGATGTACACACTGTCAACAGCAAGAGAACACTAGCAATCATTTATGCAAGAATTTTTTCGAGAGTGACATGAATAATGGAAATTTACTAACTTTGATTATTACTGTGAGACTCGTGGTGCCTGCATCATAATTAATGATACTTTCAGTAGTAAATGTAACTATCCCATAATGCTTTGTGCCTATAAAATGGGCTGGAAAACAACAATGTGCTAAAAGATTGATAGCACCTGAGGTAGACGGAATGTTGAAACGTGTTGTGGTACCTGACTCTGCTGACTGCCTTTAAGATTAAATCTGCCTAACTTGTTTCCGGGAGTGCGGTGTTTCTTTGGCTTTTGTGAAACATTAAATGAGGGTTGTGGTCTTAAACCCTGACACCTGCACCAACAGTTATGTGCTCTGCTTTTCAGACCGGATTGTTTTTTCATTTTTTTATATATATATATAATATAGATATAGATACACGCACGTGTATATATATATATATTATATATCTCTATATATATATATCCATATATTAATCGAAGCGCTCGCTCAAACAGTGACAAACGAGCACTGGCATGCTCAGGATCATTAAAGCTTAGGCCCTCATTGTGACATTGGTGGCAAGTCCCGCTTACCGCCATGCCGACTGCCGCAAACATACCGCCGCCGCAGTGGATTACCGCTACCCATATTATGACCCACACATAGCAATCCATCACTATACAGCCACACACACAAGTCCGCCAGCCCAAAGGTCAGTGATAAACTGGCAGTAGCAAAACCCACACCATTACGCCAACAGAACTACGCCCACAGCATTATGACCCACAAATCACCGCAGTGGACATTCAACCGCGGTATACCACTGGCAGTACATAATGCCACTCTCAAAATACACACACACAAACAAAACAACACTACATTGGACAATTCAAAATACACACACCTGACACACATACACACACCACACCCACACAGTCACACCAATATATAACACACACACATACTATCCACAACCCTTTACGACTTAAACAAAATTGAAAACAGAGAGAGAGATACCAAGAGCACCCACAGAACCAGAGCCACAGAACACCATCACCCATACACCATCCAAGCACCTTACAGCATACACCCCAACACATCACCCCCACACACACTACACCCATAGCACCACAAAGACACCCCAGGTTCTCTGAGGAGGAGCTAAGGGTCACAGTGGAGGAAATCATCCAGGTAGAGCCACAGTTATTCGGATCACAGGTGCAACAGACATCATTAGCTAGGAAGATGGAGCTATGGCTGATGATTGTGGACAGGGTCAACGCTGTGAGACAGCACCCCAGAACAAGGGATGACACCAGGAAAAGGTGGAACGACCTATGGGTGAAGGTGCATTGTGTGTGAGAAAGACACCAGCTCGCTATCCAGAGGACTGGCGGTGGACCCCCACCTCCTCCCCCACAACTCACAACATGGGAGGAACAAGGCTTGGCAATACTGCATGCTGAGGGCGTGGCAGGAGTAGCAGGAGGACTGGACTCTGGTAAGTTGACTCTTTACTACTTTCACCCCCTACCTGCATGCCATCACATACCCCTACCCCTCCTCTCACCCCATCACCCCACCACCTCACATGCATCCCTCCATCACAACCCACCCATCCCAATACTAAGCCCTGCATGCACCACCTATGCATAGACATCACTCACAGCCCTGCATGGACACCCATCACTAAAGCATGCACATTAGAGAGAATCACCTATACCACAAAACCACTACTCACACAAGGAAAAGCTGACAGGGCAATCACAACCATACAGGGCAACACACCCATGCATAAGATGTCTCATGCAGAAACAATAACACTGCATTTACATCCCCACAGGTCCCCCACACAATGTCACCGGAGAGGAGGTGCAAGCAACATCCAGCCCCCCCCAGAAGAGGCCCACAGTGATGACAGCAGCTTTGGACACCTGGATCTCGGTGGCCAACCTTGCCCATCAGGGATCTCCGGATAGTCGGTTACCCAGGCACAGTCCCATACCACCTCGGTGCCTCCCCCCTCAGGAAATACCAGGAAAGCACCCACCCAGCGGGCCCATACCTCTGTCCCCAGGACACGTCAATCAGCAGTGTGTCCACCACTACGGGGGCCCCAGGCAACCCCACAAACACAGGACGATCAGGGACCTGGGGTCAGTGGCAGTGTGCACACAGTTTAGGGGACAGAGGCACAGGACAACAGGGAAGCTGGGAGGACTGCTGTGCGACAGGGGGAGGACAGGCCCAGGGCACCGACTCTCCAGGAGGCACTCACCAACATCCTGGGAGCATATCACCTTTCCCAGAAGACAATGGGCCAGATACTGGACAAGTTACAGGAGACCCAGTGGCTGCAGGAGGGACAGTACCTGGGAATCAGGGAGGACCTGAAGGACATCAACAGCACCCTGGTCACCATTTCAGGGGTGCTGGCAGACATGGCCAACACCATGAGGGAAGCAGTGGCCACACCGATAAACAGCCCTCAAACCCTGCTGCCACTAGTGGACAGAAGGCCCCGCCACAGGAACAACAGGTCACCAGCCAGAGAACATTGCCAAGACCTCTGCCAGGAAATAAGACTCTCCTGATTGTCACCCTTGTGTCCCACTCTGTCACCCTGTCCACCTTGAACTGTCATTGCTCCCCTTCCTGTGCCTCCTTGGACAATGCACCTATGATACAAATAGACTGGACTCTATCCAGGACTTTCCTCCACCATCACCCCAGCCCATTGCACATACCCCCCTACTTATTGGCACTTAAATAAAAATCCTTTGAAAAAATACAAGTATGGAGTATGTCAAATGATTTAACCATGTATTTGTTTAACAAGTTTTAAACACTGCAATACAACTGTACAGTAATGTATACATAGGAATGACCTGTAGTTGGCTGCAGTCAACAAACCAGGTGCCAGAGTGGGGCACAGATATCTGAAAATAGAGATGCCAACGGGTATAGTAAGTGGCCATAGAATTGGGAGGATCTGCCTGCCATGTAAACTGTCAAATACAAAACTGTCAATGCAAAGTTAAGTTACACTGTCTTACCAGTGTGTCACTGGAAGTACTGTTGTATAATAGCTGTTCTGTTGTCCTCATCCTCATCCTATGCTTCCTCATTTTCACTGTCCACAGGGTCCGCTACTGCCACACACCCATCTCCATCCTCATCCTCCTGCAGAAAAGGCACCTGGACAAGGTCCCAAGGCAAGGTTATGCAACATGCAGCATGCAGCATGCCACGATTATCTGGCAGACCTTTTTGGGTGAGTAGTACAGGGATCCACCTGTTAGATGGAGGCAATGAAACCTGGCCTTCAGGAGGTCGAATGTCCTCTCTATTTTTCTTCTTGTTCGCCCATGTGCCTCATTGTAACATTCCTATGCCCTTGTCCTGGCATTCCTCACTGGGGTCAGTAGCCACGAGAGGTTGGGGTAACCAGAGTCACCTGCAAATATTGAGGGATACCTGTTAGCCAAACACTAACCCTTATGGCCAACACCATCACCATACACCAACATATACTGGGTGGGAACCATGGGCTCACCTATTAGCCACACCAGGTGCCTCTGGAGTTGAGCCATCACATATGGGATGCTGCTTTTCCTCATGATATAGGCATCATGCACAGACCCAGGATACTTTGCACTGACATGGGAGATGTACTGGTCCACCAGGCACACTTTCTGCACATTCATCAAGTGAAAGCTCTTTCAATTTCTGAACACCTGTTCATTTCTATGGGGGGGGACAAATGCAATATGTGTACCATTAATAGCCCCAATAATGTTTGGGACATGTCTCATTGCAGAGAAGTAGGCTTTCACTGTGGCCAAATCCTCCACCTGGAGGAAAACAATGTAGCTACGCATGTTTTTAATCAGGGCAGACAAAACTCTGGTCAGCACATTTGAGAACATTGGCTGACATTCCTGCTGCCAAGCCCACTGTAAATGGGAAGGAGCCAGTTGCCAAGAAATGGAGCACAGATAGGACTTGCAAAAAAGGGGGATCCCAGTGGGCTGACAGATAGAAGATATCAGGTCTGGCTCACATTGGGCACACAGCTCTGTGATTGTGGCCCTGTCCAGTCTATAGGTGAGGATAATGTGCCTGTCCTCCATTGTTGCCAAGTCCACCATGGGTCTGTACACGGGGGAATGTCTCCCTCTCCTATTCATCCGCAGCGGTTGTAATCTAAGGGGCAAAACGGTGAGCAGCTGGTCTGTATTCCACATTTCCAAACACTACACTGCATTGTATGTTATGACTGTAACAGTATGTTGTTAAATGGGCCCAAATGGTGCCCAGGTGTACTGTGACACAGTTAGGTGCCATGGCATGCCCCCTCCCTGAAATGGCGTCCACCTGTCCTGTGTGGATGGACATGTGGAAATGAGGTAATGCCGCTGACGTTGTGCGCCATTGAGGGAGACGATCGAGTACTGCCGTGCAACTCCTCATTGGTTGTCATTGGGCCCTATGGGTTACAGTGGCCAATTGTGATGTACGCCGGCGGTGACGGTACACACCGCAGTGGACGTGACCACCATTTTCTTTCTGTTCAATCACTTGCTACCTGACCTTCAGCAGGAGAGGTCCTACACTGAAAATGCTACTGTGACCTATGTTTGAAACCTACCAGGCTCGTGTCACTGGGGAATAGGCCCGTGCCTTCACTGCTGCAGAGTTGGAGAGACTGGTGGATGGGGTCCTACCCCAGTACCAAATGCTATATAGGCCACCAGACCAACAGGTGAGTACACTGTGAGCACGATGCAAGGGGCATGGATGCATGGATGCATGGAGTGCTGTGTGTGAGGGCCTAGTGTAGGGGTGGGGATTGGTGGAAGAGTTCTGGGCAGCGGGCTGCATGTATGGTGGGCACTGTCTGTGCGTAAGAAGATGTGAGGGCTATGATGGGCCATGAGTGTAGCAGGCCGGACGGTATGTGTTAGAAATGGGGTCTTTGGTTGACAGTCAGGTTACCGCCTGTTCAAGCAAGGACCCTCACTCTAGCCAGGGTAAAAGAGAATCACCCTCAGCTAACCCCTGCTTACCCGCTTGGTAGCTTGGCAGAGCAGTAGGCTTAACTTCAGAGCGCTAGGTGTAAAGTATTTGTACCAACACATACAGTAACTTAATGAAAACACTACAAAATGACACAACACCAGTTTAGAAAAATAGGAAATATTTATCTAAACAAAGCAAGACCAAAACGACAAAAATCTGACATACACAAGTCAAGTTATGAATTTTTTGAGATTAAACTCAAACATAGCGCTTAGAAACAAAAATGCTTCAATGAGATGTTAACACGGCGTTGTAACTGAGTTGTTCTAAACAAGCCAACACCAGCGGCGCCGGACACGGAGTCGTGTAGACCCCCAAGTACAGTACCTTTGGTGAAGAGAGAAAACAAGCCGATGCGCGAAGTCGGGGATTGCGGCGTCTGTGCGAAACGTTGAATCCGTGCACTTCGAGCGACGTCGGTCACGACGTGGTGCGGCGACTTCCACGGAGTCGTGGACTTCAGCGGGGCTGCAGCGGCATCGGGCCTGCGAAGAGCGTCGCATTCCAGCGAAGGTCACGCCGTTGGGTTCAGGCGGCGTTACCGGATTCAGCAGCGGCGTCGGTCCGGAGTCGTCCGAAGTCGATTTCCTTGGGTTTCCACCAGCTTTCCTTTCAAGGGCCCAGGGACTGGATAGGGCACCACTTGTCAGAGCAGGAGTCTCTCCAGAGACTCCAGGTGCTGGCAGAGAGAAGTCTTTGCTGTCCCTGAGACTTCAAACAACAGGAGGCAAGCTCTAAATCAAGCCCTTGGAGATTTCTTCAGAAGATGGAAGGCAAACAAAGTCCAGTCTTTGCCCTCTTACTCTGGCAGAAGCAGCACTGCAGGAAAGCTCCACAAAGCACAGTCACAGGCAGGGCAGCACTTCTTCCTCAGCTATCAGCTCTTCTCCAGGCAGAGGTTCCTCTTGGTTCCAGAAGTGTTTCTATAGTCTGTAGATTTGGGTGCCCTTCTTATACCCATTTTAGTCTTTGAAGTCACCTTTCTTCAAAGGGGACTCACACCTACTGGTGAAATCCTGCCTTGCCCAGGCAAGGCCTCAGACACACACCAGGGGGTTGGAGCCGGCATTGTCAGAGGCAGGCACAGTCCTTTCAGATGAGAGTGACCACTCCAGCCCTCCCTCCTAGCAGAGATGGCTAATCAGGAAATGCAGGTTACACCCCAGCCCCCTTTGTGTCACTGTCTAGTGCGAGGTGAAAAACAACCAAACTGTCAAACTGACCCAGACAGGGAATCCACAAGCAAGGCAGAGTCACAGAATGGTTTAAGCAAGAAAATGCTCACTTTCTAAAAGTGGCATTTTCAAACACACAATCTTAAAATCAACTTTACTAAAATATGTATTTTTTAATTGAGAGTTCAGGGACCCCAAACTCCACATGTCCATCTACTCTCTAGGGGAATCTACACTTTAATCATATTTAAAGGTAGCCCCCATATTATCCTATGAGAGAGACAGGCCGTGCAACAGTGAAAAACGAAATTGGCAGTATTTCACTGTCAGGACATATAATCCACATTACTATATGTCCTACCTTATCCATACACTGCACCCTGCCCTTGGGGCTACCTAGGGCCTACCTTAGGGGTGCCTTACATGTAAGAAAAGGGAAGGTTTAGGCCTGGCAAGTGGGTACACTTGCCATGTCGAATTTAAAGTGTAAAAATACACTTACAGACACTGCAGTGGCAGGTCTGAGACATGATTACAGGGTTACTTGTGTGGGTGGCACAACCAGTGCTGCAGGCCCACTAGTAACATTTGATTTACAGGCCCTGGGCACCTCTAGTGCACTTTACTAGGGACTTAACAGTAAAACAAATATGCCAATCATGGAGAACCAATTACGTACACATTTTACACGGAGAGCATATGCACTTTAGCACTGGTTAGCAGTGGTAAAGTGCTCAGAGTTCAAAAGCCAACAGCGACAGGTCAGAAAAAATAGGAGGCAGGAGGCAAAAAGAGTCGGGATGACCCTGCCTCAGCAAAAGTCCAACAGTATGGCTGATACCTTTTTCTATATTTTTTTTCTGCAGGTCAGCACCCATAAGCAAAAGGGTATATGGCGTGCCATCGCCAAGGAGGTGCGGACTCTGGGGGTCTACGGCAGGTGGAGCACCCACTGGTCAAAACGGTGGGCAAGGAAGACAGCGGAGACCCAGCTGGAGATGGCCTCCCAATGAGGAAGGGGTGTCCGTCGAACCCTAAACCCCCTGATGGCCCGCACACTGGCGGTGGCCTATGCGGAGCTAGATGGGTGCTTGAGGGCACCCAATGTATTACTTGCACGTGGTGGGGTTGTCTCTTGGTGGGGGATGTGGGCCTGTGGGTGCCCCTCGGCCAGGACGGACATTGCAGGGTAAGTCCCATGTTGGGCACAGGCTGATGAACACTACCTCCTACCAAGCTAGTAGGCATCCACTTCTGGGCAGGGGTCTGTGGGTTACAGATATGCTGCTATTGGCGTTAGGTATTCCTGCCCATGGGCTGGTGACTAGCATTGTGACTGGTAGTGCTTTGCCTAGTGCGTAGGGTTGTTCCCTGTGTGTGTGTGTCGTGTACGCCAATGGTGGTGTTGTTGCTGCCATTGACCAAGTGTATCCTTTGTCTCTCCCCCCCTTTTTGTTTTGTCACCCTGTCCTTATGCGCATTAGCATCATCTGGTGGAGGAGCAGAGGCACCGGCAACGGAGGGAGCTGCATCCCACAGGGCCCAGGAGGCCGAATCCACCGATGGTGAGGGCACCAGTGGGGCGGAGGGCTAGAGGAGCACCACAGCGGAGACAGGATGGGACAGTTCGGACAGTGATACCTCCTCTGATGGAAGCTCCCTGCTGGTGGCAGACAACTCTGTGCCCACCCCAATTACAGGTACAGCCACCACCCCTGTACCAGCACTGCCCTCACAGCAACCCCTCAGCGAGTTGCTCGTGCCCGCTCACCCAGGAGGGTGGGCATCTCCTTCGCCCCAGGCACCTCAGGCCTTGCCCAAGTTAGACCTGCTGCCCTGAGTGAGGGGGCTATTGACCTCCTGAGATCCATCTCTGTTGGGCAGTCAACCATAGTGAATGCCATCCAGGGCCTGGCAGCCCATTTGCAACAAACAAATGCATTCCTGGAGGGCATTCACTCTGGCATGGCAGCCCAACAGAGATCAATCCACACTCTGGCCTCCTCCCTGGTGTCAGCCATTGTCCCTGTTTCTAGCATCCCCCCTCCAACTATCTCTACCCTGTCCCATTCCCCTCAGACTCAACCTATCCCAAGCACACATTCAGACCAGCATGCACCCAAGACAACACACAGGAGTGGCTCAGGCAAACAAAAGCACCACACATCATCCCACAGGCACACACACAAGCACCTTCCAGATGCAGACATACCAACATCCACTGCCTCCACTGTGTCCCCCGCCTTCTTGTCCTCCACCTCCCTCCCAGTAGGGTCTCCACTCACACCTCCATGTGCTACATCCTCATCCACTACCTCCATCCCCATCACTCCCATCACTACACCCCCCTCACTGGCAGTCACCGCCCCCACATCCATGCACACGTTCCCTGTGTCATCTCCCATTGTGTCTGTGCCCCCTCCTCCCAAAGTACACAAACGCAAGCACTCAGACACCCAACAGCCATCCACCTCACAACAGCATCCAGCCCATGTACCTGCACCCAAACACAGCAGACAGACACCTCCTACAACCACTCCCTCTTGCTCCACTCCCAAACCTTCACCCTTTTCCCGCCCCAGTGTCCCTAAGAAACTTTTCCCCTTCCCCCTTGACCTCTTCCCTACCCCTCCCCCTCGTCCTTCACATCAGGCCATGGTGGTCAGAACCCAAGCGAGCACATCAGCCACTGAGTCCACGACCATAGTAGTGTCGGGAGCTACTGCAGGTGGAAAATGCTCCAGGGAACCAGCCATCAGCACTGACAGTGTGCCTGCACCAGCTGCCAAAGGGAAGGGCAAGGAGGCACCACCAGCTGCCAAGGGGAAGGTCAAGGAGGCACCACCAGCTGCCAAGGGAAAGGGCAAGGGGGCACCACCAGCTGCCAAGGGGAATGGCAAGGAGGCACCACCAGTGCCAAGGGGAAGGGCAAGGAGGTACCACCAGCTGCCAAGGGGAAGGGCTAGGAGGCGCCACGAGCTGCAAAAGAGAAGGGCAAGGGGCCTGCACCTGCAGGCAGGAAGGACAGGAGGATTCGTGCTGGGACTGATTCTGAGCCCCCACCACCAACCATGGTGGTTTAGCTGTCAGAGGCTGCAGGGGAAGGGCTGTCACCTCTCCCCGCCACTGGCATCCCCAACACCAGCACTGCCACCAACACCGCCACCAGCAGCAGCAGCCCCAGTGGGCAACCGTCCAAGGCTTCAGGGGATGGGCTGGAGCCTCCCCCACCACTGCCTGCACCACCACAGGCACCCCTGCCAGCAGCGGGATCCCCAGTGGGCAGCTGTCCGAGGCTGCAGGGGATGGACTGGAGCCTCACCCCACCACTGCCTGCAGCGCCACCAGCACCACTGCCAGCAGCAGCAGCCCCAGGGGCAGTCGTCCGATGCTGCAGGGGAAGGGCTGGAGCCTTCCCCCACCACTGGCATCCCTGTCACCAGCACTGCCACTGCCAATACTGAGCAGCCGTCACCATCTGCAGGCAGAGTGCAGTCCTGCTTCCATGGGCTGTAGTGCGTCCTGGACACTGCAAATCCTGTAGGTGTGACACCCAGGTGAGACACCATGACCTTGCACTCCCCAAGTGCGCAATCACAGGGCACAAGGCCCCCTGCAGAACCAATGGAGAAGCCATCCACTCACCCCATCCTTGCCAGGATGAAGCACACTGGGCACAATGCCCCCTCCAGAACCAGTGGAAGAAGGCATCCACTCACCCCCTCCTTGCCAGGATGAAGCACACTGGGCACAAGACCCCCTCCAGAACCAGTGGAAGAAGGCATCCACTCACCCCCTCCTTGCCAGGATGAAGCACACTGGGCACAAGGCCCCCTCCAGAACAAGTGGAAGAAGCCATCCACTCACCCCTTCCTTGCCAGGATGAAGCACACTGGGCACAAGGCCACCTCCAGAACCAGTGGAAGAAGCCATCCAATCACTGCATCATTGCCAGGATGAAGCACACTGGGCACAAGGCCCCCTAAATAACCAGTGGAAGAAGCCATCCACTCACCCCATCCTTCCCAGGATGAAGCACACTGGGCACAAGGTCCCCTCCAGAACCAGTGGGCAAACCACCCACTTGAGAGACTGTGGCTTTGTGCTCCCCAGGACCAAGCAGTGGGCAAACCACCCACTAGAGAGACTGTGGCTTTACACTCCCCAGGACCAAGCAGTGGGCAAACCACCCACTTGTGAGACTGTGGCTTGCACTCCCCAGGACCAAGCAGTGGGCAAACCAACCACTAGAGAGACTGTGGCTTTGCACTCCCCAGGACCAAACAGTGGGCAAACCACTCACTTGAGAGACTGTGGCTTTGCACTCCCCAGAACCAGGCAGTGGGCAAACCACCCACTAGAGAGACTGTGGCTTTGCACTCCCTAGGACATCGCACAGGGCATGTAGCCCCCTCCAGGAGCAGTGGTGTCGTACCATCTTCTGGCTGAGGTGCCCCCCCATTCTCCATGCCCCTGAGGTGCCTGTGTATTTTTGACCTGATGCCCCTGCAGTGTTCTCTCCAAGTTGTTGCAGGAGTGAGTTGGGGCCTTGGTCTATGTGATGTGGTCCTGTGGCCCACGGACATTGAGGACTGGGCAGTGTCCCTCCTTTTGTATATATGTATATACTGTTTTGATATAGAAGCGTGTATTTCTACTAATTTATCTTATTACAGTCACTTTAATCAATTCCTTTTGCCCTTGCATGATTCCTGAGAGTTATGGGTAGAAATGTAATGTTATTGCATCTGTTTGTGTGTATGGTGTTGGGGCGGGGGTGTTGCGTGTTGCGTGTTACGTGTTACGTGTGTGCTAGGCAGCAGTACTCACTGTGGTCTTCTTTGCCGGCATTGATGTTCGTAATGCATGAAGTGGTATACAAGCATGGGGAAGATGTGCAACTCGGGCTCCATGGCGTTGTGGTTCTTCCTTGAGTCTCCGGGGGTGGGTCCTTTGCCTTCTGTGTATTGTTTCTGCCGTGCTTTTGATGTCACTGGTACCGCCCCGGAAAAGGTGGCGGATAGGCCTGTTGTAATACTGTGGGCCGTACATTGTCTTCCTCCTTGCTTATTGCTACCGCTGTGGCGGTTGGTGTGCTAAAGTGGCTGTCTGTGTGGGCGGTTTCCGCCGTGGTTATAATTCCATTATTTTTACCGCAGGCCGGTTTGCAGTATTACCGCCGCTTTATCACTGACCGCCAGGGTTGTAATGAGGGCCTTAATCTTTATTTACAGTCCATGGTGCAAATAATAACAGGCTTGACACGTCTCGACCGACAAAGCAGCCTTTCACAAAACCCTCATAATCAACTCTCAATTCATTATATTGGGCAACCATGTCCCACAGTCCCAGTGGGCTATTACCTTCTGAGTCAAATCACACAATCCCAAAAAGCAAAAGAATACCCTATTGGGGTGCCTATTGGACTATTATAGTACTAAAGTGCAACAAATGTATCCTTCCAAAACATTGGCTGATGTGTCAATGGACATAAAAGGTATCTATGGCAAAAAAACAATACAATTAAAACCCAGATTCAAAATGAAATACTATGCTTAAACCCCAGTGGGAGATTGCTTCATCAGATGTTAAATCAAAAACTGATTGATGTTAAATACTAACGTGAGACACAGCGTTGCCTTACATCAACAAAATTGCCTGACACTAGGTCAGTACCAGAGAATGTTTAAAATTTAAACACATACTACAAAAGAACATGCACAACTTCATCAATATTAAGGCCCCTCAGTTTCTTAGTGTCCAACATGAGAATATACCTAGATTCTAACCTCCTCAACTGCCTCCTCGCAATCTTTTGGGTACAGTGTCGAGCACAAAGTACCTGAGTCCACTCTCTTGTCCATTATGGAGTTGCTCAAAATGATGGGCTACAGGATAATTGTGATTCCTATTTCTGTTTGCTCTGGTGGTTTGTAGGATGTGGAGGTGGGCTTTCAGTATCATACTTCTTACATGTAGCTTCGGACAGGGGCATCTGAGGACATATATAGTAAACTAACAGTGCACAATTTTCTTTAATATGTATGGGATAATCTGATAATGGTGAGCACATATATGAAGTTTTGATACCTAACACACAAGACTTACACTTGTGACATTTCCCAAACCTTGGACTACGTGCAGACCAAGAGCCCTCTCAAGCACATTTAGGACTACTAACTATTAGGTCCTATCTCATGGACTTGGCTTTGTAAAGAGTCATCAATGGCCTATCAATTGTAGTCTCTCCAATCACTGGGTCATTCTTAATCAAATTCCAATTCCTCTTAAGGATGGCTCTCAACTTATTATGTTGCAAATGTTTACCCATGATCATCTGCAGTGGCTGATTCTCTGTCTGCTCTGCAACAGGAGTTCCTCCCTCAGTTTCTGATTGGTTCTGACTTTTGCTCCTTTGATCAGTGCTTCTTTGTAGCCTCTCTCAGTGAATCTAATAGCCACCTCATCCTGAGCAGACTTGAGTTGCTCCACATCTCTACAATTCCTATGCGTTCATGGGTTCTCAGCATATGGAATGCTATGTTTCAAGCTGATCGGATGAAAACTGCTTGCATATAATATGGTATTACCCGCTGTGGCTTGGCGTTAAGTTTTTGTATGAATCTTACCTTGTTTCACAAATACTGTGTGGTCTAAAAAACATACCGTCTCTTTACTCACATGTCCAGTAAAATGAAGATTACATTTATTTTGATTGATTCACTCTACAAAGAGGTGAGCTGACAGCTCATGTCCCCTTCCATATGACAAAAATGTTGTTGATGAAGTGCATCCATAAGACAATATTTTCCGCACTCTCAGCATCATACTCAACCGGGAGCCCCTGGTCCTCCCACCAGCCCATATGTAAATCAGCATAGCTGGGGCCGAAGATGGTACCCATCGTGGTGCCTCTCAGCTGCTTGAAGAACTCCTTACCGAATAGAAAAAAGTTATTGTCTAGGCACCAAAGTACCTTCTGTAACACCATCTTGGTATCCTTGTATAGAGAGATATGTCTAGAGCTCAACAAGTGCGTCAACCTCAATCCATCATCGTGCTTAATGCTTCTATACAAGGAAGTTGCATCGAGAGTCATCAACACAAAATCATCCTCCCACCCGTCATCATAGATTCTCCTCAAGAAGCCCCCTGTATCTTGTATATGAGAGGGCAGGTTTTTCACTAGCGGTTGTAAAAAATAATCAATAATCAATATACAATCACCATTGGGTAGTTATAGTTAGGATCATGTTTCTTTAGAAAAAATATTTTTGGACTTGCCTATATCTTATATATATACCTGTTACGAAATCTTCATGATTTTTGTTTTTAAAAAGTATGCTGGTAATCCATCAAGCGGAGGCTGAGAAAAAGGGGGGTCAATCCAATGTTAATTCCCAACACAAAGTATTGATAGACTTACACCAAATTTGCCAAAAATGTAGCTGTCATAACCCAGATTGTGCTTTCACTTATTTGGTGTAAATCTATTCAGTAATTTTTGAAACATTAAAGGAAATCCAAATTTGTACCTGTGGCAACAAAACAACTTTGCAAATAATGATGAGCTCTGATTGGCTTCCAACACTCCAACCAGGAAGTATTGGCAGCCATCTTGGGACTCAGCTTCAGCCAAGTCACACAAAAAAAGTGGAAAAATGAAAAGGGCCAGGGCAGGGACACCCTCTGGTGGTGGGGTCAAACAGGGAATGTCTTGGGAATACAAAGCTTCAGATCAGCTGAACATTCTTCACAAAAACAAGTGTGCACTTGTTTTGTAAACATCCCCCAGATTGGCTCGGTCCCTGGGGCAATTACATTTTGAATGGGGGAGGGGACTGCCCATCCCCCCTGCAGCCCCGCGGACCACCACCTCCCTAGGGCTTTCAAGGAAATAGATGTGGGGGGCACCTGCCCCCCGTAGCCCTCAGGGATTGCCACCACCAATGGGGCACAATTACTAATCGAATGAAGGGGGGACCCCCTGCAGCCCTCGGGATTGTCACCTACCTTGGGTACAATTGCTAAACAAATGAGAGGTGCTTCTTGACCCCCTAGCAGCCCTGTGAACCACCACCTCTCAATTACTAATTGAATGGGGGGTGTGCCCCCGACACAAACAGCGCCGGGGTCCACCACCTCCCTGGGGCTACAATACAAGAGCGAAGGGGCTCAAGACCTGGGGACCATCACCTCCCCGAGTTATAGTTCACCTAGAGCACAATTTATTGTAGCCCCAGGGAGGTGGTGGTCTCCGGGGCTGCAGGCAGGGCAGGTCCCCCACACTGCTTTTGATCAGTGCCCTGGGTAGGTGGCAGTCCCCAGGACTACTGAGCAGCCCGGTACCCCCCCATATTGATAATTTCAAGCCCCAAGGACCAAAGCCCACCCAGGGGCCTCACAGAAACAAGCATGGGGCCTGCACTTTTAAAAAAAAAATCTGCAGATCCGCCATGGGGGGTGTCCATCTGGGTCCCCAGCACCAGAGCTAAGGGGTCAGGATGTCCCGACCCTGGCCCTCTTTATTTATTTATTTTATCTGGGGCTCAGCTGAAGCAAAGTCCCAAGATAGCTGCCAAAACTTCCTTATTGAAGTGTTAGCAGCCAATTAGATCTCAGCACAAGATCAGGAGGGTTTGCAAAGCCTTCGCATCCTTATATATACAAATTTGTTTTCTTCTTTAACTTTTTTAAAACAAAACTACTGAATGTATTTAAACTAAATAACAAAAAGGTCACTTTCTGGACCAAGAACTACTTTCTTCCAAATTGCTATAATTCCTGTCAGTGGTTCGGACACTATTGCTGTTCAAAATCCCTATGGAAAAATGAATGGGAATAAGCATTTTGGGACCCCTCCCTTTTTCTCTGCCCCCACTTGATGGATCACCCTGAAACTTGCCAGACAGGTGCTAAATGAAGTGTTGTATTTTCCTGGAATATTTGGTGAGGATTCAACAAACTGTGCCAAAGTTATGAGTAAAACACAAAATGCTTATTCTATAGAAACTAGGGGCCAGATGTAGGAAGCCTTTTGCACGTCGCAATTTGAGGCTGCGACTCGCAAATAAGAAGAGGTGTTCCCTTCCTATTTGCGACCGCATCGCCATGCTGATTGGCTTTGTGACCGCGAATGCGGTTGCAAACCAACTTGCAGTTACCATCCACTTGAAGTGGGTGGTAACTCATTCACAAAGGGGAAGTGGTCCCCATGGGCCCCTTTCCCCTTTGTGAATGTCGACAAAAATGTTTTTTAAGAGCAGCCAGTGGTCCATAGGACCACGGCCTACTCTGAAAAAACCGAAACCAAATGGTTTTGGAAGTTTTTCTTTTTGCAGATCGTTTTCCTTTAAGGAAAACGGGCTGCAAAATGAAAAAAAAAACTGCTTTATTAAAAAAGCAGTCACAGACATGGAGGTCTGCTGTCTCCAGCAGGCCACCATCCCTGTGAGTGCATGGACTCGCTATGGGGTCGCAAACTGCAACCCACCTCATTAATATTCATGAGGTGGATCTTTGCGACCCCATAGCGAGTCGCAGAAGGTGTCTGAGACACCTTTCTGCATTTGGTTTTGCGAGTTGCAATTTGCGAGTCGCTATGACTCGCAAATTGCAAGTCGTAAAATCATACTTACCTACATCTGGCCCTAAGTCCTAACTCTAACTACCTAGTTGCAACAGCTGGTAGGTAATATATATTCACTGAAAAAACAAAGGTTACAGGGAAGTTGTAGTTAAGAATTAGAATTGAAAAACATAGAAATTCACTATAAAAAAACAAAGGTTACAGGGACCTTATAGTTAGGCTCACATTTTAAATGAGCAAAACCATTGAAATTCACCTTTTATAGTTCAAGTTATCTCAAGTAACTATAACTTGTGCCCTAAGGTAACTATAACTCACGCCATCACATGACAAATGTAAACATAAAATTGAGACAAAAATTTACATTATCATCAGAGAACTGGCTCAGGTGTATTTAGCCCCCCCCCCCAACCCTCAACCCCTAACCAATCAAATTTTGAACCAATTAGTTTTTGCGCTTAAATTTAATCCAAGGGTGACCATCCATTAAAATAAGATTATCTGCTGCACATCTTAGGTGAGAAGCTCTGTTCTGGTTATATGTGAACAAATGTGCACATGTGTTTGAACTGAGCAATTGAGATGACTGTCTAACTCAGCCAGTATGTGTGCACAGGTAGCCTGTGGAAGATGGGACTTTGAGTAAATATTTTACAACGTGGGCAGCCTTTATGATATAATTGGAACTGCATTCTAGTAACAATGATTCTCAATGGTATCTTCAGTCATCATTTATGAATATTCTGGAACAATTACTGGGAGCAATTGATGCAAACAACTGAAAAAGAAGAAACCATCATTAAAATTCACAAATTTTGTGATAGTTTATATAACAAGTGGCATAAAGCAAGATCATCCAAATAGTGCACTGTGACGCAAGAGAACAGAACCACCCAGAAACAATAATTAAGTCAGATCACAATGACAACAAAGAAGTGTGTTCGAGAAAATCAAAAACATGAATTTTCAGTTCTGAGGCTTTATGTGGCTCAGCCAGTTCCCTAATTTGGCTTATTATGTTTGCTCCTACATATAATTTCGATTACGTTTCTACCTTTCTGACTAGATATTTGGTCTCATCAGGACAGGACAATAAGGGGCCAGCCTCTATTCATTGCAAAACGTATAACTGTCAAGAATTAGACACATTAGTGTGGTGAAAAATCATTTAGGGCCTCATTATGAGTTTGGTGGTCTGAGGACCACCATGGTAATGGTTGTGTCAGACCGCTGCAACTCTGGCAGTTGGACAGCCTGATTATGAGTTTGGTGGTCGGACCGATATATGGCTGCCTGCACCGCCATAGTCATTGCAGCGGGACTGCAGTGGTTCTGACTGCAGCGGCCAATGTTTGAGATCCCGGCATTGGGACCAACATAGCCATTACGACCTGCAGGACTGCAAAGTTTTCAATGGCAATCCCGCCACCATGGAAACCTTGACAGTCAGGCCGACAAGGGGCACGGCCCCATAGTGGGTCAGGCGGACCCCATGTGGCCCCCCCTTAAATTTGGGGTTCAGGGGTGCATTGTGTCCCATGCACAGTGACGTGCATGGGCACAGTCCGACCAGCCTGCTGACAGGTAGAGATGCATAGCCGGCAGTAGCTCCATTATATTGCTGCCCTGCCTCCCCTCGCCAGTCACACCAGCCTGGTGGGGAGCTCATAATCTGGCAGCCAACAACACATGCATAGTGGTAGAGGCACTCCAAACGTGAATTATCCAAATAGAAGGGACGTCCAATCATAGACTTTATTTCAAAGCCATCACAAGTTTAAAAAGTATGTCTTGTGGTTTATATGTGGGTCTTTGGTATGGTAACCTGGGATAGTGGAACACCCTTCCGACAGGATCAACTTTGAAAGCAATGACACATATTACAACCATCCTACATCTTAATTAAATGGCATTTCCACTAACTGACTGTTCCCCAGTCATACTTAGGGTCAGAGGGACAGTCAGCGTTACATCAAGTGAGCCCCCTTTGGATCCATTGGCAGAAAGTTTCCCTCAATGGCTTGACAGAGTGGGGGCCATTGGAGGAAGGGCATTAGACTGTCTGCCCTGTTTAGGGTTGACTATGTGATATCTCTTTTTTTGTCCTTAGAGTCATGGTGATGCAAATAATTTCCCCAACACCTAGGATAAAAAAATCTTCCTGGATGTAGGTGGCTTATTAGTTATTTGTTTTCAGTTACAAACCTCCACTTTGGCAGGTTGTTTTAGAAAACAACGTGTGTTAAAGTTTGATGGGCAGCCATGCTTAGCACCCTTGTAATGACCATTAAAACCAATGGCAGCTGTCCATGAAAATGTTTGTACCTTGAAAGGAACCACCATGACAGTGCTTCTAGACCAGCATGATCTCTATCTTTGGAAGAGGGGAGTATGTCAGTGTGGCAGATAATGTCCTCAGCTACTCTGATGGACACCTTCAAACTCTACAACTTGCCCTTAATCAAAATATCAAGGTCAAGCAACAAAATCTGAAATCACAGAAGGTAGTGTAGTGAGCATGTGTCCTCACCAGTCACACCCAGCTCACTTGACCTTTCAATGGCAGATTTCATAGGCAGCTATCCTCCAGTCAAAAAGAGTAGAATGGCCAGAATGTAATCTGCTCTGGACTTCTTTGGCTGGCTGGGGTATAGTAACAGGTAATGTGACTAGAAGTTTGTGAGAAATTGAGTTTTTGATTGACTATTGTGTGAACCCTGTTCACGCAACAGCCACAATCCCTTGCAGGGTGAACCACAACAAGTCACTAAATTAACCTGTGTTTAACCCTGTGTAGATCGGCACAAAAATCAGTCAGGCGTAACTTAGAGGCAATGTATAAAGTATTTATGTAGCACACAAACATTAATAAAGTTAAAACACAACACAAGAAAAATCCAAAACCAATTTAGAAAAATGGAGTACAGTTTAATAAATTATTTGACACCAACATACCAATAATCCAATCAGTAGAACCGGAGTTATGCATTTTTTAACTTTAAGATTAACAATAGGGCCTAAAAGATAAAGGTTCCAACAGTGGACATCTGGTCACCTTTAATGTCCTCAGCCGTTTGTGCTTGCAGCCTATTTTGGGTAATTGTGGATATACCAATCAAACCATGTTAAGGGGAGAGAGCACATGCACGTTAGCACTGGTTAGCAGTTGTAACAAGCTCAGAATCCTGAGGCTAACAAAAATAAATCAGCAAAATATGAGAATGAAAATGTTGTGGGAAGACAACCCTAAGGCTGTCAGATCTAACATTTGTGTATAACCCTGGTTTACTTGACACAAAAAGCAGTCAGGCTTAACTTGGAGGCAATGTGTAAAGTATTTATTCAACACACAAACAGTGATAACATGAAAACTGAACACAAGAAAAATCCTACACCAATTGAGAAAACATGTTACTAAATTGTTTGACACGAAAGCAACAAAATCTAATCAGTATACCCAGAGTTATGATTTTTTTAAATGTTTAAGGTTCAAAATAACAGCAAAAGCTAAAAGATAAAAGCACCAATTGAGGGCATCTGCTCATCTTTCGCACCACAATCAAGGGTCCAGAAATGGATAAAGACCTCTTGGGCGTTCAGGACTCACTCAGGCTGGGTTCAGTTGTGGGTTCAAGATAGAGGGAGCCTGTTATATACATGTGACTCTGAACAGGAGGTCAGAAAACTAGCCCTTGGAGTCACTTCAGGAAGTCATGGGTACAGGTAAAGGTGCAGGGTTCAACAATAGCGCTGGGCTCTGAGGGCTCAAGGCAAGCTGCAGGCAATAGCAGTCCTTCCAGGCACAGCAGCAATCTGATAGAGTGCAAAGTAGGTCACAGCAACAGGCAGCCTTTTAAGAGTACGGACAGTAGTGACGTGAAGTGTGTTCCTGAGAGCCCTATTTTTATACACTAGTGCACCTCTCCTAGAAGGTGAAAGAAGTTTCAGAAAGGTTCTTTAAAGTTCTTGGAATTTCTTGCCTCCCCTGCCCTGGCTCCAAGCTGGCTGAGGTGACAATACAAGGTTGTTAAGCCAATTGTGAAGAGACAGGACACAGTCTGTTCAGGTGTAGGTGGGACTGTGCTCAGCTTCACCCCCATCAAGCTAGTTAACAGTCCATTAAGGCTTATCCAATCCCACTATAGCATGACTCTCTGGGAGGAATTAAAAAACCCCTACCATTAGCTACACTCAGTTATGTGACCCAATAAAAGCTGTAGGCATAAACGGCTAAGGGCAGGAAAATGGCAACTTTCTAAAAGGGGCATTTTCAAAATTGTAATGATAAATTAGACTTTACCATTAAAGAAGGTTTATCATTGCAAGTTCATAGGTACCATACATGACATTTATACCTTCTCTCATATAGGAATTATAGCTTATTAAATGTAATCAGGAATCCCCAATGTTATCCTATGGGAGCGTTAGGCCTCACAGTAACGAAAAATGAATTTAGGTGTTTCTACCAGGAAGTGAAAACTTGAAAGTTCATGTCCTACCTTTTAATTACACAGGACCCTGCCCTATGGGCGACATAGGACATACCTTAGGAGCGACTTACATGTATTAAAAGTGGAGGTTGAGGCTTGACAAGGGCTTTTAAATGCCAAGCTGGCATGGCAGTGTGACACTGCATTTAGGCTGCAAGTGCAGGCCTGGAACATGTTTTGGAGAGCTACTTAAGTGGCTGACACAATAAGGGCTACCGTCCCACTGGTAGCATTTAATTTACAGGCCATGAGTATATGGTATATCATTCTACAAGGGACTTACAAGTAAATCAAATATGCCAATTGGGTATAAAACAATTAAATCATGTTTTAGGGAGAGAGCACACTGGTTAGCAGTGGTAAAGTCCTAAGTCCAACAAGAACAAAAATTTAAAATTAATAAAAGGAGGAAGGCAAAAGGTTTCCAGGTGACCCTGCAGAGAGGGTTATTTCCAACAATGATGGGCAAATTAGCACAGTTAAATCTGGGGATTTTAGGCATGTTTGTTGTAAGGGGAAAGTGGATAGAAGTCAGCTATGTTTTCTGAAACACCAACAAGTTGTAGGAGGCTCCATATATGTCCAGATCTAAATGTGTTCAACAAACTGATGGATTAAATGCAGATGACCAAGGACACTGTCCATATGGGCATGCTGGTGAAAACCCTGTTTTGTTCATCCAGTCATATCTGGAAACAAAGTACAACAGATCAAGAAGGGGGTGGGTTGGCTTCTGTATGCAGAGATCATCCTCCATCGTGTAAATATCATTCCTATGAAAATATATGTTGCTGAACTAGCTATAGGTAATTCTAACAATAGGCGAATCATTAGGGCTCAGGAAGTATGAACCAAGTGCACTCATACCAAAGATCATTATAATTTATTGGACAACATGATAATGTTCACAAACGTTTGAAATATAGTATACAGTAAACTAGAAGTGGAACATATCTCTCTTCAAGCCCAGGATCTAATTTACATGGAGACATCAGTAGGCTACTGTACGCAAAGTTAATTTTAGCACGATGGCACCAGCTACAGTTTGTGTAAAAAAATGCAAAAGGAAATAACCTTTGAGACTAAAGGGTCAGGAATTGAACTGAGTAGGAAGTGGTGACAAGGGGAACCAGATCATCACTAGGCATATCAGGTATTGAATTATTTAAAAACTCAATGGTTGCAAATACATGAGCCAATAAAAGTTATCAACAATAATCTCCATTTTCAGATTCTTGATGATGATCCCACATTACATTAAGGGAACAAAACACTGTTGACCTTCAAAACTGACCCTATTTCTTTGTTGTATTTCAATTAAACAGGCCATGTACTGGTTTACATGATACAGATGGTGAACACTGTATTTACTATTTTGTATAGCACTATGAAGAGCAGAGAACACATTTTTGTCACTGGTACCCGCATCATATCAATGTTTCTATATTTTTTCCTTAAATAAAGAGCATTCTTTATTATTTTATTGTCTCATTTATGAGTATGAATTTATGAGTATGAATTTGTATTTTGAAGGGCCCTTCAAAGCCCAAAGTCTGCAAAACCAAGGTAAATGTGTTACGACTCTGCCATCCCATCCCTAGGGGGCGCTGTAAACAGACTATCTGTAGCCTGGGAATCACCATTAACACTCACCCAGAGTCCCTTTCTGTCTCCTGTTTGCTTCCCTTTGATTTGACATGCTCTGGAAGAACTACGTTTGCTCCCGTGGACTTCAGGTTCCATAATACACTACCTGGTAGTCGGTAAGACCTGTAATCTTTTGTCCATTGCTTCCTATGGGAAAAGTCAGTTTTTTCCTTCATACTGGATTTCCTCCTCCAGGACTGTGAGAAACTTGAGCTGCACACACCTGTGACCTCTCTTGTGCAGCCCAGCCATGTGAGTCCGCCCTGGGCTTGCTGCTGCCTGGAACTGCTTATAAGCTGCCATTCCTGGAAACTCCTCGTTGTGCATTGGAGTTCGATTCCTTTGTGTACCAGACCCTTTATTGGATTGTTTTCCTGTTCTGCTTCAGCCTGAACCCAGTGTGTTGTACAACTTGTTTGTTTGATAGAGGGCATGTACCAGGATTTTTCTGTACTTTTATTCAATTTTTTGTTGTGGTGGATGTCCTGTATTTGGGGCCTAGTTATAGATTTACTTGTAATTCTTGTTCTAGAAAGAAAAAATGTTTTACAGTTCACTGCATTTTCTCCATGCTTTGTTTTACAAATTTGCAATACATTCATTTAATTTACTATGTTAATGTCAAGTGGCCTAGTCTGCTAATGGAAAAGGCCTTCCTGCTGCAGGCCCAGTACTAGTCATGGTGGCATGATGAAACAACTGTTTGTGGTATCCATTGAACTGAAGCACTATGGATGGAATTGGATTAAAGATAGCAAAACGTTTTTTGGTGGTATTTCACTTTTTTTTCTGCAAACAGTGTATGGCGGGGTAATATTACTTGATGCATTTGTTTTATGTGTGTTGTTGTAAAATTGTCAGCCCCTTAAATTTTCATTTTTGGAAATACTGGCTTAAAGCTGTTTTTTTTTTCTTGTACCAATGCTTTCTTTGCCTGGTCAGTACGTGAGAGTGTTTGTCATAGGCCACCATTTGTCTTTGTTCCCCATGCCATGTGACAACGGGTCCTTATTGTATAGTCAATTATAACCCTATAACTATATGTGTTTTTTGTTTTCTATTCATCCTGCGTGTTTGACCATGTGGTTGGTGGCCATTTTGTGTAGGCAGCCAGTAGTCCTGCATGTGTTCTTGTTTGTTGTGGCGGCCATGCCTCCTTGCTGGTTGTTGTTTGACCATGTGGCTGGTGGCCATTTAGTGTAGACAGCAAGTGTGCTTTTTGGCCTACATGTGTTCTTCCTGGTTGTGGTGGCCATGCCTCCTTGCTGGTTGTTTGACTATGTGGCTGGCAGCCATTTTGTATCGGCAGCCAGTGTGCTTTTAGCCCTGCATATGTTCTTCTTTGTTGTGATGGCCATGCCTCCTTGCTGGTTGTTGTTTGACCATGTGGCTGGCAGCCATTTCATGTGATATTATTCAGGCCTAGTAGGTCAATGCTTATTACTAAATGTACTGTATGAGCAGTTTTTTAATATTTTATTGTATACTTTTTTTGCATGTTTTGCCTCCACCACTCCTTGCCTCCCAAACCCCTGTGGTTTTTCATGGTAGTCTCATTCCCCTAGTACATCAGCAATTGAAATCTCTTTTTTTTATTTTAGTTTTTGTAATTTGTTTCACAAACTTTATTTTATTTTATAATAACAGTATATAAATAATATATATTTTTTGAAAATAAGTTAAAATGTTTTATTTTATTTTAATGTTTTTTTCCATTTTCCCCATTAGCCCTAAGTCTGCCTGAGGCGTACAGCTGCACTACCTTACATTATTCAAGGGCTATTATTCCATTTGTCACAAGCACCTTCCTGTGTGTGACTTGCCAACTTTTTGCAGATAAAGCTAACAGTTACATTCTGTATGCTGTAGTAGTTGTTGCTCTTTCTTATCCTTCCTGAGTGTACACAATAATGAAAGTAAATGTTGGTGTGGTTTTACAAATACATACAGTATATTTCATATATATTTATAAGTTTAGTTAAGTAACCATTGAATGGTATTGTTTCTACTACTAATGCAGCTGCAATAATACCACATTTAACTGATCCTTTTTGCATGTTTGCTTTAAGGTGCACAAAGAGAAAGAAATATCACCCACAGTACTGCCATACAGAAGGCTTGTGCACAGCGTGACCACATTCACGACAACACAGACATCTCTTCAGCTTGTGAAGCTAAGTGCAACTGCCAACTGACAGCTTCAAGACGACCCTAAAGAAAGCTGCTACCAAGAAAGTGGCCAGTGATAAGAAGGAGCTTCCCACCACTGATATCTCACCCCTGATCTTTTTTGGGCAAAACCATGTGCCTGCTGCACCAGCCTCTGGGGAGCAAGCTGGAAGCAGCACTCCCGCATCCACAGCCCCATTCCAAACTAGGCCCAAGCCCATGTCTGGCACAGAGGCAGCCTCTCTAAACATAGGAACGATGGAGAGCAGTGAAGTTGAATTTGACTTATTTCTTTCTCAAAGTAGTACCCAATCATTTCTGTAAATTCAGGACAGTGGACAACAGCCAAAGCCAGCAGTATCAGTTCCTCCCGAAGTAGGAGGACATCAGGATGTTGAGCTTCATGATGAGGAAGCCTAAGAAGCCCCTCTTTCAAAAAATCTTCCAAATCTTCGCAATCTTCTTCAAGCCCCCCTTCTGATGCCACCTCAGTCTGAGGCATGCCAGGAGAGGCAAGGAATGAAAAGGAAGGTTCCTGAAAGCCTTAGAGTTATGGATGAAAAAGAGGAGGATGACGAGACTGATGATGTGCCATTCATCATGGATGTTAGTCCAGCTCCAGTGGAGTAAAACATTACCCCATCTTCTCAACCTGCTCTGGGGAATGTGGCACAGATACCACCACCTCCACCTCCCCCAACTGCAAACCACATTCACAGCCACCTCAATAGAAGGAGGTACTGAAGAGAGGCAAACATCATCAAAATAACAACAACCTACTGCCACTTCTTCAGATATTGACAGTGGCCACAGTGTTAGAAAGTTGACCTGCCCAGTTTGGGGCTTCATTACTGTTAGTGAAAAGGAGCCAAACATTGTCATATGCTCCATTTGCCGGGCAAGTGTTAGTCGGGATAACTTTGGTACAAACTATGGAACAGCAGGCCAAACAACCCATTTGAGAAAATACCACACAATCCGCTGGGAGGCGCACCTTAGCGGCTAAAAGCCTGCAAGTAGTGTTAGTGAAGGTGTTGAAAGCAGGGAATCGGATCCAATGATGATAGAAGGTGAAGGTGAAGAAGAGGGTGACATTTTCTTTACACAAATCAGCTCTGTCCCCAGCAGTGCAGTAGTATCATCGGCGTCATCCACATCAGCAGCATCTCAATGGCACAAGAAGACTCAGAGTCAGGTCATAACACCAAGGCAAGAACACACAGTGGCTGCCCCCCTGAGGCACCCCTTGAGACTACCACTACTTTCTATGTCACCTGCATCAGTGGCACCAGCAAATAAAAAAACTCCAGTCTACTATTACTGACATGTTTAGGCAAAAGGGTCAGTACAAGTGCAACCACCCAAAAGCACATTAGTAAAACAGGAAGCTGGCTAAAATGTTAGCATTGGAACTCCTCTCTTTTTGGGAGTGTTTTTTCTAAAATTTGTGGCAGCTAGCTGCCCAAAATGGAAAGTTCCCAGCCAGACCTATTTCGCCAGAGTTGCTGTTCCAGCACTGCATCACAATATGCTGGAATTGGTTGGACAAGCTTTGCAGCAGAGTGCTTCCCACACAATCCACCTGATGACAGAGATGTGGACCAATTGCTAAGCCACTGATTGCATGTGCACCACTGCACACTGGATCTCTTTTGTGGGGGTTAGAGAAATGATATCTGCAGGTGTTGACAGCTGAACTTTGTAATGGTGTTTGGAAGCATACAAAAGTAGCTGTGTTTGCCATGGAGAAATCCCATAGAGCTGAAAACATCTTGGATGACTTTAACAACAAGGTCTTTGAACGGCTGTCCCCCAGATCTCTTAACATTCGATTTGTTTCCACGGACAATGGGAGTCATATAGTTAAGGCCATGCCAGATGGTAGCAATTTCAGGGTCCTGTGTTTGGCGCACTGCATAAACATCATTGTACAGGACCTCCTCAAAAAAGAACCCCGAGTCAGTAGCTTACTGTCCACATGCAGAAGAATCTGCACTCATTTTAGTCATTCTTTTAAAGCCCACAAGCTGTTGAGGATTATCCAGCGTGATAATAAAATGCCAGTTAAAGCCCTCATACAGGAGGTGCCAACACCTTGAAATTCTACTTATTACATGTTACAACATCTGTTTGAGCAGTAGAGACAGATCAATGAATATGTCATGCAAAGAGGGGATGCAACTGTGAAAGGCATGATCATTGAGATGGACAAATGGGGCCGGATCAAATGCCTGACAGAGATGCTGCTTCCTTTTGAAATGTTCACACAGGAAGTCAGCAAGGAGGGCTGTGCTATGGGCAAAGCTATCCAATTGGTACATATGCTGCAGGAGCAGCTAAAGGAGGTGTCTTAAACGTACACAGGTGTGGATGAAAAAACAGATTGGCACAGGAGTGGGCGGAGATCTTAATCCTTCGCTTATCTGTTAATTCAAGGCTACAGAGAGACATTGTGCCATCTAAACATTACATCTGTGCCACAGTTCTTGACCCACAGTACAAACAATTACTGGCCACTTTCATTCCTTTTTCAGTTGGGGATGTTTCAACCTACAAGACATGGATTGCTGAGCAAGCCATAGACCTAGAAAAAGAATGACTGGAAATTGGAGGCCCTCTCATGGGCAGACGTTCTGGGGGTGCAGCCTATAACTTCCATAGAGCCTGTGGACAGTGCTGTTGGGTAACAGCAGTCAAATCGATACCAGCACCAACAAAGCAGCACCAGCAGCAGCCCCCAAATCTGCATTTGATGGGTTTCTAAAGGCAGGACTTAAGTCCACTATAGAGGCAAAGGCAAAAGAGCTTGAAGAAGGTCGAGCACCAATGACTATTAAGAGGATGGTCCAGGCCTACCTGGATGACCAAAAGGAGGTCTATCTGGATCAAAACCCATTGCAGTACTGGTTTGGGAAGAGGCACTAATGGCCAGTGCTCAGCAGGCTGGGTATACATTATCTAGCTTCCCCTGCAACCTGTGTGTCTCCTGAGTGTGCGTTCAGTGCAACCGGTGCAGTTGTCACAGTGAGAAGGACCAGTCTCTCACCCCAAAACGACGAGAGATTGACCACAATCAAAATTAATCAGCACTTGATATCACCAACTTACAGCATACCTGAATTACAACAGGAGATGGATGAGGGTGATTGGTCAGACCAAGGTCATGATAGTGTGTTAGCTGACCAACTTCTGGGTGAACCACTGGATTTGATGACAATCTCTACTTCACTGACTAGACCTGGGACACCATTGAACTTTCTACTTTCTACTATTGATGAAATGCTTCAAGAAAAAAAATAGCTTGCTGGTGGAACCTTATTCTTTTGTATTCTTTGTTTCAGTCTAAATGACTGTGCACCGGAACTGTTTTAGGCACATGTGTGGCCGGTTTGGAGATGGACCAGTGTGCATTAAAGAAGTCCCTAAGCCCCCCAAAATCACTTCAAGGAGATTTTAGAGACAATGCCTGCCTCCATCCTGTGCCTATCCTTCCTTTTTTGCCCCTAACAGGACTGCCCCTGAAATTTGATTTACAACTTACTGACCAATGTGTGTTTCGTTTTCTGAATCGAAGAGGAACAGCACTGTGACACAATGCTTGATTGAAACAGCTAAGTAATGCTAAATGCCTCAACGATTGATATGAGGGACACATGTTTCAATGTTGAGATGGCTCGTGTGACTTATGTCTAGTGGTGGCAGATAGTGAGAGTGGGTGTTTATTGTTTAACTATATTATTATGCTTGCTTGTGTTTGTGTCATGATTGATTTAATATGGTGGTGGCACAATATTAATGGGTGATAATTTTTTTCCTTTCCCCTTTGACAATTAGTGAAAATTTGTTTGCCTGTGTTTTCACACTGCTTTATTTTCCGGTGCTTTGTTTTCTGGTTCACATCTGTCAAAGAAAACCCGACCATTTCATTTAGCTAACAAAGAAAATTCTAGCCCAGAAAAAAAATACTCAATGTTTCTCTTGTTGTTAAACACAGCTATGATCTGCAGGCCTCTCTCTCTCAACTGGGTTGGGAGACTGTGAATCTTGTGAGCAGCTGGTATTGAGCTGGACATAATATTCTTTAATCAGAGTCTGGCAGATGATGGAAGGAATCCGAGTGTGAATTGACACACTTTTTTAAAGAACTGTGTGTGTTAGCTTCACCCCAAAAATACGTATCTGTACTATTTTGCAAATGTAGGTGACCAAACATATTTAGATATATTTTTTCAACAACTATGGTCTCACTGGGGCTGCTGGAATGTAAAGTTATCTGTGTCATACATATTCATTTTCTACTCCTCCCACAAAAGGCTGCTGATCATTTCTCAGATGAATATTGTGCTTGTATAGTGCTTGTCTTTTTGTTACACCTTTCCCCAAATCCCTTTCCCATCCATTCATCAAATCCCCAACCGTCTTCCTCTAGGCTGTGTGATTTATTGAGGTATTACTTGATAATTTACACCATTGATTAATCACACACTTGGTGGGGTAGACTTGGTAGAAGCAACGTCAACTCAGTGTGCAGGATCGTCATTTGAGGTCCCTAGGTGGAGTGGGACCCCGTTTCCAATGCCTTCACTGTTAGTGCACTACCATGGTACCATGAGAAACCATTCACCCCTTGCTTCATCCATTCAGGTAAGAGAGTTATGGAACATTGTTGTACTTTTCACGTATATGGTACTATTGTATATATATGTTTATACATATATATATATAATATAATTTGCAATGGCAAATCTTTCCACCCCACTCCTATGGTTCAAATTATGCAGAATGCAGTGCAGAGACTAGGAAAGTATTAGGACAAGGTTACCTAACTGCATAAATAATTGTTATACACTATCAGCAGATTTTAAAATATGCTGCACTAAAATGAATACACTATCAGCAGATTTGAAAAACACGCTACGTAAAGACAGCAGTACGGAGTAAAATACCCCCAAAAAGGTTTTAGGCATAAACAACTGTAAATAAATATTTATTTTCCCAGTCTGTAACAAAAATAATAAATACCCACCCCTTCCACCCACAACTGGCCCACTCCACCCCCAAACAATTCTCCCATTCCCCAACCAATGTCCCAATAGAAAATGTCCAAATTTCCATGCTATAACGTGAACACAAAAAAGTAGAAAAGTCCAGCACAAACCCATTCCCACCCTCTCCACCCACACCAAGTCTCATCCACCAAAATACAAGGTTTGAAAAGGGGCAGAAGAAGTCACTAAAGGTGGGCCAGGATTCATCTGAGGAGCCCCTCCATGCATGCCTGGTGGGCCTCTAACTGCGACTGTATCTGCTGGACACAGCATTGGAAGAGAGGGGGAAGGGCAGCAGGGATGATATGGTGGTGTTGTAGCCTACTTCGGTTAAGTAACAAAACCAAAGACCAGCCAGTCTTTATAGTAAAGAGAAAGACAATTTATTACATGCACAGTAACTGATGACTTGATAGGCCAAATTCAAGCAGTTCAGATTAAGGAAGTCATACATGATCTCTTATTTCTACAAACCATAAGGCGTGTTCATGCTTCTCATTAATTCTCAACATTAGCATGTGATCATTTCTCAGACATTGCAGAAGGTATGTTAATCCCTCATGTTAAAAATAAAATCACTCAACTGCAGGCTAATTTTGTGCAAATTATCCCAAAACAAGAACAGGGCATGCAGGAGGATTCTATACCTCTAGACTACATTCATAGGCTAAATAGTTTCTCGCCTTTATCGGCTAAAAGGATCTCTGAACTAATAGCTGTAGTTAAATTCGGTTCTCCGAACAATCCCAGCCTCCGTGGATTCTTAAGTTAGTTCCCGACCTAATTGTGACAGCCCTGGAACCAGTATATGCAGACATCTTGCAGGAAGGATCTTTTCAGGATACCTGGAAAGAATCTATTGTGATTCCATTAACTAAGAAACCAGGTAAGGATTCTAATGATTTAACAAATTTGTGACCTATCTCTTTGTTACCCACCTTAGCTAAGATCCTGGAAATGCATTTGAATAATTAACTGGCGGATTTCTTACACGAGAGTGGCAGATTTGATTCATCCCAACACGGGTTCTGCAAAGCCCATAGTTTGGAATCCGCCCTGATATCCTCGGTGGTTATTATCTGCAGAAGAGTTGATCAGGGGGAAGATACCATCCTTGTTCTGCTGGATTTGTCGGCAGCCTTCGATACTATATCTCTGCAACGCCTTATCCAGTGACTTTACCAGGCTGGAGTAAGAGACAAAGCACTTGATATTCTCAAGTCTTTCCTTACCAACAGATCTATTATAGTGTCCTGCAGGGATCATAGGGCAACCCCTTTGAATTACCTTGCGGTGTTCCCCAGGGGTCTTTCCTCAGCCCTACTCTGTTCAATCTTTATGTTGCCCCATTAGCCAGTTTGGTACTCTCTTTTGGCTTCCACATCGTGTCATACGCGGATGATACACAGCTGATTATCCCAGTCTCTCACAACTGAGAGGAAACCACAGACAGATTCCAGCAATGTATGAGAGCGATTAATAGCTGGATGTGTAGCAATTGGCTCAAACTTAACAGAGATAAGACGGAAATCATTTTTTTTGGTTTAGAAAACAAACTTTGGAGTGCCTGTTGGTGGCCGGAGTCTTGTAGCGAGTGCCCGGTTCTGCGCACCTCAGCTAGAATCTGGGGATTGTATTTGACAGCTCCCTTTCATTTGAGCAACAAGTTAACCAGACGGTTAAGGGCTGCTATTGGGCTCCAAGATCCCTTAAGAAAATGTTTCAATTTTTGCATGAAAATTTCAAAGTGGTGGTGGTCCTGGCGCTGTTTATAACCAGACTGGACTACTGTAACGCTTTAATGCTAAATATCAGCAAATCGTATCTTCGTAAACTTTAACTCATCCAGAATGCGGCGGCCCACTTTAATGCTAAATATCAGCAAATCGGATCTTCATAAACTTTAACTCATCCAGAATGCGGCGGCCCGCTTGATCTTAGATCTACAGCGCTCGGCATCGGCAAGCAGCTGTCTTAAACAGCTTTACTGGCTACCAGTAGATAAAAGGAATAAGTTTAAGTCCCTCTGCTTAACTTATAAGGCCCATCATTTGGAGGGCTGTGAATATTTGAGATCAGTTCTTCAACCTTATCAACCGGCTTGGACACTTAGATCGTCATCTAGACAACTTATTTTGGTACCCCGTTGTTTTTGGGTTACGTGGGGGGACAAAGCCTTTTCTGTGGAGGCTGCCAGACTTTGGAACTCCCTACCTCTGATGATCAGACATACAGAAACATATGTGGTCTTTAGGAAGAAATTAAAAACTTGGCTCTTCTCCCATTAGGATGGGACTCTCAGGTGACCGTCTTACTATGCATGGTATCAGCTCTAATATAACTCACTAGTACTAGCGTTTCGATGCTACGGCCGGATTGCGCTCTACAAAAGATTTACAATACAATACAATATTGCACCAAATAAGGTAAGATACAGTACAGCAAGGAAGTTAGAGAATATGGTTTATGTGCCTTACATTGCAAGATGGAACTTTCCATCTAACAGAGACAACACATACACAGGATAATACATTTTTTCATATATATTGCTTCAGCTAGCTTGCAATGATATTTCATGAGGGCTGTCTTGATAGCAAGCCTTGCATCATAATGCATTCCAAGCAAACAGAAAAAAACTGAAAACCAAGTTCATCTAGGTCATCAGCTGTTCAACAAGCAGGTCTTGTTATTGGGTATCTAGGGCCTAGCAGGACCCAAATGGAGACAAGGTAAAATGCAATTCCACAATCTGCCCTCTGATAGTCAATGACAACCTTCACTGCCCTCTGTAGCAGTGTGTTCATAGCGGTGACTTTTTTCTCTGGGGCATCCTCTTCATGGTGGTGCTGGTGATATGCAGCAGTCTTGTTACAGCCTCTGTCTAGCACTACCTTTACGGAGGTGGGTCATATCTTTATTAGCACACACATAGGCCCTCATTACGACCCTGGCGGTGAGTGATAAAGTGGCAGTAATACCGCCAACAGGCTGGCGGTAAGTGCCGCCAAATTATGACCATGGTGGTGATAACTTCCATAGACAGCCAATGTACCACACCAACCGCCAGGGCGGAAACCACACTCACCACAACGGTAGCCAACAACAGCCAGGCGAAAGACAAAGTACCACCCACCATATTAAGACACTGCACACCAACACCTTTTCACTGCAACACCCTTTGTTTCGGTACCAACGCCAACAAAAGCCTCGGGGAATCAGAGCTCAGAAGTGAAAGGACTCACCATTGGAGACACAGGGAAGAACTATGCTACCATGGAACCTGAACTGCAAGTCTTCACAATGATTTCCTACATTATTCTCCACCTAGAACACCAACGCCGATAAAGACAACAACAGTAAGTACAGCTGCCTAGCACACAAGGGTGGGAGGAGGAAAACCACAGTGACACACACACCATTCCCACACACACCATACACACAACCAGCTGTACATGTAAACCAATGGCACAGGACACACGGCATAATAAAACAAGGACCAGATTTCGGAAGTACTGACAATGTATTAGCATAGCAAAACCCACCACATGAACCAAATATATACAAATGTTCATAAAGGGCCAATGCCCAGTCCAAAGTCATAATGGCACACAAAGCCACAGGGCACAGTCCAAGGCCCAACTTGTATCCTGACACATCCAGATAGAAAACTACAAGGGCATCATTTTGCAAGTGGGCAGGCACCTCAGGAGGATGGGGGAGGGGGCATCTCAGCGAATACGGAAACTTCCCCTCTGGTTCTGGAGGGGGCTCCATGCCCATTCCTCTTTGCTGGGAATTGCAAGGCCACAGTCTCTGGAGTGGGTGACTTTCCCACTTGTTCTGGAGGGGGCTCCATGCCCATTTCTCTTTGCTGGGGAGTGCAAGGTTACAGTCTCTGAGCTGGGGAACATGCCCACTGATTCTGGAGGGGGCTCCATGCCCATTTCACAGTGCTGGGGAGTGCAAGGTTACAGTCTCTAAGGTGATGCCCACTGGTTCTGGAGGGGGCTCCATGCCCATTTCTCAGTGCTGGGCAGTGCAAGATTACAGTCTCTGAGCTGGGGAACATGCCCACTGGTTCTGGAGTGGGCTCCATGCCAATTTCTCTTTGCTGGGGAGTGCAAGGTTACAGACTCTGAGCTGGGGAACATGTTCACTGGTTCTGGAGGGAGCTCCATGCCCATTTCCCAGTGCTGGGGAGTGCAAGGTTACAGTCTCTGAGCTGGGGAACATGCCCACTGGTTCTGGAGGGGGCCCCTTGTGCAGCAGTCCCTGGTGGGTGGCCGACATGTCCTCTGCTGGCAGTGAGAGCTCCACTTCCTTAGCTGGTGTAGAGTGCTGCTCTGTGGCAACAGGTGACGGTGCCTCCTGGCCTGCCTCTGCTGGCATTGATAGCTACACTACCTCAGCTGGTGTGGAGTGGTGCTCTGTGGCAACAGGTGATGGTGCCTCTTGGGCTGCCTCTGCTGGAGATGAGGGCTCTGTGACCACACATGATGGTGGTGGTGTTGGTGGGTTCACCCTCCCAGCCCCTGGTGGTTTGAGAGCCGCTTTCCTTCCATGGTAAGAGGTGTGGACTCCTTCCCCTTGCTGGCAGTAGTTGTTGTGGACTCCTTCCCCTTCCTGGCTGTGGTTGTTGCTGGCTCCTTCCCCTTCCTGCTTGTGGGTGTTGTGGGCTCCTTCCCCTTCCTGGTTGTGGGTGTCGTGGGCTCCTTTCCTTTCCTGGCTGTAGGTGTTGTGGGCTCCTTTCCCTTCCTGGCTGTAGGGGTTGTGGGCTCCATCCCCCCTCACAGTCCTGCCTCCATGGCTAGGAGGTGCCTCCACTGTCCCCGTGGATTGTCTGGCTGAGGAGCTGGGGAGGACAGGGAAGAGGGAGGGAAGAGGGCAAGTTGGGCAAGGAAAAGCTTTTTAGGGATGGTAGAGTGGGTGCAGGGAGGAGGGATGTGAGTGGAGGTTGGGGAGTGGTTGTTGGAGGTGTACATCTGCTGGTCTTGGGTTCAGGTGCACGGGCAGTGTCTGAGTGCTTGGTTTGTGTTCTTTAGGAGGGGGAGACAGACACAGTGGGACAGGACACAGGGGACAAGTGGATGGATGTTGTGGAGGTGTCTGCTAGTGAGGTGTGTGTGCTGCTTGGTGTGGTGGCTCTAGTGGTGGATGTTGAAGCAGTGCATGCAGGTATGAGTGTGGACGTGACTGTGACTGGGAGAGAGGTGGAGGAGGAGGAGGAGACAGTGGAGGTAGTAGATGTGGTTGTGTCTGCAACTGTATGGTGTTTGCGTGAGTGCTTGTGGGATGAAGTGTGGTGCTTGTGTCTGCCTGTGCCACTTTTGGGTGTTGTCTTATATGCATGCTCGTCTGATTGTGTGCCTGGAATGGGTTGGGGTTGAGGAGAATGGGACTGAGAAAAGGTAGTTGGAAGGGGGACGGTAGAAACAGGGACAATGGCTGCCATCAGAGAGGAGGCTAGAGCTTGAATCGATCTCTGTTGGGCCGCCAATCTACTGTAAATGCCCTCAAGGAATGTATTGCATTGCTGCATCCGGGATGCCAGCCCCTGGATGGCATTCACTAAGGTTGATTGCCCTACAGAGATCAATCTCAGGAGGTCAATAGCCTCGTCACTTAGGGCAGCAGGGCTCACTGGGGCAGAGCCTGAGGTGCCTGGGGCGAAGGAGATGCCCATCCTCCTGGGTGAGCGGGCACAGGCAACTCACTGAAGGGCTACTGGGAGGGCGGTGCTGGTATGGGGGGTGGCGGCTGTTCCTGCAGCTGGGGTGGTCACAGAGGTATCCGCTACCACCAGGGAGCTCCCATTGGAGGAGGTGTCTGAGTCTGTGTTGTCTCCTCCAGTCTCGGCTGTGGTGCTCCCCTCGCCCTCCCTCCCACTGGTTCCCTCAGCGTTGGTGGACTCTGCCTCCAGGGTCCTGTGCCAGATGATGCTAATCCACACAAGGACAGGATGACAAAACAAGAAAGGGGGGAGACAAAGGATACACTCGGTCAATGAAAGTACCAACACCACTATTGGTATGCTCATCACCGTGACACAGAGGGAACAGGCTTAAGCACTATGCTTTGCACTACAAGTGATATGGCTAGTCACTAAGGCAAGATGAGGACCACACACTGCCAACTGCAGCACACCTGGGACCCACAATGTCCTGCCTGAAATGGACTGCTAACAAGCGAGGTTACCTGTATTTGCCATGCAACCATTACCCTTCAGTTGACCCATGCTGCAATGTATGGCCCGGCCCTCGGGCACCCACTAGCACACATCCACCACCCAGATACTACCCCACCAGCCAAAATATGTAATGATACCCACTGTACTCACCCCCTTGTGGCTGCTGTGATTCCCTCAAGCACCCATCCAGCTCACGATAGGCCACCGCCAGTAAGCAGGCATCAGGGGGGTCAGGGTCCGACGGGCACCACTTCCTTGTTGGGAGCCCATCCCCTGCTGGGCCTCCGCGGTCTTCTGTGGCCAACGTCTCAGATCATTCCACCATTTCTGACAGTCTGTGCTCCACCTGCCATAGACCCTCAGGGTCTGCATGTCCTGGGTGCTGAACTGCAGGGGCAAGACAGACAGGGGAACACCATTAAACAAACAGTCCAGCCTGTCACACAAATGGCCTACCATACCCGATTACATCACCATTGGCACACACGTAGGCCAGTGCACAACATGTACACCGCCAACAGACAATCCCCCCACCTCCCACCCACACTTACACAATGCTTTCACACACATCCATGCATCCTTGCCACATGCATCGTGGCCAAAGTGTACTCACTTCTTGGTCTGGAGGCCCATACAGCTGTCTGTACAGCGGTCGGGCCCCATCTACTAGTTGCTCCAGCTCCCCCGAAGTGAAGGCTAGGGCCCTTTCCCTGGTCACACGGGCCATGGTAGGTTCCAGACACAGGTCACAGCAGCACACGCAGTGTAGGACTTCTCCTGTTGAAGGTTAGGAAACAAGTGAGGAATCAGATAGAAAATGGCAGTCACGTCCACGGCGGTGTACACCGTCACCGCCGGTGTAGATCTCCGTTGGCCACTGTACTCCATAGAGCCCCAAATTATCCTATGAGGATTTGCACGGTGGTGCAAGACCGCCTTCTGCCATGACACCCAATGTCGGCGCCATTACCTCACTTCCACCTGTCCCTCCATCCAGGACAGGCGGTCGCCATTTCAGTGGGGGGGGGAACAGGACTATCAACAATTACTGCATCGCAGATTAGAGTGGCACATACTTCGCCATTTACACTGTCCCAATACATAAGTGCACCATGTGGACTGCAGTTGTGGTTTTGTTGTTCCAATTGTGACAGCCTACTCATTCCTGTGTCCCTTAGATACCTACCGCTGCGGATGAATAGGAGATGGAGACATAACTGAATGTACAGGCCTCTGGTGGACTTGGCAACACTAGAGGACAGGCACATAATACTGACCTATAGACTGGACAGGGCCACAATCATAGAGCTGTGTGCCCAGTTGGAGCCTGACCTGATATCAGCTATCTGTCATCCGGCTGGGATCCCCCCTCTTCTGCAAGTGCTATCAGTGCTCCATTTCCTGGCAACTGGGTCTTTCCAAGTGACAATGGGCTTGGCAACAGGCATGTCACAGCCAATGTTTTCAATCGTGCTGGCAAGAGTTTTGTCTGCCCTGGTGAAACACATGTGCAGCTACATTTCTTTCCCCCAGGTGGAGGAATTGGCCACAGTGAAGGCTGGATTCTATACAATGGGACATATCCCCAATATTATTGGTGAGATTGATGGGACACATATTGCGTTAGTCCTCCCCCACCAGAATGAATAGGTGTTTAGGAATCTTAAGAGTTTCTACTCAATCAATGTGCAAATGGTGTGTCTAGCAGACCAATACATCTCCCACGTCAATGCTAAGTATCCTGGGTCGGTGCATGATGCCTTTGTTCTGAGGAATAGCAGCATCCCAAATGTGATGGCCCACTTGTAGAGGCACAGGGTGTGGTTAATAGTTGAGCCTTGGTCCCCACCCACTGTATGTTAGTGTATGCCTCTGATGTCAACCCCATAGGATTGTGTGTGGCTAAATGTTGTCCCTTAATACTTGTAGGTGACTCTGGCTACCCAAACCTATCATGGCTGCTGACCCCTGTGAGGAATACCAGGACAAGGACTGAAGAACGTTATAATGTGGCACATGGGTGAACCAGACGGATCATTGAGAGATCCTTCGGTCTCTTGAAGGCCAGGTTCAGGTGCCTCCATCTGACAGGTGGATCCCTATTCTACTCACCTGAAAAGGTCTGTCAGATAGTAGTGGCATGCTGCATGTTGCACAACCTGGCCCTCAGATGCCATATACCTTTTCTGCAGGAGGAGGAGACTAGAGATGCCCCTATGGCAGCAGTAGACCCTGAGGACAGTAACGATGAAGATGCTGAGGATGAGGATGAGGGCAACAGAACATCAGTAATCTGTCAGTACTTCCAATGACACACAGGTGAGACAGTGTAAATTAACATTTCAATGACTATTTGTGTATTCTGTGTAGCTGTGGCAGGATAGAATTGACTTACTTTTACCTCTACTTACTATGGTTTGTCATATTGCAGATGTTGGTGATATAACAACTGTGTACTGATGTGCTGACTACAGCCAGCTACAGGTCATCATTTCTATGCTCTCACAATGTACAGTACATTTGCAATGGATGTAACTGCTTCCATGAATATACTTTTTCAACACATGACATGCAAGTAGTCAAGTTGTGTCCAAGTGTGTTTATTGTATTGCTAATAATTGAGGGAAAAGTGCAATGGAATGGGGTGATGATGGAGAAATGTCCAGGGTATTGTCCAGTCTGTTTGTAGCACAAGTGCAGTGTCCAAGAGGCCATAGGAAGGGGAGCAAATGCAGTTCAAAGTAGGTGACAGTGTGGGACCCAAACGGGGCAATCAGGAGAGTCTCATTACCTGGTGGTGGTCTTGGCAAGTGTCTCTGGCTTCTGTCTGGGTCACAGGCAATGTTTGTGTGGTGATTCACCTTCTGCAGGGAAGTGGAGGTTTGGTCAAAGGACTGGCTAGTGGTAGGGGCCCGCTGGTGTGCTGTTGCCTCCCTCATGATGTTGGCCATGTATTCCAGCACCCCTGCTACGGACATCAGAGGGTGTCGAGGGCCGGCAAGTCCTCCCTGATCCCCTGATACTGTCCCTCCTGCAGCCGCCTGTTCTCCTGCACGTTGTCTAGGATCTGGCCTATCGTGTCCTGGGAATGTTGGTAGGCTTCCAGGATCTCAGAGAGTGCCTCCTGGAGAGTCGGTTCCCTGCTCCTGTCCTCTCCCTGGCGCACAGCAGTCCTCCCAGTGTCCCTGTTGGCCTCTGCCTCTGTCCCCTGTACGGTGTGACCATTGCCACTGACCCCAGTCCCTGATTGTCTTGGGGGATGGGTGTGGCCTGGGGTTCCTGTACAGGTAGGCACACTGCTGATTGATGTGTCCTGGGGACAGAGGTGTGGGTAAGCTGAGTGGGTGCGCTGGTGTTGGACCCTGATGGGGTAGGCTCTGTGGTGGTCTGTGAGTGGGCTTAGTTGACCGGCTGTCCAATGGTCCCCGATGGGCCAGGTAGGTCACCCAGATCCAGAAGTCCAGAGTTACTGTCATTACTGGGGGCATCTTCTGTTGGGGGACTGGATAGTCGTGGTACCTCTTCTCCAGTGACATTGGATGGGGTACCTGTGGGGATGTAAGTGATGTATTATGCTTCATGTGTATCACATATTGTACATCCATGACTTCCCCTCTATGGTTGCTGTTGCCCTGCCACCTTTTGTTTATGTATGGTGATGTATTGTGGGATTGTTAGTTTCCCTATGCTGTGCATGCTTTGGTGATGGGAATCCATGCAGGGCTGGGAGGGGTGTCCATGCATTGGTATAGCATGCAGGATTTGGTATTGGGGTTAGTCGTATGTGTAGGTGTAGTGCATGTATTGTAGTAGAGTGATGGGAGTGAGGGTGAAGGTGTGAGATGGCATGCAGGTATGGGTGGTGATCAGTGTTAAATGTTGACTTACCAGTGTCCAGTCCTCCGGCTACTCCAGCGAGTCCCTCAGGATTGCAGTAATGCCAAGACTTGCTCCTGCTATGTTGTGAGCTGTGAGGGAGGAGGTGGGGGTCCAACGCCAGTCCTCTGTATGGTGAGCTGGTGCCTTGCTGCTATGGAACGTACATTCCCCCGTAGGTCGTTCCACCTCTTTCTGATGTCGTCCCTTGTCTTGGCTGCTGCCACACGGCATTCACCCTGTTCACGATTCTCCGCCATAGCTCCATCTTCTGGGCAATGGAAATCTGCTGTGCCTGTGCTCCAAACAGCTGTGGCTCTATCCTGACAATTTCCTCCACCATGACCCTTAACTCCTACTCAGTGAAACGTGGGTGCCTTTGTGGTGCCATGGGTGTTGTATATTGTGTGTTGGTGAGAGTGTGTTGGGTGATGTGGTGGGGTGTGTGAGGGATGTATGGATGTCAGTGATGTGTTTGTAGTTGTCTCTGTGATGTCAGTGGCTAACTCTTGCAGTCTTTTGGTGTTGGGTTGTGGGTACTGTGGGTGGGTGTTTTATAGTGGTGTGTTGTGTGTATGGATGTTATGTGTGTGTTTTTCGTATTGGCCAATGTGGTGTTGTTTTGTATGTGGGTGTCCATTCTGAGCACAGCAGTATGTACCGCCAATGGTTTACCAAGGTTGAATCTCCATCATGGTGGTTTGTGGGTCATAATGTGGTGGGCGTTGTTTTGTTGGTGCAACAGTATGGATGTTGGTACCACCACTTTAACACTGACCTTTGGGCTGGTGGATTTGTATGTGTGGCAGTATTCTGTTGGATTGGTGTGTGTGTGTCATAATATGGATAGCGGATATCCGCCACCGCAGTGGTATGTTTGGTGTCCGTCAGCGTGGCAGTAGGTGGGGTTTACCATCAGTGCCATAATAAGGGCCATAGTCATGAGCGCCCTTGTTCCTTTTACCAGTGCCTCTATGAACCATGACCCCCAATTGCAGAAACATGCTCCTAATTTTTCACAAATCCAGCCAGGGTCTGTTGAGACAAACACTTCCTTTGCCTCCCTTTCTACTTTCCTTACATTTCTTATTGCCTTTGTGGCTGACCCCACTGTTATCCGGCATGTACACACAGCAGTCCTGATGGATCACGTGGCATACCCCACCATCCTTTGCTAGGATGATGTCTAACGCCATTCTGTTCTGAATTACAACAGCTCCTAGGTCAGTGAGCTCCTCAGTGATATTTCCCAGAGCAGTCGCTGTGGAGTCCACCAGTGTCTCTACCAGTCCAGTCAATTTGTCTATTTTTTATTCTGAATGCATAACCCCAAGTGGTGGCACTATAACTCTCATAATTTAAAAGGCCTGATCTATCCAAGAAGGGGTCCTTTTTCTGCTTACCTTTCAGCGTTCTGGACTTGTTATCTGAGACAGACTTGTCACATGTGTTATTTGTGGCAGCACTAATGCTGGATAACAGGTACCTCGCCATCAGGCCAGTAATCTTAAGTATGCATCATTACCACATACTAAGAACAATGCCTTAGGTTCTGACAGGCCAATGGACAAGTTATTGGTGCCAACTTTTATCTAAGTTGGTATAACTGAGGCAGTCACTGATGCCGACATGTATGTTAACCATAGCATCAGTAGTACCCTCTTCCTAGTGGTGGTCATCCTGGGGATTACGTCCAGAAAATTTAGAGATGGGGCGCAGGTACTTTCTGTAATTTTCAGCTATTTTCGTTTGAACCGGTGCGGAGCCCTTTGTGTACTTCATGCACAATGGTGCTTTCTTACATACATCAATTCTAAGGAATGGGATACCCATACTTTCTGCAGTCTTGTCACCGGGTGCCTGCTCCTCCTCTTTTATAATTTTGGTATCCTTGCCCATTTGTCTAGGTAACTGAAGTTGGACCAAAATCAGCTGGTCCTCTACCTAAGGGGTCAGTCCCCCACATGCTGTGCCATTTTGAAGCCTGTCGCTTACGTATGTCTTCTTGTTAGACTCTCTTGTTGAGCTGCTGCTCTATAACACTGTTCACTATGTTACATCCCACATACTTGCTGAGTGTGATAGCTGTGTAGTTCATGGTGTTTTGGAAGTACGTGGGCAAGTGAGTGGATACATAACAGTCTGATACATTTGCTGCCTCTACTTACATCCTAACCGTTTTTACAATTGTGTTGTCAGTGTAGAATTCCCTATTCTCACTCCATGGCACCTGTCTCTAATTTCCCTCCTCTACTCGTGTCTCTGTCTCCCTTTCCTCTGATGTATGTGAGGGCAATTCTTCACTTTTATTGATATAGTTCTGCTCATTGAGAAATGGTATGTATATTTCGTCTGCAAACAGTATTAATATAATTGTCAATATTATTCCCAGGACGGAAGAGCAGATGGCAGTCAGCACTGTGGGCCATTTCCTCTTGTTTTTCTTTTCGTTAGGCATTGTCTCTGCTGCTGGTAGGATGATGTCAGAGACTGGAAAAGTCAATTGTTCCCATTGTCTTTACATCAGTAGTTGGTACTTTATTATTTGTCCCTCAGTGTTACCCTAAAATGTGGCATCAGAGGTCATCTAGCACATAATGCCTATTGAGGTACGTCTGTAGACAAATCCAGACAGGGCCCGCTTACAACCTATATTTCCAAATAAATGCAACACGAGCGGTCCAATGAAGAGTCACCACAGGACCCGCTTGCACCCCTTGACCCTTGCAAGGGTGCAGCACAAGCCATCCTGTCAGTGTTCCCTTGTGTTGTTTGTGGATCAGAGGTGGTATCCCAGCAGTGGTGGCAGAACCCTTGTTGGTGTTATAGGTGACTGTTGCAGATCTGTTGGTCCCACTGTTTTTTGGTATGGGAGCTGTGGGTCCAGGAAGTTAGCCCCTCACACTTGACCGCTGTAGCTGTTGTCAGAAGTACCTGGTATGGTCCCTTCTACCAGGGCTGTAGACAATGTTGTCTGGTGAGGGCTTTGACCCACACCCAATCACCAGACTGCAGTTCGTATTCTGGTTTTGTCTCTTATAAGTACCCCATTCTTCCTCTCAACAGCTCCTGCTGCGGGTTGGAGGTATGTGCAATGGAATTTCTGTGTGACCCCTAACCCGTTGCAGAGCCCCTCTATTACCTGAGAGATTAACCCTGGTGCTTTGTCAGTGTTCAGGAGATTAGGGACTCCAAACCACGGAATAAGTTTCTTCAACAGACACTTAGCAACTGACTGTGCATCACAGTTCTTGGTGGGATAAGCTTCTGTCCATTTGCTGAACATGCACACAATGACCAAAACGTACCTGAACTTGTGCGTGGGAGGCATTTTGATGGAGTCCATTTGTAGGCTCTCGAAGTGTCTGTGTCGCAGTGGGAAATGGCCTGATACAGTGAATGTACCCTTGCCTGTGTTATACTGAGCTCATCTAGTGCACTGCTTACAAACATTGTCTGCATACTGACGTAATTTTGAACTAAACCAACATTGGGAGAACAGATGGATCATTTCATCTCACCCCACATGCGAGGGGCTGTGGAAGATGTGGGCCATGGAGGGGGGCAACATGGATGGCAGGCGTATTTTGCCATTTGGGGCTACCAAACCCCTCCCCCGTTTTGTGCACAACCTCCTTTCTTCCATTCCTCTAACTCCTGTTCCCCAGCCTGTTGAACACATTTAGCATAAAAATATGTACATGCTTCTTTAGCCGGTGGGGTGGATGTCACTTGTACCATTTCATAGTCATGCCCACTGAAGGCTATTCTCCTTACTTCTCTATTGATGAAGGCACTGCCTGTGGAAACATAGGTGGTCATTATTACCCTGGCGGTCTTCTGACCATCAGGGCAAAGGTGGCAGTTTCATCACCAACAAGCTGGCGGTGAAGACTGCCAAGTTATGAGTGTGGTGGGTTGGCCTCTGCCAACCCACCACATCTCCACTCATACCGCAATGGAGGTCAGACCCACTGGGCCGGAGATGAGCATCTCCAACCCGGCGGTCCACAGAAGACCAAAGGCGGTATTAGGAACCGCCTTTCCACCAGAGCTTCTGCGGCGGTAGCACTGTCATGAAACCCTGGCTGAAAGGCTACTGGTGACAGTGAATTTCTTCCCTGTCACCGGTAGACAACTCCTCCCCCCCCCAGAAAGCACCAAACTCCCTCATCCCCCCTTTACCCACCCACCCTCCAGGTACAGTGCCCCCCTCCCGTCAACCCCCTCTAGGTACAGCACCCCCTTCCTCGAATACATGCACATGCATCACATATATACTCATTCTCCTACACTAACATACACAAATTCACTCACACGCATCCATACTCGCATTCACCTCAGCACTCATACAAGCATTCAACCACGCATGCACACACACATGCAAATGCATAAACACAGGCATACAAACACCCACTCACACATGCACACACAACACACACTCAAACATGCCACACAACACCCGAGCCTCCCACCCCACGGCATCGGACGATCAACTTACCTGGTCCAGGGAGGAGGTTGTTCGGCAGGGAACAGGAAGGGGACATCCACCTCTGGCACCACCCCGCCATCAGGACTGCTGGCGAGTGGTGACCTTCTGGCAGGGCGGGGCAAGTGGTGAAACCACCCATGCACCTCCACCCACCAGCACGACTACTGCTGGATTTCCACCCAAAGTGTAGCAGAAATCCATCAGTACCCGTAATATGACGGGCAGAAGACACTGGTGGTCTTCTGGCGCCCGGGGATTTGGCAGTCTTCAAGGAAAACCGCCAAAGTCATAATGACCGCCATAGTCTTTGGCAGAGGTATGAGCTGCACACTTTATAATGGCTATCCTTTTTGGTAAAATCAATGCTTGCAACAGTTCTGCAATGAATGATGTATGCGGTATGTGTTGGCCAGCTGAGGTAAAGAATCCCCTCATTGCCCACAACTGGCCAAAGTCATGTGTTACACGAAAAGCGTATTGGCTGTCTGTGTAGATATTTGCTAACCTTCCTTCCACCAGCTTGCAAGCCTCGTTATTGCCACCAATTCAGCTGCCTGGGCATTTTTTACTGTTGCCAACTTCCCTCCTTCCAGCAATCTTTTTTGCAGTGCCCACAGCATAAGCAGTCTGCAGTGTCCCATTTTGGTCCCTGATGCATGACCCATCGACAAACAAGTGCCCCTCTACGTCTGGGAGCGGGGTATCTCTTATATCTGGTCCCACCTTTGTGTGCCCATCAACTGCCAGACTGCAGTTGTGGAAGGAGTTGTCTTTGGAGGGGTCATCATGATCACGTTCCGTCAGCAGGAGATAGGAGGGGTTCAGTGTGGTGCACCTTTTACTAATGATATGTGGTGCCAACAGTGACAACTAATATCGGGAGAGGGTGCTGTGTAGGTAAAAGGCAGGACATATACATGTGTGTTTTATATGTTCTGGTAGTGGAAAACTCCTAAATTAATTTTCACTGCTGTGAGGCCTGCTCCATTCATAGGCTTACATTAGAGCTACCCTCATATACTGTTTGAGTGGTAGATTCTGATCAGAACGGGGTAAACAGGTCATATTTAGTATGGCCAGAATGGTAATACAAAGTCCTACCTTCTGGTGAGGTTGGATTTTATATTACTATTTTAGAATGCAACTTTTAGAAAGTGAGAAATTCTCTGCACTTAAATTCCATCTGTGCCTTATAGTCTGTCTCTAATCCACATCTGGGCTGGGCGGCAGCTCCCTTGTGCATTTCACCCAGACAACCACAAACACAAGATGCTCAGTCACACTTGCACACATCTGCATACTGACTGGGACTTCCTGGGCTGGAAGGGTGGAGGGGCTTGACACTTAAATTTCAAAGGCTAGTAGCCTGCCCTCACACAAAGGACTGCCACACCCCTTACTGGGACCCTGGCAGAAAGACCTTGTGCACTTCGAAGCGACTCCTTGAAGTCTCCCCCACTTCAAAGGCACTTTTGGGTCTATAAACTGGGTCCCTGACCCTACCAACTCAGACACTTCTTGAGACAAACACTCTGAACCACATCCTGCAACCAGCCAAAAGGAGCTGCCTGGCTGCCTGGCTGCCAAAAGGACTCACCTGGACTGCTTTGCTGTGAAGAGCTGCTGCCTTGCTCTTGCCCTACTGCCTTGCTGGCCTCTGGCTCTGCTGGGAAGTGCTCTCCAAGGGCTTGGATGGAGCTTGCCTCCTGTTTCCTGAAGTCTCAGGGCCAAAAAGACTTCATCTCCTCCAAGGAACTCCTTCTTCACCGAAAATTAAAGCACAGCCTGCAAGATTCGACATACAGCCTGCCTAGCGGTGAAAGAATCACCACATTGCTGACCAGGAACGATGCAGCCCAACTCCCCGAGTGGAGCTCGATGCAGCGCCAGCGTTGAGACAAGAACTTCGACGCACAGCCACTAGATCAATGCATCACCAAGCCGAAACAATGCAGCATGATTTCCTGTGTGAGGAATTGACACAGTGCCTGCTGTTTGACAGAAACCCCGACGCATCGCTCACCAGATCGATGCAGCACCTGTGACTTCATCCAGCAGGCCAAGGATTTCCACGCTTCGGCCCTAGGCGTCAAAAGACCCAGCATCTCAAGGAAGATTCAAGCCTGCGCGCCAGAATTCAATGCAAAACCCTTGTTGTGTGGAAAAGAATTGATGCATCATTTGTGTGCACCCGGAAATCTGAAGCACACCTTCGTTTTTCCACACATCTCCTCCTCTGTGGTCTCTGTGTGTGTAATGTTGATGCATACCGGGTACTTTATGCACACAAGAGATTATTGCTGAGTTTTAAAGACTTAAGACCCTTCTTATCCTTGCTAAAGTGATATTTCAACGTGTTCTTTTTAAATCTTGATTGTTTTGACCTTAATTCATTCAGATAAATATCTTATATTTTTCTAAACTTGTGTGGTGTGTTTTTGTGGTGTTTTCACTGTGCTATTGCATGATTTATTGCACAAATATTTTACATATTGCTTTCTAAGTGAAGCCTGACTGCTCAGTGCAAAGCTACCAGAGGGTGGGCACAGGTTAATTTTGATTGTGTGTGACTTACTGTGAGTAGGATTGTGATCCCTCCTTGGACAAGGGTGTATACCTCTGCCAACTAGAGAGCCCATTTCTAATATGCGTGTTCATGAGGTTTGTGTTTTCATGGTAGTCAATGATGTATTCACTGTATGTGGGACATGCAGAATCAATGTGTGTGCCAGCATGACATTTTCTGATTGCTCTACTGCCAGGGTAGAGGAGGCCACCGCCCTCAGACATGGTGGGAGAGATGCTGCAATAGAGTCTAGTGTGGCAGAGTAATAGGCTACTGGGCAATAGAAGGAACCGTGCTTCTGGGCAAAAACTTCCAAGTGGCAGCCTACTTTCTGATGGCAGAATAAGTGAAAGTCTTTAGTGTAGTCTGGGAGTCCTAATGCGGGCACTGCATACAGCTCTCTTTTCAGTTTTTGAGAAGTTCCTCACAGTCAGGGGACCACTGGACTTTGTCTGGCACTCCCTTGTAGGTGAGGTTCTGGAGTGGGTGTGCTATTAAGGAAAAATTGAGACTGAGTGTCTGCAATAGCCTGCTACTCCCAGAAAGGCTCTCACCTCCCTCTGATTGTGTGGTCTGGGATATTGTGTTATGACTGCTATCCTGTCTAGTAGTAACTTCTGTGTTCCCTGAGAGAGCTTGTGGCCTAATTATCGCACTTTTTGTTGGAAGAATTGCAAGTTCTTGGGGGACACCTTATTGCCCTTCTTTGCTAGATGACATAGGAGTGCTATAGTGTCTTCAATACACACCATCCTAGACGGTGAGGCCAGCATTAGGTCATCAATGTATTGTACTAGGTTGAAGCCACCAGGTAGCTGTGGGGACACTAGATCTGTTTGCAGGGCATTGGAAAATATTGAGGGAGAATAGTAGTAGCCCTGAGGAGGTCTTTACCATGTTAACCGTCTACAGCGGAATTGGAATGCAAAAAGGTACTGGGTGCATGGAGAATAATGCATTGCTAAGGTCCAGGACTGAGAAGTGAGTAGCTGTTATTGGGATGCTGGACAAAATGGTGGATTAATATGAGACCACTGGAAATAAAGAGATACCACCATTTTCAGTTCACGGAGGTCTTGTGTAAATCTGTACACTGGGGCTCCATCGGGCCCCTTATCTGCCTTCTTCACCAGGAGGATTGGTGTGTTACAGGGGCTATCTTGTATCTCCCTTAGTACCCCTTGCCTTAGTAAATCCTGTATCACTGGGTCTATGCCCTCCTCCCCTTCTTTCGATATCTTGTACTGTGGCAGTTGCGGAAGTGGTGCCCCGGGTCATAATGTTACCCGTATTGAAGGGTAGTCCAGTACCCACCCCACATCATTTGCTCCTTGTGCCCAGACCTCACTAGGGAAGGAATCCTGCAGCTCTGGTAGAATGCTGTTTGCTTTCCCTTGGGGGCCACATCTCATGAATGCCTGTGCCACTATTTGCTTTGTTTTACTTTCTAGGAATACCACTTCAGGTGAGCGGCTGATGGTGCAACTTGGATAGGAGATCCCTTTCCATAAAATGAACAGAACAATATACGCTGAAGGTAAATTGGCGGTTTACAGAAATGGGGCCAACCACAAACTTCAGAGGCTTGGTTAAGTATTCATCAGTGGGTTGTCCTGTCATGCCGATAGCTGTTCTTTGTGTTCCTGACAGTGGTGCATCTGGTATGTCTGATGTCTTGAGCATTGACCTTGTCGCCCCAATGTACACCAGAAAGGGGACCATTTTGTTCATTACAGAACCATCCACATATGAGCCTTCCTGGTCTACTGATATTACTGGGCCCAAAAAATATGTTTCAGGGGTGGATGGAAGCCATTCTCCTCCCTAGCCCAGTGTCCGCCACCGCTCCGTGGTGATGGTGGAGGCTGGTGAGCCCGTGGTCTATCCTGACGGGGCTGTGTAGTATTAGTAGTGGAAAGTCCAGCGAAAGGGGGTGGAGAATGCCAGAAGGCGCTCGCACATCAACAAAGGATTATCAAGTGTTCATCAAAAAATAGTCTTTTATGCAAACCAAATAGTAATGGGTGCCAGGCTAGCCATACGCCTGCCACCACAGGTGTCAGAGGGCCACACACTGGAAGAGTGAGTTGTTGCCTGTACGACGAACACACAACGGCCAGGGCACACCCGTGTAGTAGATCCAGGTGGTATTCCTGGAAGTAAGTAGACATTTGGCAAGAAACGTGATGTTAGATATTTATTATAGATGCAAGTAAGTAGTCAGAGTCTCAGTCAAATGACTATGTGTACAATAAGTCCATACAGCAAAACAGCCAGATGAAAATGAGTGGTCAGAGTTACAATCAGATGACCACATGCAACAAAAGTCCGTACAGCAAAACAGCCAACACGTGTTTCGTCCTCAAGACTTTGTCAAGGCTTAAGCTATGCGAACATGTGTGCACACTGTTTAAATCCCGACGCGACCGGCACGGGGCATTTTGACCTCATTAGGCTTATCATGGCTATTTTTGCTATTTTCTCCTTATGATTGACTCTACTTGGAGATCCACGAAAACCATTTGTTTGAAAATCATATACTCCTGTCTACTTACACATGTTCGCATAGCTTAAGCCTTGACAAAGTATTGAAGACGAAACACGTGTTTTGCTCTATGGACTTTTTGTACACGTAGTCATTTGATGGAGACTCTGACTACTTACTTGCATCTATAATAAATATCCAACATCACGTTTCTTGCCGGACGTCTACTTAATTCCTGGAATACCACCTGGATCTACTACACGGGTGTGCCCTGCCCGTTGTGTGTTCGTAGTATTAGTAGTGGCATCGAATACATCAGTGTAAGTTGGGGTGGTATATTTTGTTGTTGCCTTTGTTGGCACTACCCCGAGGTCCCCCACCTAGGTGGGGGCAGTCTGCTTTCCAGTGTCCCTGCTGATTGCAGTGGAAGCATGTTGTGCCTGAAGGGGTTAGGAGGATGCTCTCTCAATTAGTCCCCTTCCCCATCCTGTACGCCTGTCTCCTCCTTGTCCACCACTATAGAACTTCTCCTGCGCCATCATCAAGTTAACCTTTTTTCTTTTTGTCTTTTCTTCCTCTGCCATCTGGAGATGTGTTTCATAGTCTGCGCAGTATCTGGCTGTGTCCAGTACCTTGTTTATTGGCTCCTGCTGCCAACATACAAAGGATCTATGTAAATGTGTCTGGATGGGCTGCTGTTGTCCATATACATCTGTGGTAAAAAACACTGGCATCGCCTCACCTAGTAGATTTTTCATCCCACTGCTCTGTTGGTACACTTGCAAAAGACGGTCATAATAACTGTTCACACTTTCGTTTTTTTCCTGCTTTGTATTCATTAATTTTGACCAGTCTACATTATCTTCTAGAACTTTTCCCTTTATGCATTCCATACCCCTTTTCCTTGCATTTTCTACCTCTTCTCCCGGTACTCCACCTTTCTCCTCAGTGGCTCATCTGTTCATTACTTTCTTGCAGTCCTCCCACAAGTCCCTTGGCACTATTATATTGAACAAAGTATTTAGGTCTCTCCATAGCAATCCTCCTATTGCCATTAATCTAGTCAATTCTGTGTACCACTTGTGGGGTTCCTTCCTAAGTTTTGGAAACTCTTTAGTGAATGAAATTAAATCTGAGCGAGTCCAAGGTACATGAATGCAAGAGGATGTGATGAGATCACCTCCCCTGATGATACCATGGATATCTCTCTCAGGGGCATGGTCAGTGCTAAATCTGACAGTACCAGGTAGCTGCCTGTCTGTAAATCAATAATAACCTGTTCTGTTGTTATGCTCTCCATTAATTATTTCCACCTTTGTAGCTTCTGTGTGGCACATTGCAATTCTTTCTGTTAATTTGGCAGTGTCCCAATAATGCAGTTTGCTGTCTATGAAACTGAGCTGGGGTGTGTCCCAGGCATATGTCTGTGGTAGAGGGGCTGCACTCTTAGTGTGCTTGGTGTAGCTGCGGTGCTTGGAGATGTTGGGCGATTAGATCAGCACATGCTAATGTCAGTATTAACTCTCTCTGGAGGCTGTTATAGCTTTCATTTATATCTGCCAGTGTCATTCGTTTGTCAATCATATCTGTTAATAATGTGCAACACTTGGCACTGCCTGCCCTGAGGATCATTTTCTTTTGTGCCACGGCAGAATTGCGTGGTGTGGTATGGGGGTGGTCTTTTTAGACAGTGGCTGTGAAATGCTTTCTGTCCTGTTGCCTGCCAAAGTGGTTGTGCCCTGTAAAGCCTCGGTCGGTATATTTAAGTTGTGCTGTGTGTGGGGAGTAGGGAGAGAAAGTAAAAGCTTCCACACCCTTGCTTTCCCCCCTGAGGTGGGGTGTGGCTGTATGGAATTGAAGCCCACCTAATCCAAGGGTGGTAGCACACAGGTAAGGTGACAGGTGGTGAACCCTTCGCACACTTGCATTCATACAGGTACAATACAAAAAGCGTAAAGCTGTCACTTAACTATGCCAGTGCTCCCTACCCTTTGCACTGGGTGTTCCTAGCATCCTCTTGGGCTAAATAGCAGCCATAGTTAGAGCGCAGTGATAAAGCAGTTGGTACATATGATGGCGATATGGAAACATTTATCAACTGCAGATGGCTTGTTGTCGAGCAGCATTGCAGTCTGTGTGTGCGTCAAAATACCAGTAATGGGAGGATAACAATGTCCTGTTACGGATAGCAGCCTACTACCATCAGTTTCCTTATTATTTTGATATACACATAAAAGTCAACAGTAGGGTCCTTACCTGAAACATACAAACATCTGATCTAGAGGCATACAGTCTCCGCAGTCATTCATTGTCATACAAAATGCATTACTTCAGGCACTCCATTGTTACACACAATACACCGGTGATATTCAGAGAAACTTGAAATATGTATATGACACACAAAAATCTAACTTTTCCCCCTGCCAGCCAACCCTTTGTTACCCGGGCCCAAGTGGGTCCTCAGGAACAAACTCGAGGACCCCCCTTGGAGGCAGGCATCTAGAAGATAGGGGCCAAAAGGACCCGGTCTGAGGTGATGGCGGGCAAAGTAGCAGAGCACCACCTGCCTGCTGAACGGGGCAGACCCCTACCACCCCTCTGGCCAGATCTTTCTCCCCAGCCCCTCTGGCTGAGGACACTGCCGTCACAGCCCCTCCAGCTGAGACCATATATTCTCCCCAGCCCCTCTTGTGGAGGACACTACTGTCACAGTACCTCAGGCTGAGACGCAGGACAACCCCACCGGCTGCCCACCATGGCTGCTGTCCCAGCCCTACCGTCTGAGGACAGTACTGGCACAGTCCCTCCAGCTATGACCAGAGGCAACCCCACCAGTTGACCAACACAAAACACAGCCCTGCCAGCTGCAAATATCACCCAAAGAGTGTGGCTCACTTAAGAAATAAACACAGAGAAACGCCACTATAAGCCCTGGAAGAAAGGTGATCGTAAATGATATGTAAAGAAGGAGAGCAGCAAATTAGCACAGAATCCCAGAATCTGACATGTGGTGGACGGCCACCAATGCAAAATCAGGAGCAGCCACCAAAGTGGCGGTAGCGCGGCAGGGATGCCACCGAAGACAGAGGAGAAACAGAATCAGAAAGATGATGCCACGCAGGGGGAGAGAGATAGTGAAAATCAGAGCAGAAACAGAATCCATTGAATCAACTTCACCCCTTACCACTTCACACTCCTTTTATCTAGATACAGGCAAAGCATATAGGACAAATGGGAGGTGATCAGTAGATGACAGATACTCACCACAGTGCTGGCTCCCCTTCGAGGGAGGGCCACCCCGAGCAGGGCGGGGAAAGCCACAGTAGCCTGGGGTCCCCACAAACAGTTGGGTGCCAGGCAGGGAAGACCATCAAACCAGGCTGCATCACATTCTTCACCAAGATGTTGAAGCTTCCTTCAGTTCAAGAACAAAACCAAAGACCAGCCAATCCTCAGAGTATAGAGAAAGAGAATTTATTACGTGCACGGGAACTGATGGCTTGAGAGGCCAAGTCCAAGCAGTTCAGATTAAGGAAGGCATACATGATCATTTATTTCTACAAACCACAAGGTGTGATCATGCATCTCATTAATTCTCAACATGAGCATGTGCTAATTTCTCAGGCATTTCAGAAGGTATTACCATTAATCTTTTGTATCGCACCAAATAAGGTAAGGTACAGTACAGCAAGGAAGCTAGAGAGTATGGTTTACGTGCCTCACCTTGCAAGATGGAACTTTCCATCTAACAGAGACAACACGTACACAGGATAATACATTTCTTCATATATATTGCTTCAGCTACTGTGCAATTATATTTCATGAGGGCTGTCTTGATAACAAGCCTTGCATCATAATGCGTTCTGAGCAAACAGAAAAGAACAGAAAACCAAGTTCATCTAGGTCATGAGCTGTTCAACAGACAGACCTTGTTATCATTGAGTATCACAGGGCTTAGCAGGCCCAAAATGGAGACATGGTGAAATGCAATTCCACAGCGGTGGGCGGCTTCCCTGGTACTGTGGCACTGGTGTTGTTGGGCTTGAGGCACTGGGTCCTGGCTGGGGCCCTGAGTACTGGCAGCAACTGCTGCAACCGCCTCCTCCTCCTCTTCCTTGAGGAGCAACAACCACTGGTACTCAGCCCGTATGGCGTTCAGCTACTGCCAACTCAGCCAGGCTGCAATTTCCAGATGTAATGGTAGACCAGAAGGAATAGCTATATCAAGAAAGAAAAAAGAGAAATTGTAAACAATGCTATGAGTATAGTAGCAGTACACTTCAGGCCATTCAATTTTAAGCCATTATGCACTATGGAGTACAAGTATTCTTCTCTCTCCTGTTTTGCTAAATTAATGGTGGCATTATTAGCTCAGCTAGCACCCTAGTAGTTGTACTTGTGACTGTCTGCAACTGGGGCAGCTTTATTAGAAAATTATCTTCTTTCCAATGGCCCTGTTCTTTTTTGTACCTGGACTGCAAGGCCGATGAATACTGAGAATGAAACATACCACGTAGTTTAATAAAATCAATCATGCAGACATCCTGTCTGCCATAGGTAGGCAGTGAGAAAAGTGATGCACTGCAGTACAGGGAAAGGATTAAGGAATGGGATAGATATATAGACTGCATTTGGCACTTTTTCATCGCCACAGACTGTCCCATTCAGGAATATGAAGGCCCTTACTTATGTACCACTTTACTCACTGTCCTCATGCCCCTCCTCCACCACAGTTTATAATAACTACTTTTTTTCAAAATAGTACATTTGTTTTGCTTTCAGCACCTTGAAACCCTACGAGTGATTACCCATGCTGTACAACTCCTGATTGATTGATTGGTTCCTTGTAGTAAGGAGTGAAATCTTCTTAGCTAACTCAACTGCAGTGTAAGGTATAGGGGATTAACATGGGCAGGTAGAGTTCACACTTTACAGATCAATCAATTCCTCAACATCATCATCATCATGTGCCTAAGGTTTGGCCAGTAGTCTGACTCACTGTGGTTGGCAAAGTTGAAAGGGAAAAATTAGAACAGAAGTAAATCCGTTATGGAAGCCATAATGAATTATATTTTTATCACTTGGCTAAAAAAATGTGGCACAAGCAAAGATTGGATTTTTCAAATTATTTAGAAGTCTGGGACAGAACTTAAGAAAGATTAAAGGAGTGAAGTACTAGGAAGCGATTGACCCCGTGGGCACTGGGAGAAAAGACCAAACACATCTTGTTTTTGCATTGCCATGCGTTAAAAAGTGTTTGACACATTACCTTAACTTAAGCAGACAGACACACATTGCACAGCCAAATTTGCAGTGCCGATTCTGCCGAATTGAACCATACAGCTGTTAGGTCATCATGAGGGAGGCGATGGTAAATGGATACTGGGATACATATTACCTGCCTGGCCTGAAAAGTACTGTGAGTCAAGGGAATTTTCTAAAATATCATCCAACCCTTTCAATCAAACTTTTGATAACAACCATTCCAAACAAGTAAAGTAGGTGAGAAGAATGTCCCTACCCAGAAGAACTCCTTTGTATCTTCATTACAAGAATTTATCCATTCAGCATTACAAATGTATTCTTTAAGTACTCTTATTCTTTACCCTTGGCTTTGATACACACCATTTAAGCTTTGCATTCTCTCATCCAGTCCTTTGAAACGAGGAGTCCATTCACCCATCCAGGCATGGAATCCTTTCACGCATACCCTTTCAACCACCTGGACTGGCATCCTTTCACCCATATACCCTCTCATCCATCCGTCACCCACCCATGCATCCTATCATCCTCCTCATCACCCACCTATATGATTATTATGAACTCTTTCATCCACACATCCTTTCAGTCATATTATATTTCACCCATCCTTTCTCTTTCCATCCTTCTTTTAATTTTCCAAAATCAATCATAGTTCAGGTTCATTTTATAAACCTTAGTCTGCTGAGTTGCAGATAGAAGAGGCCATTAATACTTAACTCCTTCTGCATCTGCTAAAGCAGGGTGTTGACGAGTTAGTACATCCCTGTAGTGATTATATTACTAATTGTCAATAAGCAACCAATACGACTTACCACTACCTGCCTCTGCTGCCACCGAGACTCCCCCACATCTGTTCCCACTGCCGTGTCTGCGCTGGTGCTATCAATACTGGCCCAGCACTGGTGGTTGGTGAGGCTAAAAATGACACAATTTAGACGCAGATATGCCTCCCCTATTTTTTTTTTGCAATAGCAAAATACAACTGCAATACATCAATATATTTCGGTGACAGACATATCAAAATATCAGGTGGGCATTTTGTTGGTTGGCAATTTATTAAAAGCTGGTCCAGTAACAAAACAAAAAAAAAAACTTTTGGTAATGGAGGGGCAGAACTAGCTATTGATGAATCTGAGTTTTTCATAAGAAATAAAAGGGTGCAAGAAGTGGTCAATGTAGGACATATGGTCTTGGTTGGCTAATGCAATAGGGCCAGCCTCCTCATACTTCCAACCATGGTGCGCGGTCATCAACTGCTAGTATACTACTAATACACAGCATTGGAGGCTACAAACAATTACATGGCCATGTTCAAAAACACCTTTTTTTAGTGAAAAAGAAAGCCTTCTCATGAAATATGTGTAGAATACCTTACATGGGCATGCAATCTTCAGTACATGGGTTATCTGAGCCTTACCACCACTCCACAAGATAAGATACATAAGGGGAGAGGGAAAGCTCACTGACAAAGCAGAAGAAATGAAGGTACAGACAGACTACTACAGCCAGACTGTTTGAAGTAAAGAAATTTGTAATATAGAAAATAAGTAAATAGGATAATGCAGGGTTAATAAGAATTTATGAAACAGATGAATTGAAGTGGAGTAGGAAAAGAATTAGGAGACAGGTACAGTGAAAAGGTAGAAAATACTTCTAACTATGGAGCGGTAAAAGTTAGGGCAATAAATATTAACGACAACAGGAGGACCTACTGGGGCCAGCAGAGCTATCTGCCCCAGCACTTGTGGAGGGGCCACCTTCAGCTACCTGACCCACCTCATCAGCCCTCTATCTACTCCTGGATGCTGGATAAGTAAGAAAAAAAAATTGAAAAGATTAGAGGTACTGTTACTAAATAATCTCTCCAAGAAGATTATTTGTTTTCAAAGGAAAAGGCAAACGCAGTAAAATTTCTACATCAGAGTATCAAGGACCATCCTATTCCAAATTTTCTAAACTACATTTTGGAATTACTAATAAATTGCAATGAATGACTTCTACAGTTCTCATCTCATTCTCAATCTCTCAATGCATAGATTGAATGCATGCATGCAAAACGAATACACATCACTGGGAAACTGCCTGGCAGTTGGCACTGTATGAGCTACAAAAAAATAAAGGCTCAGAGGGGTGAAAGAACATGCGAACTTACTTATACTAATATTAACTATGATCAGCCCAAGCAAGTGCCAAAAACAAGTACAATTAGGTAGCGCTGAGCACCTGTCTAAATTACAATCACATAATATTATATGTGTAACATAACGTTAACTTACCTGCGTGTGAGCAGTATGTTTGCTATTTGAGAAGAAACTATTAGCATAGTACCATAACTAATAATTAATATTAGCCACGAGCCCCGAAATCCTTTATGCCTAGCAGGTCAAGTTGGTATGTTTCACAGTCCAGGATATCGGCCAACTGATGCGTAAGCTGTTGCTGTGTGTGCCGGACCCCAGAGTTGCAGCACATAGCCCGGCGCGCCCTGTCCCAGGGTTGCCATGCTCCCGGAGGCCGTACCCAGACCCAGGTCTGCCGCCTGCTGCCAAGGTGGAGGGTAGGTGGCACTGCACAAAAAACACCAAGGCAGCCACCTCCAGCTCGGCCAAAATGCTGTGGGGCTGCACCCCTTCACGTTACCACCACTCGCGAGGAAGGAAGCTGACGGTGGTGGTTCGGGACCTGCCACTGCCACTCCCCTGCTTTGCCCTGGAGGGGAAAGAGATGAGTAAGAGAAAAGGAAAAAAAGAAAGTAAAGCAAAAATGTAAAAAGTAAAAAAAAGTCACAAAAAACACAAAAAAATAGGAGAAAAGTTAAAATATAAAAACACAGAGAAAAGGTAACATAATAAAAAGAAACTAGGTGAAAATAGGTTTCAAAAGTGGGGTATGGGACAGATATAGAGGAATATAAAAGTAGGCCCCCGGACCATAACAAGCAGAAAAAAACGAGATGGCAGTAGCCATGCGAACCACGTGATGCAGTTTGCGCAAGAATTCCAATGCAAGGACGTACTTCACTTTGCCAGTGACTTTAAATGTCCTGTGAACAGGCATGGCAAGAAACTGCCTACTAGCAGAACTCCGCATTTTTTTTCAACTAAGCAGAGTTCCGTGTAGCACGGCTACGCAAACTCTGATCAAGCCTAAAAAAAGTTTTAATCTGCACAAACATGCAGACTCAGGCGAAATCTGCACACAATAAAAATGGGGTCTTGTCCCAACCCCCCCCCCCATGTGCAATACTTACTGGAGAACCATTGTCTTTGGTGGAATTAATCAAATGAATCAATCACCCATGCAAAAAACCTTACCCAGAGTGGACCTGAAAATAATGTGTATAAGTGGGCAGGATAAAACAACAAAGAGGTCACCCAGTAGTGGGAGGTGAGAGAGAGCATACCATCCCCAACAGAAAATATGATGTAATGGCTGGTCCCACTGGAAGTAGAAGTCTCCTTTGCCACTTCTTAAACATTTACCAGTGTTGCCATGTACAAACTATCACAGTTTGAAATCAATTTCCTAACATTGTGTGTAGTAAGCATAAGACTTGGTGAACAGCTTATCAGCAGTGTAAGGCAATTACTTCAAGACTTCAGGGTCAGTGGAGAGCATGTGACAATTACAAATGATGTGTCCCCAAAAGGCACTACACACAGAACAGTGATATTTTGTTTGGGGAGCGCCTTATAAAAAGCTGCATTAGTAACATTGCTGACCGTATATTAGTATAGTGTGCAATGGTGATTTGCTCCCCAGCACAATAATAATGGGTTTCTTAGCAAATGTGTGCACAATGTAAGGAGAATAGTGAGGGTATAGGCTAGATGATGTAGGCTGGAATTAATGTGGTTTCTTCATCCTTCATTTAGGGACATTCTCATTTACTTCAATGTTATGGCTTGCACTTACCTTAATTTCTAGGAAATGGCATCCACTTCAATGAAATTGGCCTAAATTATGATCCATGAGAAATTATAGCTCTGTGCTGACCAACGAGTAGTGTGATGGTTTAGCAAGTTAATAGAAATAAGAAAGATGATGACTATTTCACAATAATAAGCTGAAGCAATGATCTTGTCTGCTTTATAAAGTTGAATCGAAAACGTACTATCAGAGGCCAGTTGATAAGCAACATTAATATATACTTGAAGCTCTAACTGCTGCAAAGACAATAGGAATAACATACTTATTTTGCCAGAGCACCAGACTAATATAATAATAAGACAAGTTTATAGATGATTATATGCTTATGCTGGGCACTATGATCAAATAGATTAGTTGTGATTCCCATAGGTATATATTGCATTTGTTACCTGGCAAAGCCTTTGCTTTTTCTGGGATCACATTACAACAGGAGAACACAGGTGCCACTGAAAAAAGGATGATGAAGACCATTAGGCACTGCTGCATATTTTATTACTAGAAGCAACCATGAACTCTGACAGGGTACATAGGCATTAATATATTTCCTCCTCATCTTCATCATATTGATTTATTTCAAAGTCCATCGAAAAAAAATAGAATAGTACTTTCTTTGATAGATTCATGCATAGGTCCCATGGAGTCACTGCAAGTTATGATATGTGCCAGTGAGGGAACATTTCAGAGATCACCACCAACCACTTTTGTGCTGCCTGTATCTACTTTGGCTTTTACTTTTGCACAAGTACATTCAAGTGCTGATAAGGTAGAGAGCCTACCACGCCCGGCCTGAGAGTGAAGTCGAAGATGCAGCAGATTACTCTGTTCTTTGAATAGAAACCACTGTTCTTCAGTCACAGCACCCAATACTTCAATTGCCAACAACTTCCAACCAAGCCCACATCTTGTTAAAAAACGCTAACTCCTACCACCTTCCTGGGACCCACCCAAAAAACAACCATTTTAATAATAATCATGATACCATCAAGCATCAGCAACCTCTTCCACAAGATTATACAACCCAGTTGTGACTTGACAGTATGCACCCTGGAAGTCCAGTTACTCCTGAACCTTTGGAGGACAAGCCCTTATGGAATCCTTCCTTGCTTACTTCCACAGAGTGGGAAGCCATGATAGCTATGTACAGAGACAGTGAGCTGAACCACACAAACTTCACTCTGCGCTCCCCCAAAGCGATCTACAAGGGCTCTATGAAGGGACTAATGGACCCCCCAGTATCCCCATTGGGTCAACCTCAATGGATATCTGGGGAGTTTTATTAAATGCTCTGCAATTGACAGTTGAAGTCCTTAACTCTCAGTCCATGAAAATGGACACCCAGATAAAGCTACTAAAAATACTGGCTGTCTTCACATCCGGAACAGTTGAAGTCCTTAACTCTCAGTCCATGAAAATGGACACCCAGATAAAGCTACAAAAAATACTGGCTGTCTTCACATCAGGGACTGAAACAAAAATTGCCAATCTCAATAACTTAATAATCAAAGCCCAAAAGATGGATGAAGTCTGGACACTGATTGGTCCCTGTGCTTGCTCCCCAACTTTGAAAAACAAGAAACCCTCCTGGGCATTCTGAGCAACATCCTCAAGAATGTGAAGAACTCCTTGATGCAACCCACTTCGACAAAATAATGTCCCAACAGAAGCTGCCAATAGTTTGCCGCAATCAGCATCTTATCTGCTACCCTCTCTTACTATGAATCCTAGATGAGTGAGCTAGGGGCATCTTACGCATCCCTCACAGTTGCCTGCAGATACCTTATAATCAACAGAATCCACTGAAGAAGCATCACAGCCTCACAGCCTCACTGCCCTCAGACCAGCCTGACCCCAGACCCTGATGTTGATTCTAATGGTATCCCTTTGGACTCAAGTCCAATAAAAGCCCAGGTACAACAAACGGAAGAACCATCGAAGAAAAACTGGTGAAAAGGGCAAAAACACAGGGACAAAGCCAAAGTGAGAAAAGCCATCCGTTCCTTTTGTAACAGTCAAAATGACCACCATAAATAATTATCTAGGCCTAATACAGAGGAGCAAGTGAACAATCCAGATGGGTCAAATAATACTCCACTGGACCTTATTCAGGACCCTACGAGCAACAGCATAATGCAGCCCCAGGGGGCTGTTCCAGTGGGCTCTCAAAATCAAGTAATCACAGATCCCTTGCAGGAATCTCTGGACACCACTAGGCCTATTGAACAGCCAAACACAGACTTTTTGGGAAACAGGGTCCCCCTCCGACGTGGAGCTATTGTGGAGCTCTTTTTAATAGACCTTCCTTCAGAAAACTGGAGCACAACACTCATTGTGACCACTGACCATACAAATGCAACATGTACAGTTAGGGATGCACAGGACTTAGCCTGCCCTGGAGCAACATCTGTGGACCAAGCTCCTAGATGCCCTCTGCCTTCTACTGATGACAGGAAGCCCGAGCCCCGGCTCACATTTTAACATCATTACCAGTATCTCCCTTCAGTCGTAACAGCACTAGAACCACCTTAATATACCCAGAATATGTCCAGTGGATCATTCAACTTACTCAACCATGATAACAATTAAACCTCCAAAGTGACCTCGACTTCCAGCGCAGCAGCTAACCTGGTTGTGGGTGCAGCAGGAGTCTTCAGGTATCAAGGTAATCAAGTTACTTCTATCACTAATCAGCATACCCCCATGTTTTACTCCTGAAAAAAGCAAATCAGACATTTATGTCTCCAAATAATGTCCCTAACTCAATACTAAGAAGTGCATGAAGCAAATTGCCAGTGCTCCTTGCCCCACTAGGCGCCTCATTACCGCTGCAAAGCACTAGCGGTCCTCCCCATTTTAATGACTGCAGCTGGCTTTTAGGCACTCTGAATCCAACAATATGACAATCATAAATAAGCAAATTGATACCAGGTGGCCTCAGGGCCAACAGGGGAGCTTCATAAATGTTCTTGGAACATCAGTGGCCTATTTGATAAGCTAGATGTTAAAGAGACATTGAAATAATTACTCTTTTTTCAAATAATGATGCTGCAGGAAACATGGGGCAAAACAGCCCAACGATTCCAAGGTTTTACTAATTATTTCATGCCAAAAAACAAAAAGAGCCTTTTATGGTCACCCAAGTGTAGCAATCTACATCCACTCCGCAATTCAAGGGAGCCACTATATGCGTCCAATCATTTGGAACAGTCTACAAACAGTCCTATTTTCTCAGAATCAGCGCTCTCAAAGCCTCAATCTAGCCTTCATGGATGTCTACAATTTCTAAAAAAGGACATTAAATTGGCAACCAAAGACAATGTAGTGCAGGAAATCACTGAGCTGCAGGACAGTTCCTCTCCCTTTGAAATAATACTCTCTGGAGGCTTCCATGTGAACTTGCTGGACACCGAACAGACTGAAGAAGCTCTTCTGGCTCAGAACACTTTCTGGCAGACCTGACCAAGTTTTGAGTCAAGTCTTTAAACCTGATAAACTTGGCAGATCACTGATTAATGATCTGGAATTTATGAACCGATGTGTCGCTAATGGTCACTGTCCTCCTCCACTTTTCACAATCAGGAGTGCATGTTAATCAACTTTGCAGATTTTTCGTCCCCCTTGTTTCATCAAGTCTCCAGGTTGCAGATTACTGGAAGAAATTAAAGCAATCACTTAGAACAAGAATTGCTCCTCACCACGACCAATGGCCACCATGAGCCAAAAGATGCATATAGCGCACCACGTATACAACCAATGGCAAGAAGCTTAAATGTTCATCAGACACCATTCTTAGCCTATCTGAGGAGGCCAAAGGAATGTGGGTAATTATATTTGACAGTGCAAGCTCGGTACAAGTGGCTACGGAACAGTTTGCAGAAGAACTTGTGGTTCATTACCTGTTGAGAAAGCCCAGGCACAGTAATTGCACTCTGGGGCCACCAACAAGCCGAGAAACAAAGCCTGGACATTGTCCTACAATTACACCAACAAAACCCAAGAGAAGGCTCTTTAAAGGCGCTCTTGTCCAAAGCTGGAACAGCTTACAGAAAACATCTGTGGGAACTTCAAAGGGAAGCTGCGACCAATTTAGTGACCAAGCTCTTTTATGACCTCAAGGAGAATAGGCATGCAAGGTTTGGAAGCAGGTGAGCAGTTTAAATGGCTGATCACAGTCAAGAGACACAGCTAACATCTCCGAAGAGACCTGGTACCCATTTCTATGCCAGCACTTTAGCTCTCCAAGCCATGTAACAACCCAGGATTTGTACTCTGTTGAAAGCTAAGCACGTCACTTATTCAACCAGAGGAAGTTGAGGAGCAAATAACCAAAAGCCAGAGAGAGGGGGCTCCAGGCCCAAAGAAAATTCCTGCTGCTCTCTTTAAAGAAGACAAATTCTTCAGGGCATTTCATTTCAAAACAGTCTACAATGGAATAACATCGTCCAATTCCATCCCGCACTCATGTTGAAAAAGCTTTTATGAAATTTCGGATGGGATGTTTGCCAACATATGTAGATCTCCCCACACGGAAGAGTAGAAACATGACAGGGTCATATCAGCTTTGCCGACTAGCTCTGGAGACACTGGTTCAAGAGATATGCATTTGTAAATGTAATAATAATATGGAAGATCAGAAAATAATCCTCTGGCCGATCTGGCTCCAGAAATGACTTTGCAGATGCAGGCCCAAAATCCTAGCTTGTTTCAATGGGAAGGACATGCAATTCAGCAGCAGTCTTGTGAAATACCTGGACAAGCTTGAGTGTAAGCTCTCAAACCCCCCCTGGCATCAGACAATACCAGGTCTGACAGCCACAGCCCAGTCTTCTACGAACCAGATATAACAGGTGGCATGCAAGGCATAATTGAACTGCAGCCAGGTCTCGTTGAGAGGGCAGGGAGCCAAGCTGGCAGCACATAAGCACTTTAGCATAGATCAAGCACTTAAGCACTATTCCATTGATCGTTCCTTTGAGTTATTTGATACTTCTTTCCGAAACTGCCTTTGTTACAATTACATTACAAGAGGTTATCCTTTCTTGGTACAGTCACTCTCAAGTTTACTCTTGCTATTGAAAACAAGCTGCATTTTGAATTACATTTTATGACACTTAATCATGTATCTGATCCCAGAAGTTATTTACGTTTTATATTTTATTACTGTTGTTATTGTTTAAAAATTAACTATGCACTCTAGGAATAAACTTGAAACATGAAACTACTTTGGCTCCCCCATCTGGAAAGTTCCATACTATAAAAATCTGAAGAGGAAAAGAGCAAATGGTTGAAGGTCTATAACTGTCACCAGAAAAAGGTCTGAGCGAAATTAGCTTTCATTTGAAATTCCATAGCTGAAATCCATTCTGAAGAGGTTGTCTTGTGATGTCCACAGGAAGAGAAAGGGCTAAGATCATCCTGGATAAAGAACCAGGAGCCCAGGAGGACTGGACTTTGTATCCAATAAAAGGCTATTCAGCTTTGTCTAAAGTTTAAACTTTTATAGGAAGACTGGAACAAGGAGCCAAAACTGCTAGGTAGTGGTGTGACCTCTGCATACAATATTTCCTGGTTTATCCCACTCCTAGCATTTCCAATGAAGTTCAGGGCTTAATGAAGACCACAGAATTCAGATATGTAACCTCTTGTAGCCCTGCCAAAGGATTTGAGGCTCCATGTGTACTAATCCCGTTATGTAATCAGAGGTATGCACTTTGCACACTAACTGGTTTGTGAATGGGAATGTAATTGGTGATGCAAATTACTTGTATAATGGGTGGCATCACAAGTTGCCCATTCACAAGGGGTTGCAAAACAACCTGCCTAATTAATAGTAATTAGGCAGGTCACAATTTTCTATTCCTTCTGAATGACTGTGGAAAAAGAAGTGCAGAAGTGAATGCCTGCAAGGGACAGCAAACCTCTATGTTGACACTTGTTTTCCTAAATGGAAAGCATTTTTTTCAAAAGTAGCTCATGCGCATAAAATGCACAGGTACTCGTTTTAATAAGTGCCTGCTTGAGAAGAAATCTACTTCCCCTGAGGTCACTGTCACAATTTCCAACAGGACAATAGACTTCCACTTTACAAATTAGGTGCCAACCCAACTTGATGGTCAGCACCTGACTAATGTTTTGTCATGTCACAGGTTCTTTATAAAATCCTTTCTGCAATGCAAATAGATGAGGGATTACTCCTTTTACAACCCTCACCTTTGTGGAGCAGAAAAGGCCTCAAAACCGTTTTTTGCTCAAAAAGGCTTTGAAGGGTATTTTCTATATGGTGAAAATCTATTTTGCAGTCTCAAACCCTGTGCTTGTGATTTTGTGATTTGCACTTTTTTTAATTCCAAAAGGGTTTTTTATGTCTGGTCCTGGTTCCCTTCAAACAGCACATGAGCATGGAAAGACATCTCCCAATCAGGAACTAATCACAGTACTGAGACTTCCCTGCTCGCAGCCACAGATGACATCCGCTGTCTCCTCGACAGCGGCCAAACCACAGCCCTCATCCTACTGGACCTATCGGCTACCTTTGACACAGTGTCCCACTGCACCGTATGAGCCAGACTCCTTCCTGACAGGCTGAACGCAGAGAGATTAGAACGCAACCTTGCCATCGTACTTGACTCAGCCATTACATTGCGCCTTCACCTGTTTCCACAAACTCTGATTCCTCAGGAAGATCTTCAGATGGAACCCCAGTGACTGCTGCAAGACTTTGACACATGCTCTGATCACAAGCAGACTTGACTACGGCAATGCCTTCTATGCCGAAAGCACCAAGTAGAACCTGAGCATGCTACAACAAATCTAGAACACCTCTGCCAGACTCATCCTGAACATCCTCTGCCAAAAACACATAACAGGACACCTGAGAGATCTCCACTGGCTCCCTGTTGAGAAAAGGATCAACTTCAAGCTTCTTGTACATGCTCACAGGACCCTCCACAACTTGGACCAAGCTAGCTCAACCACCGCATCACCTTCAACTCCCTTGCCAGACCCCTCTGCTCTTCCCAGCAGTCGCTCACCACCGTACACCGCATAAGGAAGTCTTTGGCTGGAGGAATATCTTTCACCTACCTTGCGGTAAAATGTTGGAACACCTTGCCTCTCCATCTCAGGCAGTCACCATTGCTTTCTCAATTCAGGAAGGACCTTAAGACCTGGCTCTTTGACTGAATCTTGAGGACCTCCCCCCACAGTGCCTTGAGATCCTAGGGATGAGTAGTGCGCTTTACAAAATGTTGAGTGATTGATTGAAAGACATCAAAGTGAAATTAATTTGGTGGTAACAGTTTTAAAGTACATGCCTCTTTTTGCATAGTCAGTCCCATTTTTTGTGGGCTGATGTTGCTACTCTTTTGACTTTGTACATTGGAACACTAGTAACCAGGCATCTGTTCTGACCCCTAAAACGTATTGAAACATGTCAAAATGTCCTTACTCAAAACTGGTCTCTTTACCTTTCCTTTAAGGCCAAAGTTCATGGGGGCCATTTTAACTCCGGTGGATGGTTTTGACTGTCTGCCGAAGTCCTGCGGTCAGATTGCCGCCAGTGCGGCCACCTTCCCATGGGCCCCATTAGGAGTTTCCCGCTAAGTAAGTGAGTGAAAACGATGTTTCAGCCCATTGGCCCAGCAGGAAACACGCTTTGGCGGCAGTCCGACTGCCCTGTGACCCTGTCGATCTCAAGACTGCCACGGTCATAATGACCCCCATAGTGTCCTAAAATACACCTATGGCATGGAAAGTTAAATATGATCAACGGAGGACAGCACTACTGTGCCATCCACTAGTGTGACAAGACAAACGGGATTCGGGACCTACCTTTTTGATAATCATGTCACCTCCATTGCAAGCTTTGTAGCCCTCTAGGTAGGGTGCAAGGTACCTAAAAATAAGACGGGTATAATTTTATAGATATAGGGGGTTATTCTAACTTTGGAGGAGGTGTTAATCCGTCCCAAAAGTGACGGAAAAGAGACGGATTTACCACCAGCTGTATTACGAGTCCATTATATCCTATGGAACTCGTAATACGGCTGGTGGTATATCCGTCACTTTACCGTCACTTTTGGGACGGATTAACACTCCTCCAAAGTTAGAATAACCCCCATAATGTCCTTTTACCGTGACTAATACCCCAAAAACTATTTTCACTGTAGGAAAGCTGGCTGGCCAATAGAGAAACACTGAGAAGCAATATTAAATAATAATTCTGCTATCTGAAGTTTGAGACCAGTTAGAAAATAATTAAACAATTATTTTTTATATATATTAAACGGCCCAACTTAATGGTGATGTTGTATTTTGTTTTTTAAATATTAAGAAAAATTGTATTTTTAAAAGTTACCTTTTCCATGTCTACAGCTCCTGGATGCCAATTTGAATTAGCCCTTAAATTGTCACTCAGCTGGTAATTAGACATGAAGTGATATGAAAACTATTCAAAGAGTAAAGACAATTCCTTAGCTGTTGGGAGGTGTTTTTGTTCTTCTGGCAGAATTATCTGCTGGGCTGTGTTCAGTAACTTCATTTACTTCAAAGGGCCCCCTATCAAAAGCAGATGTGAGATGACATCTGAATAGGCTCCATCAATTGTTGTTTCAATTAGGTAAGCACCAAAACACATTGGGTAAAAAGCTGCCCCCAGAACTCGTTTGGTGTGACCACAGAGGAGGGCCGCACATTACCATGGCCATACCTGGATGGACACACAGGATCTGCAAAAGGGGAGAAGGGTTTCTACATCTTAGATTTACTGAGTGAAGACCTCTGTGGGATTGTTTGCAGTGAGGTATGCAGGACCTGCTGCTAATGTAGGCAGGGTTACCATTGGGAACTTTTCCTTTAGTGCCAGGTATCAATGTGGAACCCAAGACACCCTCTTCAGAACACTCTGAACCTATGGGAGAACAGAAGAAGGACTGCACCCATTATTTGAGACCTGTGAGGAGACCTGAAGAGCTGAATCTGTATCCACTTTACCTAGGATAAAATGGACTATAAAAGTCATTTGGTGAGCTACAGAGTCAAGCTGTAAGAGGACCCATTCCTGATGTGCCAAGCTGACTAGTACCAACTGGACCTGACCTAGACCCTGCTCATGGCCTTTTCTAGAATACGTCGTGAACCCGAAGTGCTAATCCTTAGGTCCTTGAAAACTTTCTATATCTAACAGGACTGTGTTTATGACCTCTAGAAACATGGGACTTAAAACATTTTTGGGTTTTAAGAACTCCAAAGAACTGGGCAAACGAGACAAGCCAATCCACACAAGGTGAAAACTCATTGGGCTGAAAAAAGAGTTTCCCTTGCTTCAATCTTCTCCACAACTGCGAACTCATTTCAGCTGGACTTTGGCAAGAAGATTTCCAGCCTCCTATAGACCTTTTACAGACACGGCCGACAGCCTTGCCCTGCTAAGAGTTCTAAGGTCCATAAAAGAAATGTGTCCAAAGGTAAAACTTGACTGGCAAAGGAGCCAAAAGAGATAACCAGCGAGATAACTTCCTTGGGCCAAAACCTTGTTGTACTCCTCAAATACAGTCTACTGCTTTGCCCTGTTGAAGGATTTTGAGTTACATTTTTTAGAGTAAGTCCCAAAGTAAAAATCCCGACCTGGCCAAATCTGGCAGGTGTAACACCTATTCACTCTCCGTGAATCTGCCAAGTTTAGTAAGCCGTTCCATGTTCATTGCCAGCAAAAGATTCACCAGTAACCTAAAATGCACATCTTGGCCACTGCCAGTGCTATCAATAGCCAGTATTCAGTGAATTTGGTGGGAATATTGCTGCCAATATGTCAAGGAAAACTACTAGTGCATTAAAGGCTGTAATCATGTACCCTGTGCTCTCTTACGAGTGGATCATATTGCTGCTCAGTATGTGTGAGGCTTGTACAATTCCGTAGTCTGCGTGGTGAGTCGCAGCCATGCGCTCCACTTCTCCAACTCTCACTCTGGAGTAATAGCCCTGTTTTATGTAGCCTTGCTGGGGACCAGTCCCAAATTATGGAAAATCTTAAAAGAGGTGAGTTTGAGTTGAACATATCTGAGGAGTCTGTTGTGCATCAGAAGCAGCATCTTCCAGTCTTTTGGGATATACTCTGGTTGTAGGAATGCATGCCAGTAGAGTTGTGCATTGTCTCTATTGGGTGTAGAGAATTGATAGTCAACCAATATGTCAAATGGGCTGGATATGAGCGTCCTTTAGGTACCCCAGGTCTCCAGGTATTTACATACTGTGGAATCAGAAATCATCTATGGGTCATTGACCAGTCTACTGAAAAGGCCATTTTGTTGATAGTTATACTGCCATTGATGCAACACTACTAACCCTTATTTAGACTGAAGACCTTGAAATAATTTTGGGATATCATTTTCTGAAGTTGGTCAAGGGTCCAGTTCTGCCAAAATACAGGGACACCCAACCCTCAAGACTGTTTTACATCATATTGGAGTTCATCCTCATGGAGCTGCTTCCAGGTAGAGGATGAAGCTTTGACTATCTAGTTAGTCCTGTGTGGGGGCAGGGACTGGTACTTGTATAGTGTTAGAAATGGGGTCTCTAGTTGGCAGAGGTATACACCCTTGCCCAAGTAGGGATCACAATCGTAGTCAGGGTAAGTCACACACAATCTGAATTATCCTGTTCCCACCCTCTGGTAGTTTGGCACTGAGGAGTCAGGCTTAAGTTAGAAGGCAATGTGTAAAGTATTTGTGCAATAGATCATGCAATAACACAGTGAGAACACTACAAAAGAACACCACACAGTTTTAGAAAAATATAGAATATTTATCTAATTAAATTAAGGTCAAAATAATCAAGATTTGCTAATCTCAAGTTGAAATATCACTTTTTTAATGGTAAGAAGAGTCTTTAGTTCTTAACAGCAACAATGGTCCCTGGCAAACACAGAGTACCAGGTTTGAAACAAAATTACACGCACATAGACCGAAAAGGAGGAGATGCGTCGAAAAAGGTAGATGTGCGTCAGATTTCTGGGTGCACACAGATGATGCATTGATTCCTTTCCACGCGGCAAGTGCTGGCATCGAATTTCAGGATGCAGACTTGAATCCTCTTTGCAATGTGGGGGTCTTTTGATGCACGGAGACGATGCATGGAATTCTTAGGCGTGCAGGACAAAGTCACATCTGTTGTGTCGATCCGGTGGGCGATGCAGCAGAGTTTCTGTCACACGGCTGGTGCTGCGTCGATTCCTCTCGCAGGAAGTCAGGCTGGGTCGTTCTGTCTCGGCGATGCATCAATCCCGTGGGCTGTGCATCAAAGTTCCAGTCGCAATGTTGGCAATGCATCGATCTCCACTCGAGGAGCCAGGCTGCATCTACCTGGTTCGGCGATGTGGTGATTTTCTCACTGCTGGACAGGCTGTGCGTCGATTCAGGCAGACTGTGCATCGATTTTCACCGCACAGCAAGTTTCTTTGCTGAGTTGAAGTCTTTTTGGCCCTGAGACTTCAGGAAACAGGAGGCAAGCTCAGTCCAAGCCCTTGGAGAGCACATCTCAGCAGAGCCAGAGGCCAGAAAGGTAGCAGGGCATCAGCAAGGTAGCAGTCCTTTTCAGCAAAGCAGTCCAGGCGAGTCCTTTGGGCAGCCAGGCAGCTTCTCTTGGCAGGTTGCAGGTTCTGGTGCAGGGTGTCTGTCCAAAGAAGTATCTGAGTTGGTGGGGCCAGGGACCCAGTTTATGTACCCAAATGTGCCTTTGAATTGGGGGAGACTTCAAAGAGTCGCTTAGAAGTGCACAAGGTCCACTTTCAGTACAATGCTGTCTGTTAGGGTTGCAGTAAGGGGTTTGGCAGTCCATTGTGTGAGGGCAGGCCACTGTCCTTTGAAATGTAAGTGTCAGGCCCTCCACCCTTCCAGCCCAGGAAGACCCATTCAGTATGCAGATGTGTGTAGGTGTGTCTGAACATCATGTGTTTGTGGTTGTCTGGGTGAAATGCACAAGGAAGCTGTCAACCAGCCCAGCCGTGAAGTGCAGACAGGCTGTAAGGCACAGAAGGATTTTAAGTGCAGAAAATGCTCACTTTGTAAAAGCAGCACTTCTAAAATAGTAATATAAAATCCAACCTCACCAGTCAGCAGGATTTTGTATTACCATTCTGGCCATACTAAATATGACATGTTTACCCTTTTCTAATCAGAATCTACCACTCAAACAGTTTATGGGGGTAGCCCTAATGTTAGCTTATGAAAGGAGCAGACCTCACAGCAGCAGTGGAAAATGAATTTTGGAGTTTTCCACTACCAGGACACATAAAACACACATATATATGTCCTGCCTTTTACCTACACAGCCCCTGGGCTACCTAGGGCCTACCTTAGGGGTGACCTATATGTAGAAAAAGGGGAGCTTAAGGCTTTGCAAGTACTGTTAAATGTCAAGTCTAGGTGGCAGTGAAACTGCACACACAGGCCTTGAAATGGCAGGCCTGAGACATTGTTAAGGGCTACTTAAGTAAGTGGCACAATCAGTGCTGCAGGCCCATTAGTAGCATTTAATTTACAGGCCCTGGGCACATGTAGTGCACTGTTCTAGGGGCCTATAAGTAAATTAAATATGCCAATTGGGTACGAGCAAATGTCACCATGTTTTAAGGGAGAGAGCATATGCACTTTAGTACTGGATAGCAGTGGTAAAATGTGCAGACTCCTAAAACTAGCAAAAACTCTGTCAAAAAAGTGGAGGGAGGCAGGCAAAAAGTTAGAGGTGACCACCGTAAGGCTGCCAGGTCTAACATAGAGCATATCTACTGCATGGTCACATGTTAATAATTCCTTTTCTATGATTACACAGAAAGGAGTTTGTCATGCAGTAAGTCCAGTACATCAGGTTTAAGAACTGTTGCACAAGTTATCATGAGTGTGGTAGGTGAAGCCTCTTTGCCTCTGTCACAGCCTAAGGCTAGCCAATTTTCAAGCATGGCTGCCTGCCGTACCAGATAAAGGATTTTATATCAGTGACTCTACTGGCTAATAGTAATGTGTGTATCAGTAATAGAAGTATCCCAAATTATAATTATATCAAAGAGCTACAGCCATCTTCACCACTCATACCCATCCCTACAGGCACACCTGCAGGTCAGACCAACTATTGAAGTTTAACTTGGCCTTCAATATAAGCCAATGCAAATTGTGCTCTATCATATTGGTCAATCCTCTATTCAACAGGTTTCTGAGGTACTTTACACCTCAGAACTTGAAAAGATAATGCCATTTATCTCATTCAAATTAGCATTGAGTTTCCACATTTAAGTCCCTGGTACTCCATAACATATGTGCTAGGGTTTTTACGGGATTCCTGAAGGACGCCCCTGGAACAAACCCCACCTGAATGGAATGGGTTAATAATGGATTGACTTTTCCTATTCTTGTCACTTTTATATTTGCCAGTATTTTGATGTCTGTATTAATGAGAGATATTAGCATATAACTCACACAGTCTAGTGGGAATTCCCTTCCTAAGTTAATAGAGTAAGAGTGGTTGTCGTAGAGACCACTTCTAGGAAATCTGAACTCTCTGTTTCTTTAAAAATATTATAAAAGATAAGGGCCACTTATGATTTACAAGCTTTGTAGAATTCTCCATGAAAGCTGTCTTCCCACGTGACTTGCATCTTGGTAGTTTAGAAATTATCTCATTCATTTCCTCTAATGTGATTTTGCTATGTTGCAGGGTATGGCCCTTTTCTATGAACCAGATGAGTCTATGGGAATTCAGGAACCTATCCTCTTCTTCACGATCTTGTCTCCAGGAGGCAATGTACAAGGATTCATCGTAAAAACAAAGGCCTCTGAAATGTTTTCAAAGTGTGTTAGGAGTGCCACTGGAATCCTAGATAACCGGATTGGCCACTTGTGACTCTCTCTGATGCAATAGGAATTACAACATTCTCTGCTATTTTTCTCTTTTCTCGCAGTGTTGCCATTTTACTTTTTGCAAGATCTTCCTGGCAGCTGATGTCTAGTATAGATTGAGAAGCAGATTTATCAATATTTTATGCAACATAATGCAAAGCAGCAAGACACCTTTCTGCTCTGCATGAAAGGGTCAGGTCAGGAATGTGCCATATTTAACATTCTATATACACTCATGTCCTCTCCTTGCGCTGGCTCACCTTTGGCTGCCTAGCCACAATGCAGGCACTCTTCTGTTATGGTGCAAGAGTGCCTGCATTGCAGGAAGAATTGTTTTTGTGCAGAAATACAGGCCTTTGTGCAAAAAAAAAAATACTCTGAGACAGTGTAGCATTTTGATGCATTCCAAGATCTACTACTCATGGCAAATCTGGGAATGCAGAAAAATCCATGGATTGATGTGTGAGAACATCCACCGTCCGTATAATAACAGTGGGATACCTTAGTAAATTTAATAAGTGATAACTTTTGACTTGACGCAGGTATGAAAGTCATGTTTGGTATCTGAGGAACTCTCAGTTAAAATCTTAATTAATGGTAAACTTGGATTTTAAGTCACAATTTTGAAACTGCCACTTTTGGAAAGTTGGCATTTTCTTATCCTAACCATTTTGGTGCTGCAGCCTGTTCCTGAATCACATTGCTAGGTGTGATGGCCTTTGTATATCACTCCCAGGCGCAACACAATAGAGAGATTAGCTGTGCCTGGATGGGCCATCTCAGGTATGATGGGGGTGGAGCTGGTCACAGGCCCACTTAAACTTCAATAGGGGCATTGGGGCTGTGTTCTCATACTTAGATGAGGAGGGCCTAGACCAACTTGTAGCCTTCATCAGTAGGAGGTTACCTCCCAGGGAACAGATATGGAGTGCTATTGAGAGAGAAGCCTTGGCTATGGTATGGGCACAGAAGAAGTTGAGACCATAGTTGCTTGGAACTCATTCACAAGTTCAGACAGACCACAGGGCCCTCAGATCGTTCATGTAGATGAGGGGTGAGAATCATAAACTGTTGAAGTGGTCCATCTCCCCTACAGGGAATGAACGTTACACAGTCATATCACTTATTGGTCTACTGCCCCACTACTAATGGTCTGTCCATCTTTTTCCAACTTAGTGTTGAGAACTCCCAGGAGGTTGGGTAGTTCTCCCCACTTTAATCTGGGGGAGATGTTACACCTGTCAGCCTTAGGGTGGTCTTCCCCCAAATGTTTTGCCTTCAGCTGTCCTGTTTTTGATGATTTCATTTGTGTTGGCCTTAGGACTCTGTACCACTGTTAACCAGTTCTAAAGTGATTGTGCTCACTCCCTCAAACATGGTAAAATTGGCTTACATCTGATTTTCATATTTAATTTACTTCAAATCCCTAGTAAAGTGTTTGACCATATACCAAGGGCTGGTAAATTAATTGCTCTGAGTGGGTCAGTAGCACTTATTGCACCACCTCCTTACATAGCCTATTAAAACATATGCCAGGTGTACTATTTTACCTGTCTGCAGATTCCAATTGCCAATTTGACTTGGCATTATAACCCCTTGCCATGTCTAAAAGTACCTTTTTTATTAGGGATGGGTATAACTTGTGTAATTCAGAGTAGCGTAGTCATGTAGAATTGCCTAAAAATCCTGTGAGATTATGCATAATTACATAAAAAGAAGAATTCAGTGTTTTGTGCTATTCCTTAATGCAAAAATACCCAGTCCTGTCCAGAACTGGTGCAAGAATGCTTTTTGCATTATGAAATAGTGCTAGAGGTAACAGAACACAAATAGCAAGTGCAAGCACATACTCAAGCTCACCAAATATGCCCTTGGAGTAGGATTGTTCCCCCAATGTACTCCCAACACTTAGAGCTATTTTCTTATCACAAAATGCCCCTCTTGCATCCAGAATGGACACAAGGCATTGTGCTAAGAAATAGAGGAAATTGTGCTATTGAGGTCATTTATTCCCTCAAATTACTCCCTGCATGTGACGCTATTTTCTGAGCTCAAAATGCACCCTTGAGTGCAAAATGGACATAAGGATGCATTTTGCATTAAGAAAGAACACCAATAGCGAGTGTGAGCAGCCAAACATGCCACAAAATGTGCTCTCACAGTAGAATAATTTTTCTCCAAATTACTCTTAATTCTGCAAGTAGGAGTAATCTGGATCAAATAGTAATGCATAATTGCCAAAATTACTCCAATTACTCCAGTGTAGTAAGAATTACACTCAGGCCTACTTTGTATCACATATAAGTCACCCTAATGTGGGATCTAGACATCCCACAGGGCTAGGTGCAAAAAGTTGGACATACACTTAAGTTTTGAATCTACTGATAGTGAAAAACTCCCAAGTTAATTTTTTACTACTGTGAGGCCTACCTCTCCAGTAACATTGGCTTATTTTATTAGATTGAATAGGTGCTAACTTTTGATTGGGAACAGGCAGGAAAGGTATTTTTGGTATCTGCGAAACTGTAATTTAAAATCCCCTGTAATGATAAATTTTACTTTAAGATACAATTCTGAAAATGCCACTTTTAGGAAGTTGGCATTTCTGTGTTATAACTATTTGGAGTGCCTGCAGCCTGTTCCTGGGTCACGTGATGAGGTGCGGGTGGCAATATATTTCTCTCAGACAGCCAACCAATAGAGGGACTAGGTGTGCTGGATGCTACACCTCATGCAGGGTGATGGTCAGACTTGGGCACAGCCCTTTAGAAGTCAATAGGTCGATTTCTGTTCTGACACAAAGAACTTCACACTGGATTAGAGGCTGGAGTTAGAGCAGGGAGGCAGAAAATTCCAAGCACTTTTGAAAGGGGAACCTCTAGAAATCTTTCTACTTGAAAGGTGGCACCAGGTTACCTCCTGGAGCTGTGAGTACCACAGAAGAAGGATACCCTGCAGCTCTACTGCTTAAGGCCTGCTTTGCTGCAGAGAAGACTGGATCTCATCTGCCCCCTTCATCCCATGCTGAAGTAACACCACAGGTTTGATGACTGACCTCCTTTTAGATTTACAGGGACATAAGCTCTAGAACACTATCTTCAACTGCCCAGCTGATCTGCTCACTGGTCCTTCCTAGACCTGCAAGTGGACCTGCTTAAGCCCTTCTGGCCTCTGCTAGAACGAGTTCCTGATACCGATTTTTCGGCCGATCTGCCCCCAGGGGGAGGTGGGGGGGGCGAAATCCACTATACACCAGAGAATTCATTTTTGGCATAAATATTAGGGAGCGACCCCTTGTGCAAGGGTCGCTCCCATTGGGGGCTAATTATTTCCATATTTCTGCCCCCCCTGGGTGCAGATCGGCCGATTTTTCAGCCAATCTGCCCCCAGGGGGGCCGAAATCCACTAGACCCCAGGGAAATTGTTTTTGGCATGTATTTTAGGGAGCGACCCCTTGGGCAAGGGGTGCTCCCATTGGGGGCTATTTTTTTTTCTTATTTCGGCCCCCGGGGGGGGGCCGAAAACCACTAGACACCAGGGAAATTATTTTTTTTGTTTTAGGGCAGTGACCCCTTAGGCAAGGCTCGCTGGCCCGGGGGCAATACATTTTGTATATGTTTCGGCCCCCCCGGGGCTAGATAGGCTATGTTTTTGTCCGATCTGGCCCCCGGGGGGGGTTGAAACCCACTAGGCGCCAGGGATTGTGAGGTGTGTGTTTTGTGTGTTTGGGGCACCCCTTGGGCAAAAGTCGCCCCCCCAAAGGGGGGAAATTTCGTATTGGCCATCTCTGCCCCCCTTGGGGGCAGATGGGCCTATTTTTGTAGGCCCATCTGCCCCCAAGGAGGGCAGAAACCACCAATACGGCAGGGATTTTTTTTTTGGGTTCCCCTTTATTTGTTTAGTGCTTGGGGTGCCCCCCGTTTCCCCCCTTTGGCAAGGGTCACCCCTTAAAGGGGGCACAGAGCTGTTGGCCATTTCTGCCCTCCTTGGGGGCAGATCGGCCAATTTTTGTACGCCCATCTGCCCCCAAGGGGGGCATAATCCACTTAGGCACCAGGGACAATTTCTAAGTTCTTGGTGGCGGGGTGTTTGTCAACTGGGGAAGTATTTGTATTTGTGATTATAACAGTTTATTTCTTATTTTTGTTCTAGTTCAAACCTTTGCTTCCTTTGCTGTGGATCCTTGCGGTTTTGGCAGTAGTTGTCCTGCGGTTTGCATAGTTGCATGTTTTAAGTAAGTGAAAGCAATTTACTCCAAAGGAGTATTGTTGACATGCATGAATGACATGATTGTAGGTGGTGTACTAAATGCAGTATTGTGTTTGAAATTGTCCTTAGATTTGAGCACAATGATATTTGTGTTGTCATATGTCTAATTTGCTTTTTTATTTTTTATTTTTAGTGGGATATCATTGGTGATTGCTGTGTCTGTGCAGAGTAGTTGCTGGCGAGTAGCTTTTTCAGGCAAGTGAGTGGTATAGTTTTTTAGTTCATAACTCTTTGTGATAAAGCTACACTTTGTTTATTACTTATTTTAGTGCTAGTTGTTGTTGGCAATCCATTTGTTGTTAGTGAGGGTCATGGCTAGGCGCAGAGTGACCGCTCAGCAGGTTGTTGGCATGCTCTTTGAGTCGTCTTCAGACCATGATTACGAGACTGACTCTGCATCTGAGGCAGAGGAGGAAGTGAGAGATTCTGGCAGTGAGTTTTCTGTCTGAGAGTATTCTTCTGATGAGGATGCTACTCTCAGTGCAGATAAAGGGCCTGTTTTAGAGGAGGACATTGATGTGCCAAGAGTGCAGCAGCCTGGGGCTGAAGGGTTTCCCATTAGAAGACCTGACACCTGGATTGCCCCAAACATGGAGCAGCCACAGTTACCTGCATTTACTGGTCTCCCAGGGTGTAGAGTCAATACGGAAAACTTTTTGCCTGTCCATTTCCTTCACTTGTTTATGGACGATGTATTTTTGGAAGAGATTGTGGAGCAGACTAATTTGTATGCAGAGCAATATTTGAGGGACAACGCTGCCAGACTTAGGCCTCAGTCTAGAGCTACTCAGTGGTTTCCCACATATCTGGAAGAGATGAAAAAGTTTTTAGGTTTGACTTTTTTGCTGGGGTTGATCAGGAAGCCGTCACTGGCTTCTTATTGGTCTACTAGTCCCTTGATGGCAACAGCTATATTTCCTGCAACTATGACACATAATCGCTATTTGCTTATTCTTCATATGCTGCATTTTGTAGACAATGCTTTAGCCTTGCCACCGGACCGTCTTTTTAAGATTAGGCCTGTCCTTGATCATTTTGTAGATCGTTTTTCAGAGTTCTATGTTCCAGGCAAAGAGATAAGTGTGGACGAGTCGTTGGTCCTCTTCAAGGGGCGTTAATTTTTAAGCAGTACATTCCTAGTAAGAGGGCACAGTATGGGATTAAATTGTGTATGCTGTCAGAAAGCAGTACAGGATATGTGTAAAATTTCCAGGTCTACACTGGTAGGGATTCCAGTATTGACTCTCCTGGTTGTCCGGCCACTTTTGGAGTTATCGAAAAAAAATTGTGGGAACTTGGTTGACGACTGTTTAACAAAGGTCACTATTTGTAAGCAGATAATTTCTACACTGGAGTGCAGTTGTTCAAGCAGTTGTTTGGGGCCAGATGTAGGAAAATAGCAAATTGCGACTTGCAATTTGCGAGTCCGTGCGACTCGCAAATTGTAAGTCGCAATTTGCTATGCAGAAAGGTGTCTCAGACACCTTCTGCGAGTCGCTATGGGGTCGCAAAGACCCCATATTAATATTAATGAGGTGGGTCGCAATTTGCGCCCCCATAGCGACTCTGGGCACTCACGGGGATGGAGGCCTGCTGGGAACAGCAGACCTCCATGTCCGTGACTGCTTTTAAATAAAGCAGTTTTATTTTTCCAAGTGTAGCCCGTTTTCCTTAAAGGAAAACGAGCTGCACTTAGAAAAAAAACCTTTCGTTTCGGATTTTTTCAGGGCAGGTAGTGGTCCCTTGGACCACTGCCTGCTCTGAAAAAATAATTTTGGGTCCAGTCACAAAGGGGAAGGGGTCCCATGGGGACCCCTTCCCGTTTGCGAGTGGGTTACCATCCACTTCAAGTGGATGGTAACTGCGACTCCATTTGTGACCGCGTACACTGCGACTCGCAAATAGGAAGGGAACACCCCTTCCTATTTGCGACTCGGAAATTCATTTTGCGAGTCGGTTCCGACTCGCAAAATGCATTTCTGCATAGCAAACACGCATTTGCGAGTCGCAAACGGCGATTTTCACCGTTTGCGAGTCGCAAACAGTTTGCTACATCTGGCCCTTAGACTGGACACTGTTGCTTGTGGCACAATCCGTTCTAACCAGAAAGGCTATCCAAGAGAGCTTGTCTGTAAAAAACTTGAGAGGGGACAGTGCACTGCCTTGTGGAATAATGAGCTGCTAGCTCTGAAATTTTCAGACAGGAGGGATGTGTACATGCTATCAACCATCCATGATGAGAGTACTTCCCCTGTGACTGTTTGGGGTCAGGTTGCGGAAGTGCGCAAACCTGCGTGCATTTTGGACTACAATAGGCACATGGGTGGTGTTGATAGAGTAGATCAGAGGTTGGAACCTTACACTGCTCTTCGTAAGTCTTACGTGTGGTATAAAAAGTTGGCCCTACATCTATTTCATTTGGCAACTTTAAATACTTTTATTGTGTTCAAGGATTGTTCACCTGAGTCAAGGATGACATTTGTTAAATTTCAGGAGTCAGTGATAGACAGCCTTATTGTGGTGGAACGGGCAACAGTTCCTAGAGTAGAAGTGGTGGAGGAAGTGGCTATATTGAAAGATCGCCACTTTCCAGATCACATTCCTCCAACTCCCAAAAAAGACTTGCCCACAAAGAAATGTAGAGTATGTGACCGGAGTATCAATCCGGAGGGAGAGCCGGATGTACTGCCCTGAATGCCCTTCAAAGCCTGGGCTGTGTGTGCCCGGCTGTTTTAGAAGTTACCACACAAGAAAATACATTTGGGAAATACCGTGAGCGTAAACTGCCTGTTTTATATAATCAGATGTTCAGTTTCACGGTTGCCATTACTGTCATGTATTTAGTTAGAGCTTTTGTGTTTGTAGTTTTGTACTTATTTTATAATTAGTTAGTGGTTTCTTTGTTGTTTATAAACAAATAAAAAGAGATGGCGGTGTGCGTGGGGTGGCGCTTGGCTGGCAGTATGGGTGGGGTGGCGCTTAGCTGGCGGTGTGCTTGGGGTGGCGCTTGGGTGGCGGTGTGCTTGGGGTGGCGCTTGGCTGGCGGTATGGGTTGGGTGGCGCTTGGCTGGCTGTGTGCTTGGGGTGGCGCTTGGCTGGCGGTATAGGTGGGTTGGCACTTGGCTAGCGGTGCCAGCCAGACGCCAGTCCACAAACTCATCAGCTGGTGTGATTGCTGTATGAGGCATGTGGGCGTGTGAAAGTGATGGGCCCTTGACTGGTGCTGTCTGTCGATGCGAGTGTTGTATTGTGCTGGGCCCGTGGCTGGCGGCGTGAATGGTCTTGCGCATGTCATGTATGAAAGGTGTGTGAATGGACTGTAAAGCGGTTGGTGCCTTGCCGTGGCTTTACAGCTCACAAGCTGTGAGTCATTGGTTCAGTTTTTTGGCCTTTCAGTTATTACCAGTGCATTTCACTTTTGCGAAATCTCTTGTTGATAAAACTTGATCTACTAAACCATCACTCACCCTGGTGCCAAATCCAACCAGTATGTGTGGTACAAATGACAAAACCTGCTCCGCTGTAATCTGGCGTCGCAGCACACTTGAGACACGCTAGGTGTCTCAGGTGGGACCCCGATGATGAAGCATGCCACCAACTTGGTTGGTGGGTGAGGGGTCTTTTTCACATAACCTAAGTGCATTTCTTTTCACAATTTTAGTGTTTGGCACATCACAGACGTATGTGGACACATCAAAATGATATATTACAATACTACCTGTGTTTGGGGGGAGGAGGCACCTATGTTTTTGGTCCTGGGTGCGGCCTTCATCTAGGGAAACCTACCAAACCCAGACATTTTTTAAAATTAGACACCCCAAGGAGTCCAGGGAGGTGTAGCTTGCGTGGATCCGCCAACATTTTCTTACCCAGACTCCTCTGCAAACTTCAAAATCTGTTTAAAAAAGCATATTTTCCTGACTTTCGTTTGTACGATCACCGCTCCAGCACAAAATTCCTACTCCAGTCTCCCAAGTAAAATGACACCTCACTTGTGTGGGTCCCTAAAGCAGAGTCAGCCTAAAGATGTATAAAAGAAGAATATGTCCTTATCAACTCGCTGTGCTATCCCCTCTATCTCTACAAGTTTTTGGCCTTATTCTGTTGCAGGCACCTGGCCCACCCACACAAGTGAGGTATCATTTTTATCGGGAGACTTGGGGGAACGCTGGGTGGAAGGAAATTTGTGACAGAACTTTCTGTCACCGAAATGTGAAGAAAATTAGTTTTTTAGCCAAATTCTGAGGTTTGCAAAGGATTCTGGGTAACAGAACCTGGTCAGAGCCCAACAAGCCACCCCATCTTGGATTCCCCTAGGTCTCTAGTTTTCAAAAATGCACAGGTTTGGTAGGTTTCCCTAGGTGCCGGCTGAGCTAGAGGCCAAAATCTACAGGTAGGCACTTTTCAAAATACACCTCTGTTTTCTGTCAAAAAATGGGATGTGTCCACGTTGTGTTTTGGGGCATTTCCTGTCGTGGGTGCTAGGCCTACCCACACAAGTGAGGTATAATTTTTATTGGGAGACCTGGGGATCGCTGGGTAGAAGGAATTTTGTGGCTTCCCTCAGATTCCAGAACTTTCCATCACCGAAATGTGTGGAAAAAGTATTTTTTGTGTCACATTTTGAGGTTTGCAAAGGATTCTGGGTAACAGAACCTGGTGAGTGCCCCACAAGTCACCCCATCCTAGATTCCCCAAGGTGTCTAGTTGTCAGTTGTCTGAAATGCACAGGTTTAGTAGGTTTCCCTGGGTGCCGGCTGAGCTAGAGGCCAAAATCTACAGGTAGGCACTTTGCAAAAAACACCTCTGTTTTCTGTCAAAAAATGGCTTGTGTCCACGTTGTGTTTTGGGGCATTTCCTGTGGCGGGCGCTAGGCCTACCCACACAAGTGAGGTATCATTTTTATCGGGAGACTTGGGGGAACATAGAATAGCAAAACAAGTGTTATTGCCCCTTGTCTGTCTCTACATTTTTCCTTCCAAATATAAGAGAGTGTGTAAAAAAGACGTCTATTTGAGAAATGCCCTGTAATTCACATGCTAGTATGGGCACCCCGAAATTCAGAGATGTGCAAATAAACACTGCTCCTCAACACCTTATCTTGTGCCCAATTTGGAAATACAAAGGTTTTCTTGATAGCTATTTTTCACTCTTTATAATTCAGCAAATGAATTGCTGTATACCCGGTACAGAATGAAAACCCACTGCAAGGTGCAGCTCATTTATTGGCTTTGGCTACCTAGGGTTCTTGATGAACCTACAAGCCCCTTGTATCCCCACAACCAGAAGAGTCCAGCAGACGTAACGTTATATTGCTTTAAAAAAAATTGACATTGCAGGAAAAAGTTACAGAGTAAAACGTAATGAAAAATGGCTGTTTTTTTACCTCAATTTCAATATTATTTTTTTTCAGTTGTAATTTTCTGTAGGAAAGCCTTGTAGGATCTACACAAATTACCCCTTGCTGAATTCAGAATTTTGTCTTCTTCTCAGAAATGTTTAGGTTTCTGGGATCCAGCATTGGTTTCATGCCCATTTCTGTCACTGACTGGAAGGAGGCTGAAAGCAAAAAAAATCATAAAAATGGGGTATGTCCCAGTAAAATGCCAAAATTGTGTTGAAAAATTGGGTTTTCTGATTCAAGTCTGCCTGTTCCTGAAAGCTGGGAAACTGGTGATTTTAGCACCACAAACCCTTTGTTGATGCCATTTTCAGGGAAAAAACCACAAGCCTTCTTCTGCAGCCCCTTTTTCCCATTTTTTTGAAAAAAATGAGATTTTCACTGTATTTTGGCTAATTTCTTGGCCTCCTTCTGGGGAACCCACTAAGTCTGGGTCCCTCTAGAATCCCAAGGATGTTGGAAAAAAAGGACGCAAATTTGGCGTGGGTAGCTTATGTGGACAAAAAGTTATGAGGGCCTAAGCGAGAACTATTCCAAATAGGCAAAAAAAGGCCTGGCACAGGAGGGGGAAAAGGCCTGGCAGCGAAGGGGTTAATACTGTTTGTGTGCTGCATAAATATTTTACACATTGAGTTTAAGTTATGCCTGACTGCTTTTGTGCCAAGCTACCAGAGGGTTTAGCACAGGTTAATTTACTGACTTTTGTGGTGCACCCTGACAGGGATTGTGGTTGTTGCTTGAGCAGGGTTTTATTCCCTCTGAATTTACAATCCAATTTCTCACAGGCTAATATGTACTCTTCTCTTGCAACATCAGTAACCACAACTACAGGCATTATGCTGAAGTTCCTGTATGCAGCATGCGATAAACTATGTGTTTGCAAGGAGAAGGTATCATTTGTATGATCAGAAGCTACATGGATGGCAAACAAGACATCTCTTAGAAGGGTATTGTGAATGTTGTCAAGGGCTAAAACATTCACTTGACATTTTGCCACTCAATATGGGTTTGGCGGTCAGAAAAGGCCGCACGTCAAACTCCCGCGGTCAGGTTGCCACCAGTGCATTGCCCTTCCTGTGGCCTCTAGTAAGAGTTTCCCACAGGTTCAGCGGGCAGAAGCAGAGTTTCCGCCAAGTGGCCCAGCGAGAAACAGCCCTCAACATTGATGCCAGGTCATAATTGAGCCAGCAGCAATGTTGCGATGCGTACGGTGCACTAGCAACCGTTGCACTTTGCACTGTCTGCAAAGCAGACTGTGAAAAGTAGGGTGGGGCTGGCCATGAAGGCTCTGCACTGCCCATGACAAGTGCATGGGCAGTGCAGGGCCAGTGCAGGGCCCCCACTGGGGCCCCCTGCACCCTGTCTTAACCAGCCTTTACATGCCGGTGCTACCACCATGTAAAAGCTGGCAGAGAGGGGACTCGTTATCCCCAGGGCAGCGCTGCTTGCAGCGCAGGCCATGCAGATCAGGCCCACCAGCCCCTCCAGGTGAGGACAAATGGCTGTGCTGGTTGTCTGACCGAGCTCTTACCCCACGGTCGTAATGTTGCTGCCGGACCACCACATTGGCGGCAGTCCCACCGCCGCCACAGCCCTGGCGGCCTGAAGACCAACAGGGTCATAATGACTGCCTTTAAGTTTAAACGAATTTCATTATTTAAAGCATGTGTCTAAAATATTGTTCAGTAGTTCCTATAGATATTATGGTTCTGGGGTGGTTGGTCCCAACTGCGCTTTCTCTTTCTATCTACCTCGTTATGTAACACAGAACATTCCCAGAAAGTTTACCTTTATTACGAATAGGGAAATGGATCCATATTTTTTAGGCTGCATACTGAGTTCATACTGAGTGCTTTTTTAAGAATAAAGGCATTTTCTATTCAGAAATATTTTAGAAACCTTTAGCAAAGACTGTTTAATTCCTCTGGACTAATTTATGAAAAAGACAATACTTACCAATACACATATTAGTTTATGTTTCTGTAAATGGATCTAAATTCGGGACTCAGGATAAATGCTTAATTTAATGGTTTGGTTTGTACATTGCAGTTAGGAGAACATTTAAAATTGCTGACAAAATCAAAAGAGTAGGAAATGCCTCCATGCGTCTTACAAGCTGTTTATCTGCACTTATCTAATCATAAAAAGATCATTTAAAGCACGATGAAGAAGAAAATGAATATTGACACTCTTTCATGTTGAGAAAATCAGTACACTTCTTAAGAGAAGTGATATTTCCAAGCCAATTACTGTATTTATGAATATAACTGTGAAAATGACGTATATTTAATTATGGAGTACAAAATACTTCTCACTTCAGGAAGCTACTTACATTGCAAATGTTTCAGCCTGCGTGTTACAAAATTTTTGAAAATAATTCAAGTCGCATTAACTATTAACCCAATTTAATTTTTCAGGCTGGCATTTAGGAATATATTACCAATCAATTGCTTCGAAGTCATCTCGCTGTTGAGAACCTTCCAATTTTAGTGTTTTCGAACACAATTGGAAAAAGGTACTGTAGTATCTATGCTTCAGCTTGAGATTCCTTTTGGAATGCCCAGACGTCATATAATTGTTTTAAACTGTGGGAGTCAGTCTTCTTGGCGATCTTGCCCACGGATGAGGCAGGAGTGCTACAGCGGTTGTCATTTAAAATAAACTTATATTTGCACCTCATCATTAGTCTACATTCTTTGTTTAGCTTGGTATTTTTACAACATATAGATGCTGCTGTAAAGTAGGTGGTTTCGTAACAGATCCCTGAGGGGTCGGGCAATCCAATCTGTTCTCCAGTAGAACCATTACTGGCCCACAGCCAGTACCAGAGTGGTACCACCAACCCTTTCTGGTTCTCCGGTAGGCTCTTAGTCCTCTGTCACTCTCTGTCAACGTAATCTTCACTTTGTAAATCTAATTATTCCACTGCTCCCCAAGTACTGCCATGGCTTTTGTCTATTTCCATGCCCCTCACCGTGTAACCATATCATTTTCCCAGTCTGTTAATACCGTGATATTCACATTTTCACCAGCTCTGCTTTCCAGTTTTTGAGCCACATTTACAAGGCCATTTGTGCTGCCCGAATGTCACTTTTAGTGACAGTCCATCGGCGCAGACTGCAAGGCCATTTTAACAATACCATGAAATGCCAACAGGTGTGGCTTTTCATGGACTTGTAAATATGGGCTGAGTCAACGCGGCATAAGTCACGGCGTTGACTCACGGCGTTGACTCACTCTGCAACAGGGAGGCATTCCATGGGTGTTGCGTTGGGTCTTCCAATGCAACACCGATGGATTTTGAGGCACTCTGGGATTTACAAAGATTTGCAAACCTGGGAATCAGTCAAGAGCCTACGCCTCTCCAGAGAAGGCATAAGGGAGGTGCAACAAGGAGAAATACCTTTCTTTTGCCTCGCTATTTCCTTTTTCTATGTGTGCTGCATTCTGCAACACACATAGAAAGAGGAATTCACCTCTCATTAATGTTTTTGTGCAAGAAGGTGTCCCTTCCTGCCCAAAACCAATCATCCCCGCAACGCAGACAGCATTGCACCCTGGTGCACGGATGCCTGCACTGGCGCATGGCAGCCCATTGTGCACCAGTGCAGGGGAAAGGGACAGGAATGTGCCTTGTCTTGTAGATAAGGTGCATTCCTGCCCTTTTCTTTTGACGCAGGGCAGCGCAGCAAGAGGGCTTTTGGTGCTGCCCTGGGCCAAAAGCTTTCTAGTATGCCCCCTTGTTCTTAGACCTAGTACTGCACATTGCATGCTTTCACATCTTACAAGCACCATCCCTATGTCCTCATTCTGATAATTAGCAGGTCATCAACCTCACATCAAGTATTCCAGTGAATCCCTACAAAACATCTGTGCCACCACTAGCCACAATTTGTTCCTTTGTTAAACAACAATTGAAAAGAAATTCCACCAGGTCATCAGTAGACAGCCAAGGTTATTATAGCAAGTAACACTTTCATGTTGAAACATGTACAACAACATCCCACTCATCAACCCATCCAGGGACTGATCCATCACTGTTGTGGGGGTCTAGTATCTTATCACCAGCACCCGGCTTAATCACTAATCTCAAGTTTGGTACTGTGTGTTGGATATTCCTGCTATACTCAACATAAAAAAAACAGAATAAATGGGTGCAAAATTTTTTTTCAGAATAGGATACTTCACAGCACTGATATTTTGTGAAGCATATTTAGAGTAGAGCCATGTTTCAGTGCTGAGAAAAAGTCTTGTCCACCATCACTGTAGGAAAAATAAATATCATATATTTATTTTATAAACAACTGCTGTTCTTTATAGTGCAATCACCTGAAATAAACATACAAGCACAAGTAGATACATTTAGCTGCAGAAAATTACAGCTATGTCCCATCAAGCGACCTCTGATGAAAGTCTGGCCAGCTGACCAACCAATATCCTTTCAAAAGTAAGCAACATAGAGTCAGCTCTCTAGGCATACACAGGCCTAGACTTTGAAAGGCCTTTTAACCAGCCTTAGATATGAAGCCAGCTGTTAGGGGCCATTACGAGTAGGACCATATTCCCCATTTCAGCCTAACACTCTAGTTGCCAGCCAAAACTTGACTGCAAGCTTCCTGGTATTTTCATGCACGTATTGACCTACACAATAAGGTGCAAATATGCTCAGGTAATAGAGTGCAATTTAGGCAAAACATGCTGAAAATGATGTGGTAAGGACACTTTCCCAGTGTTATTAGCTATTCTACGTGCTACAGCTTGAAACCACCAGCATGGGTGTGGTACTACCACCTAGTATCAGTAATGCTGAGGTTGGTTAGCTGCAACTTGTTACCAGGCCACTTAGGGTGGCCCTATTAGTGTTTTCATAAACTTCTTAAAATGAATTTTATAGGTTTGCTTACAACTAAAAGCAATACAGAACAGGGGTGGCTAGTTACAAATAAATCTTTCCACACCTAGATTCATCAAGTGTGGGAACACCAGGCTCAGTTTTAAAATCAAAGGAGAACCACAAATCCTCCCTGTAGTACAGGAGAGCAGGTAATGCTCCTTCCCACCTTGCATAGCATGCCTTGTCCCCTACCACCCATAAACAACCCTCTACTTCTGCTCACACCAACCCCACCCCACTCAGATCTATCACCTGCTAGCAACCGGTGGTAAATGGAAGCTTTAATCTACAAACGGACCACATGGTTATTCCACCTTCTGTGGGAATTAACACATAATGGCTGGAGTTATTTGAAGGGATACCATCCAGGAACAACATTCCCAGCCGCATAATGTTCCTAAATCTAAATTGGCCAATTCATAATCAGGCTCCATGAAAACATGCAGTGTCTGGAAAAGGAGAATAGATGCACACCAAAAGGTTGTCAGGATGGTTGATGGATGATAACTTTTTATAATAAAGCAAAAATTCTGTCAAACCTCAATAAAAGAAAAGCCACAAAATTACATTTAGACAAGAGTGCCCACAAAAATTACCAGGGTACAATTTTGACAACGTTTTATGTGCCTAATAATATAATTGCCAAATCAAGACCAGTAATCTGAGTGGTATAGGTAATAGTATCCCTGCTAGAAATAAATACTTGCCACCAGCTACAAGCTACTTGAGAACTGCAAGGAAGATAGGCAAGTTGATGAAACCTTTGCACATCTTTGTTGTTGGTAGTTTTCGTTAAGATAGGATGATAGGAACCTTGTGATGTAGTATAGATGTACTTTTTCAGGAATATCCCAGTTTTAGCACATCCATGATGCAACAATAGAACACTTGTCTTGGTATAATGCATAACATTTGAATCAAAGAACAAGTGTTGTGGTAAATACCTTCCAAATGTAGCTAGGAAGGCAGTATTCTTTTTCAATATCAATTCTTGAATTGCTTCAGTTATTTCCTCAACTGTTACATCCATGTTTAACATGCCTTCTTACTCTTGTGAGACTTTAGTGAGGGGAATTCCTGAAGATAAATCTCATAATAATAAGATTGTAAAAGACTAACCTTGCATGTAGCTCTATTCAATACTGACCAAAAGTTTGAATAGTTTCATGTGGCCGAATATCTGATATGCTATCTGTACTAAAAATATCTCCTGCTTCACATATAGTGATGCATTTGCCCATTTAAGGGTATGCATTTCAGCAAAAGAACACTGTAAAGCTTGAAGCATTAGCCCACATTTACATTGAAAACTAAAGACACACATGATAAAATGTTCTTGCAGCAGGTTCCACTCTCTTACTGCAGCAACATTTTTTCTTTTAAGAAGCAGTTGTAAATGCCAGAGCAAATTAATAAAAACCCTAGACTGTTCGGCCAGATTAAAACCTCCCAAGCAAATGCCTGAAAGTCATCCCAAACTACAGAAATGAGCCATAATCCAATTTAACATAGAAAAGGTTATGAATCACTATTTCTAGATTGTCATAGAAGGTCTTATCTAACAAGTGCATGGTCAAAGGTCTAAAGATGAACTGAGGCATTTTTGCTAGATATTTTGATCTCAAGAGCCAATGCTAACGAGTTCACTGCACAGCAGAATATAGAGCTGTAATTGATGTTTTTAATATTATAGCAAGTGCTAATTTTAAGTCAGTCTGTAACTGCCAAAAAGAGTGAAGCATAGGAATTTGATGTCAACTAATGCATAGATTCCTGTACCCGAAATGACTCACTATTATGGTTCGTATGATCTTGCACTTGCTTGTTGGATGTATCAACTAAAGAATTGATAGCAAAATTAAAACTTAGCAGATCTACAGTGACCTTCCCACCTGCCATTGTAGCTATCAAATCCTTAGAGACTCTCAGACTACCAATATTAACGTATGAAAGAGCAACATCTTTTAAATGGCAACTGGACATCTTAGTCTGAAATATTACTCACTACCATTTCTAATTATCTGTTAATCTTAAAAAGCACAACAACTTCCATAGGGACATCTTCACTCAGAGTGTGGATCCCTCCATTGACTGGTAGAAGGTTACTTTTTCCAAGGTGGGAGAGGCACGCAAATCATACAGGTCAAGTTTCTAATGATTGTAATGATCAGTCTAGGTTGTTACTCCGTAGCCAACATTTATTCTGTGATTCTTCTTGACAATGAAACTGTCATATGCATTAGCTCTGCTTTCCAAACAACTTTGAAAATATTCTTGACAATAAAACCATCTTGTACAATCACACAGCCAATGTGTTTTGATCCTTTCCAGAGTTTTTTCCATGCTAATTTAGTATAACCAATAATCATCCAGCCCGGTTGCCTAAAGAGTGTCCGTCCATTTGTGAATACACAACAGTATGCATGTTGACGGGTTTGTTTGCCATTTTGTATGAGCTTGGGATCTCCTGCTCAAAATCACCTCAGTGTCCCATACTGAAAGTTGGCACCTCTCCCCATATGGTGTATGGCATTGTTACTTGTAGTAATTTTACACCAGAAAATTCAATCAAACAAGGATCCACCCCCTTACTGTAGGGGATGGAGTCATGTTAGTCTACACTTAGGTATCAATTTCCATTTGGAAATGGTTAATAGGAAAAAAGTATAGAGATACTCCTTGGTGAAGGAGTATATTTACTTGTGAGTAGATTTACATGTATACATTTTGATCTGTGAAGAGGACCCAAGAAAGTTGGATCTTTGAAACAATTTTGTTGCTAGCATCAATATCACTAGCAACCTGCTTTACAATATCTTACAAGACTGAATTTTACATGTGTGTGTTTGTGTGTATTATTTGGTGATGCCCACACGTGTGTGTGCATGTGCATGTGGTTGCAAATGCAGATATAGTTCAATTACTATGAGTCTGATCACAAAAGCCATTCTGGCGCATGAAAGTTAGTACTTTAATATTACTACTTCATGTACCACAAAACACAATGCACAAACCTATGGCCGGACTGCTCCATCTCTCTTATCTTTCTTCCTGTTCCGGATAAAAGATTTCTCTGTAGACCTGTGATGCTATTAATTGTGTTTGACCAATGACTTTGTGTTTCACCACTGCGCATATTAGTTGCTCAATGTTCACCAGTAGCACATTATGGGGGTCATTACAACATTGGCGGTAAAAGCCGCTTACCGCCGTGCAGAAGACCGCCAATACACCGCCGCGGCCACGGAATTCCGCCACAGCTATTATGACCCACATCTCGGAACCCGCCGAAATTCAGACACCTACACAAGTCCGCCACACCAAAGGTCAGTGATAAACTGGCAAAAAAAAAACCTCCACCTCCAAGCCAACAGAAACACGCCCATGCTATTACGACCCACAAATCCACGTGGCGGTCTATCAACCGCGGTATTCCATTGGCGGTACACACCGCCGCGCTCAAAATACACACACATCTCCAAAACACCGCCACATTGGACAATTCAAAATACACACACCTGATACACATACAAACACCACTCCCACACACCCAACACTATATAAAACACAAACCCACATCACCCACAAACCCCTACGACCAAAAGTTATTCACGAAGGCCAGAGAGACAGCACAGAATAGACAATCCCATCACACAGAGGCACACAACACCATCACCCACACAACATCCACGCTCAAAACACCACACCACTACACATCACCACACACATCAACACTCACACCGCCCCACACATCACACACACCACCCCATGTCACGCCAAAGACACCCCCGCTTTTCCGAGGAGGAGCTCAGGGTCATGGTGGAGGAAATCCTATGGGTAGAGCCACAGCTATTTGGCTCACAGGTGCAGCACACATCCATATCCAGGAAGATGGAGCTATGGCAAAGAATAGTCGACAGGGTCAATGCTGTGGGACAGCATCCAAGAAATCAGGAGGACATCAGGAAGAGGTGGAACGACCTACGGGGGAAGGTGTGTTCAGTGTTCTCCAGGCACAACATTGCAGTACAGCGGACTGGCGGCTGACCCCCACCTCCTCCCCCACAACTAACAACATGGGAGGGGCAAGTCTTGACCATCATGCATCCAGAGGGCCTCGAAGGAGTCGGTGGAGGAAGGGACACTGGTAAGTCAATTCGTAACTATCATATCCCCCACCCTACCTGCATGCTATCACACACCCCAACCTCACACCCTCCCCTATCACCCAAACTCCTCACTGATGTACTAAGAACACAAACCACACATCCCAACACCAAGCTCTGCATGACACAACTAAGCATGGATAACCATCACTAAAGCATGCTCACTGCACATACCCATAACAACCCCTAACCATCATCACACAAGCCCCCACACAGAAATGCTTGCACTGGGGTACACGATCACCCACCCATTGCACACCATGACACACACACATGCAATAATCATGCTCTTATGCCCCTGCAGGATCACGAAGGACCGTCACCACCCCGGAGGGTCCAGACAACTCCACTCCACCCACAGAAGAGGCCCACAGTGACGATAGCAGCTCTGCCCTACTGGATCCTGATGACCAGCCCGGACCATCATGGGCCTCGGTTCCCCTCGCACAGGCACAGCGCAACACTGACCATCCACCCTCTGGTTACACCAGCACAACACCCACCCAGCGGGCCCAAACTTCCATACCCAGGACAGGTCAATCAGCTGTGTGTCCACCACTACAGGGAACCCAGGATAACCCACCACCCCAACCACAACAGGGACCTGGGGGCAGTGGAAGTGGGCATACGGTCCAGGGGACGGAGGCACAGGAACACAGGGGAACTGGGAGGGCTGCTGTGTGACAGGGGGAGGACAGGCCAAGGGAACCCATTCTCCACAAGGCCCTCTCCTCCATCATGGGAGCATACCACCACTCCCAGGAGACGATGGCGACGGTCCTGGTCAAGTTTCTGGAGACCCAGTGCCTGCAGGAGGAACAGTATTTGGGGTTCAGGGAGGAGCTCAGGACCATCAGCTCTGCCTTGGGCACCATCGTAGGGGTGCTGAAGGACATACAGCAGACCTTGAGGGACACAGTGGCACTCCAAGGGGCCCCTGACACTAGCATGGACGATGAACTGCCCACCACCTCCGCCGGCGCTAGTGGACAGGACGCCCCGCCACAGGACCACCACACCAGCACCTCACCCCCTGCAGATGGACAACCACCACGCAAGCGGTCCCTGAGATCCAGGAACAGGACAGAGCAAGATGGCAAGACCCCCGCCAGGAAATGAGACCACCCTGATTGTTCTCCCACTGTCCCACTTTGTTACCCTGTCCATACTTAAACTGCCCCAGCTCCACTTCCTTTGCCCATATGGCCAGTGCACCTGTGAGACTAATAGACTGGACTCTGCCATGGACATTCCTCCACCATCACTCATCACCATTTTACAACCCTCCTCCAATTTTGAGCATTTCAATAAACACCCTTGAACCCCAAAACAATGTTGAGTCAGTCTATGATTTGGTAAATTGTATTATCAATGACAGAGTCAAAATGCGTTTCTAGTTGTAAAGCCAACATACCTATGTCACACATCACAAGTCCTTGAAGGATGCATGCAGATGACACACGTTGGTAATCACAACTGTGAAACCGTAATGTAAAGGAACAACTCAGTTACCAAATAATCCTATGAAATTACACACAGGATAGAGGAAGACGTGTGACAGTGAATGTAATGGTAAAAATGAAAATGTTCTCACCTGTGTGTCACTGGAAATATTGCTGTATGACTGACTCCCTGTTGTCGTTGTCTTCTTCCTCAGCTTCCTCCTCATCACTGTCCACAGGCTCCACAGCTACCACAACACCGTCAACTGGACCATCTTCCTGCAGAAAAGGCACCTGGTGTCGCAAAGCAAGATTGTGAAGCATCGAGCAGGCGATGATGATCTGGCACACCTTCTTCGGTGAGTAGAATAGGGAACCACCTGTCATATGGAGGCACCTGAACCTGGCCTTCAGGAGGCCGAAGGTGCGTTCGATCACCCTCCTAGTCCGCCTGTGGGCCTCATTGTAGCGTTCCTCTGCCCTGGTCCTGGGATTCCTCACTGGGGTCAATAGCCAGGACAGGTTGGGGTAACCAGAGTCCCCTAATAGCCACACACAGTGCCTCTGGAGTTCACCCATCATATCAGGGATGCTGCTATTCTGCAGGATGTAGGCGTCATGCACTGAGCCAGGGAACATAGCATTTACCTGGGAGATGTACTGGTCTGCCAAACATACCATCTGTACATTCATGGAATGATAACTCTTCCAGTTCCTGTACACCTGGTCACTCCTGTGGGGGGGGACCAGAGCTACATGGGTCCCATCAATAGCACCTATGATATTGGGGATATGTCCAAGGGCATAGAAGTCACCTTTCACTGTAGCCAAATCTTCCACCTCAGGGAAAATGATGTATTTCCTTACGTGTTTCAGCAGGGCAGACAACACTCTGGACAACCCGTTGGAAAACATAGGCTGGGACATCCCTGATGCCATGGCTACAGTTGTCTGAAAAGATCCATTTGCAAGGAAATGGAGCACTGACAGCACCTGCACGTCAGGGGGGATTCCAGTGGGATGGCGGATTGGTGAAATCAGGTCTGGCTCCAACTGGGTACATAGTTCCTGGATAGTGGCACGGTGAAACCTGTAGGTGACGATTAAAAGTCGTTCCTCCATTGTCAACAGGTCCACCAGCGGTCGGTACACCGGAGGATTCCGCCATCTTCTCAATTGTCCCAAATGACGGTGCCTAGGAAGGACAACAGCGACCACAGAGTCAACTATTTACCAGGTATGTACCCACAGTTACACCGAACACGACACCAAACACAAAACCCTTCCTGTATGTGTGTTGAGTGTAGGCCTAGCTATGTGTGACGCAGAAGTAAATGAAGCCATGTGGGCCCCTGAAATGGCGGCTGCCTGACCTCTAAACTGGGACAATGGGATTGTTGGGTGACTGCGTTGCCGTTGCACACCGTCGCGGTAGGCGGTCGTAGACCGCAGCGCAATGCTGCACTGGTTAACATTAGACCCTATGGGTCCCAGGAGCCAATGAACAAGTGCGCCGCCGGTGATGATACGCACCGCCGCGGATGTCACCGCAGCGGACGTCACCGCCATTTTCTATCTGTTCAATCACTGGATACCTGATCTTCGACAGGAGAGGACCTACACTGCACGTGCTGCTGTGACCTCGGTCTGGAAGCGACGATGGCTGCTGTGTCTGGGGAATGGGCCCCTGCCTTCACTGCTCAGGAGTTGGAGAAACTAGTAGACGGGGTCCTCCCACAGTACACGCTACTCTACGGTCCTCCAGACCAACAGGTTAGTACACAGGTAGCACATTGTATGGGCTAGGCCTTGGTGGAGAGGGCTGGTTGTAAGAGGGAAGGGGGCAGAGTTCAGGGAACATTAATGCATGTGAATGAATGTGCCACATGGCTAGGGTAGGGAGGGAGGACACTCCCATCGACGGTGCAGTTGGTAATGACTTCTCTTCTTCCCTTGTGCATGTCATGTAGGTCAGCGCCCACCAGAAGAAGGACATTTGGCATGCCATCGCCAAGGACGTCTGGACCCTGGGGGCCCACCAGAGACAGGGCACCCACTGCCAGAAAAGATGGGAGGACATTCGCTGCTGGAGCAACAAGACGGCGGAGGCTCAGCTGGGGATGGCCTCCCAACGTGGGAGGGGTGCCCGTCGCACCATGACCCCCCTGATGTTCTAAATCCTGGCGGTGGCCTACCCTGAGTTGGATGGGCGCTTTAGGGCATCACAGCAGACACAAGGGGGTGAGTACACTCTCATTCTGCTGACTTTGCGCACAGTGGAGGGGTTTGGGTGGGAGAGGAGGCCTGTGGGTGCACCTAGGCCATGCAGAAATATGTAGGCTAGGTCCCTCCGTAATGCAGGCCATGTGGCACTCTACCCCACTGCAGTAGAGTGCCAAGTACAGGTATACATGCCCCTGTGGCATCCATGTGTGCAGAAGTCCACCATAGCCATGTAGGCCAGATCCCAGAGATTGCATCTGTAGAGGCTAGGAGCACGGCGTAGTGCAGGGGGCTGCTGTGTCTGTATTGTCCGCCAACGGCAGCGGTATGCCATGCACTCAACCTGCCTTTCTTCTGTCTCCCCCCCCCTTTTGTGGTCTCCCTGTTCTTTTGTGCATCAGCATCATCAGGCGGAGGTACAGTGGCACCGGAGCACGAGGGAGCTGCATCCCACGTGGCCATGGAGGGCCACACCACGGACTCTAAATGCACCAGTGGGACGGAGGGCGAGGGGAGCTTCACGTTGGCCACCGGATCACCAACCAGCGACACGGACTCGTCCGCCGATGGGGGCTCCCTTGTGGTGGCGGCACCATCTGTGCCCCCCACTTCTACAGGTACAGCCGCCACCTCCCCTACAAGCACCGCCCTCCCAGCAGCCCATCAGCGTTCACCCCGTGCCCGCTCACCCAGGAGGGTGGGCATCACCTTCGCCCCAGGCACCTCAGGCCCTGCCCCAGTCACCCCTGCTGCCCTAAGTGAGGAGGCCATTGACCTCCTCAGGTCCCTCACTGTTGTGCAGTCTACCATTGTGAATGCCATCCAGGGTGTAGAAAGGGGGTTGCAACACTGTAATGCAATCCTGAAGGGCATTCATTCTGGTCAGGCTGTCCTTCAGCGAACCCTGCAATCTCTGGCCTCAGCACTGATGGCAGCCATTGTCCCTGTGTCTAGCCTCCCCCTCCAACCTCCTCCACCCAGAGCCAATCTCCTGTACCCCAGCCTATCCCAAGCACACCATCAGACCAGCATTCACACACCTCAACACACAAAAGTAGCTCAGGCAAACATAGGCACCACACAACCCACAGGCACACACACAAGTATCACCAACATGCAGACACAGCAACATCCACTGCCTCCACTGTGTCCCCCTCCTCGTCGTCTCCCTCCTCCCTCCCAGTCTTGTCTACACTCTCACCTGCATGCACTACATCTACAGGCAGCAGGACTCGCACCAGAACACCCAGCACCACACCCCGCTCACCTGCACTCACCACCTCCACTCCCATTTACACGTCCCCTGTGTCCTCTCCCAGTGTGTCTGCGACGCCCCCTCCCAAAGTACACAAACGCAGGCACACACCCACCCAACAGCCATCCACATCACGACAGCCTCCAGTACCTGCACCTGCACCCAAAACACCTAAAGTGACACCTCCTACAACCACCTCCTCTTCCTCCACTCCCAGACCCCCTCCAGCTACCCATCCCAGTGTTCGTCAGAAACTGTCCCTCTGTAAAGTTGACCTTTTTGCCCCCCCTCCACTTCATCAGTCCCGTCGTAGTGCCTCAGCCAAAAAGCCTCCTGTACCAGTGGTGCGTGTTCAAGGTGTGTGGAGTGCACCGGCCACCAGTGCAGGCAGTGTGACATGGAGCCAAGGCACTACCAGTCCACCCCCTGTAAAGGCTCTGAGATTGGAAAGTGGCCAATGGGACCATGTGAAGACTCCTGAAGGCAAAACAACTCACAGGGGTCCCAGGGGGATAGCAGAGTCAGCTGTGACTCCTCCAAAGGTGGGGAAGGGCCAGAAGAAGTCTGCTCAGCCTGGTGTGAGCATCACGGCGGAGAAGGGCGGCATCGTTCCCGGCGGCCGGGACACCACCGCCAGCACCGTCGTCACTGGTCCGGAGACCACCGCCACCGCCGGAGTCATTGCCCAGGAAGGCCCAAGTATTGTCACTGGTCAGGAGACCACTGCCAGAGTCAGTGCCCAGGAGGGCACAAGTATCGTCACTGGTCAGGAGACCACCGCCACCGCCGGAGTCAGTGCCCAGGAAGGCCCAAGTATCGTCACTGGTCAGGAGGCCACCGCCGGAGTCAGTGCCCAGGAGGGCCCAAGTATCGTCACTGGTCAGGAGACCACCGCCAGAGTCATTGCCCAGGAGGACCCAAGTATCGTCACTGGTCAGGAGACCACCGCCGGAGTCAGTGCCCAGGAGGGCCCAAGTATCATCACTGGTCAGGAGACCACCGCCGGAGTCAGTGCCCAGGAGGGCCCAAGAATCGTCACTGGTCAGGAGACCACCGCCGGAGTCAGTGCCCAGGAGGGCCCAAGTATCGTCACTGGTCAGGAGACCACCGCCGGAGTCAGTGCCCAGGAGGGCCCAAGTATCGTCACTGGTCAGGAGACCACCGCCAGAGTCATTGTCCAGGAGGGCCCAAGTATCGTCACTGGTCAGGAGACCACCGCCACTGCCGGAGTCAGTGCCCAGGAAGGCCCAAATATCGTCACTGGTCAGGAGACAACCGCCACTGCCGGAGTCAGTGCCCAGGAGGGCCCAAGTATTGTCACTGGTCAGGAGATGTGGGAAAACAGGGCTGATTGCAGAGGCCCCCTAACTTTTTGCCCCCATTTTCCACTTTATGCTGGTGTTTTCCTGACTTTGATGGTGCCCTGGGTACTGCTAACCAGTCCCAGGGCCTGTGCTCTGTGTAAAATGGATATGCAAATTAGGCTAATTATAATTGGCTAAGTTAACCTACCTATAAGTCCCTATTATATGGTAGGGCATGTAGGTTTAGGGACCACAGCATAGGTGGTGCACACCTAGGTGCATTGCTGAGGTGCCCAGTGTCATTTTAAAAGCAAGCCTGCCTTGCTGGCTGCTTTTAAATTAAAGTTATATGCAAATTCGACTTTGGAATTAAAGGTACTTCCAAAGTCTTAAACTACCTTATTTTTACATATAAGTCACCCCTAAGGTGTGCCCTATGTGCCCCTAGGGCTGGGTGCCATGTAACTATAAGCAGGGACTTTATAAAAATAGATTTATAAGCCCTGGTGAGGTAAAAACAGCCAAATTCGTTTTTCCCTCATTGAAGTAAATGGCCTTCATAGGCTAGAATGGGCAGACTTTATTTTAAATTTTAAAGTCTCCTTAAATGTTGCATACCAAGAATTTGGTATCAAATTAATTGTTGTAATAAATCCTACAACTTCCAGTTGTTGGATTTATTATAACTAGTTCAGGTAAAAAGTTTAGACTTTACCTAAAAAGTTGCCAATTTCAGCTCTGCATTGTTTTTGCTGCTGTGCTCTGATTGGCCAGCCTGCAGCAGCTTCTGTCAGGCTGCCTTGATGAGGTGTGAAGTGGCCAGGCTTCACACAAAGGAATGTGCTTGGGGGAGAGAATCTCCCCTCAGCAGATGGTGAGGCAGGAAGGGGGAGGGCTGCCAAACTGGTCTTCAAAGGCAGAGAAGGACATTTGGAGCACCCAGCAACACCCCCACATCCTGCAACCCCAGACAGCTGGGTGCCCCCTTGATTAGATTAGGAGAGGGCAGGAGAGGGGTGTGTTTATGATTTTTAGCCACACCAGTGGGTGGGCTCAGCCAGATGTAACCTCCAAAAATCAGATTCATCCATGTTGGATTTTTAGAGACTGTTGCCTTCTGGGATGGATTTTTGCCACACTTCCCAGGAAGTGGTCATCACAGGGGGACGACCATGTCCCTGATTGGAGAACCAGGGCCCCCCTGCTTTTCACCCAGGAGCAAGGATAAAACTGGCAGACCTGCACCCACGCCTCAGATCCCCTCCAGAATTCAACAAGAAAGGAACTAAAGAAGAAGAAGGACTGCCCTGCTGGACCCCTGGCCTGCACCTGGACCCTGCACTCAGAAGGACTGCACCAGCTGCACACTTGGGCTTCACCACAAGAAGGACTTTGCCTGGCTTCAACTGGTTCAAGGAGGGACTCCCTGTTTGCTACAGGTGAAAAATTGCTAAACCAGAGTCCCCTGCACCAACTCCTGAAGAAAGCGACCAGCTAACCACTGTCCAGTGGCCAAAAAGGAGTTTGCGCCAGGTGCATTCTGGGAGTTGAAGTCCGCACCCCCCAAGGACCATCACAGAACTTCTGGACCCTTGGGGTGAGCTGTGGACCCCAAAAGAACCTTAAAAGAACATCTGGGTGAAGCCCCAGAAGTTTGGAAAAGATTTGAGAATTTTTGGAAAAAAGCTCCAGAGAGGGACCGACCCGCCGCGGAAATTCTAGCCGGCTTGCCTCAACCGCGACCCGGCCTGACTTCGTGGTTCGTCCCGGTAAAGAAAAACATCCAAAAAAGAGACTAAGTCCGAACGTAAAAAGTTGACAGGGACCTCCCAGCCATCGTATCCGAGAAGGGCTCCATGGACGTCGGATCAAGATCCAGGTTTACCCCGGTCGAAGGATTTTCATCTCGAAAAAACGACTAAGTCTGAAGGTAAAAGTCTCCACCGAGGAAACCCACATCTCGTATCCGGACAAGGGCTCCAGGAGGTCGGATTCAACTGGCAGGTTCGTCCCGGTGAAGAAAAACTTCAAAATAAAGACTAAGTCAGAAGGTAACTTTTTAACCGAGGCCTCCCGCGACCTGTAGCCGAGCAGGGCTCCATCGCGGTCGGCCTGAAAGTTTGACTTTGCCCCGGTCGAGGTGCAACCAGATGACCCGATTGGCGCTTTTGTTTCTAAGCGCTAGAAAAGTAATAATTCTTTAAAAATTCATATCTCCGGTTCCCCTGAACCGATTTTAATCGTTTTTGTGTCATTTTAAAGATAAAAATATAAACTATTTTTATAAATTGGTTTTGGATTTTTAAACTGTTTCCTGTGTTTTATTTAATTACTGTTTTGTGATATTTGAATGCTTTACACTTTGTCTCCTAAGTTAAGCCTTGACGCTCGTTGCCAAGCTACCAAGGGTTGAGCTGGGATTAATTTACTGAGACCTAACTGTACCTATGTGGAGGTTAGTGGCTTGTTGCTAGGTGTAGGTACCTACCTGCCTTACCAATAACCCATTTTCCAACAGGAGACCACCGCCAGAGTCAGTGCCCAGGAGGGCCCAAGTATCGTCACTGGTCAGGAGACCACCGCCAGAGTCAGTGCCCAGGAGGGCACAAGTATTGTCACTGGTCAGCAGACCACCGCTGAAGTCAGTGGCCAGGAAGGCCCAAGTATCGTCACTGGTTAGGAGACCACCGCCACCCCGGAGTCAGTGCCCAGGAGGGCCCCGGCAGCCACAGTCCCGCTGGGCAATGAGGGACCGTCATGCCACACACCAATGTCCAGTCCAGAGAACGTCATGCCACACACCAATGTCCAGTCCAGAGAACGTCATGCCACACACCAATGCCCAGTCCAGAACCGCCATGGCAAAGAACCGATGAATAGTCCAGACACCGCCATGGCAAAGCACCGCTGAACAGTCCAGACACCACCATGGCAAAGCACCGCTGAACAGTCCAGAGACCGCCATGGCAAAGCACTGCTGAACAGTCCAGAGACCGCCATGGCAAAGCACCACTGAACAGTCCAGAGACCGTCATGGCAAAGCACCGCTGAACAGTCCAGAGACCGCCATGGCAAAGCACCGCTGAACAGTCCAGACACTGCCATGGCAAAGCACCGCTGAACGGTCCAGAGACCGCCATGGCAAAGCACCGCTGAACAGTCCAGACACCGCCATGGCAAAGCACCGCTGAACAGTCCAGAGACCGCCATGGCAAAGCACCGCTGAACAGTCCAGAGACCGCCATGGCAAAGCACCGCTGAACAGTCCAGACACCGCCGTGGCAAAGCACCGCTGAACAGTCCAGAGACCGCCATGGCAAAGCACCGCTGAACAGTCCAGACACCGCCGTGGCAAAGCACCGCTGAACAGTCCAGAGACCGCCATGGCAAAGCACCGCTGAACAGTCCAGACACCACCGTGGCAAAGCACCGCTGAACAGTCCAGAGACCGCCATGGCAAAGCACCGCCGAACAGTCCAGAGACCACCGTGGCAAAGCACTGCTGAACAGTCCAGAGACCGCCATGGCAAAGCACCGCTGAACAGTCCAGAGACCGCCGTGGCAAAGCACTGCTGAACAGTCCAGAGACCGCCATGGCTAAGCACCGCTGAATAGGGCATGCACCGCTGAAGAAGGAAGAGACCGCCACATCAAGCATCGTTATCCCATGTGCAGCTGGGACAGTGACGGGACAGGAACTGTCACGAGGAGACTAATCCAGTCTGGGCACCAGTCCCCCTCCAGAACAAGTGGTGGCTGTTATCTACTTGAGAGACTGTGGTTTTCCACTCCCCAGGATTGAACAGTGGGCAACCCACCCACTGTAGAGACTTGTGAGACTGTGGCTTTGCACTCCCCAGGATGGTACAGTGGGCAAACCACCCACTGTAGAGACTTGTGAGACTGTGGCTTTGCACTCCCCAGGATGGTACAGTGGGCACACCACCCACTGTAGAGACTTGTGAGACTGTGGCTTTGCACTCCCCAGGATGGTACAGTGGGCAAACCACCCACTGTAGAGACTTGTGAGACTGTGGCTTTGCACTCCCCAGGATACATCTATGGGCATGGAGCCCCGTCGTGGATCTGGCTTTGCACTCATCCGGCTGAGGTGCCCCCCTTTCCCTTCCCCCTGAGGTACCTGTTGTATTTCTCTCTGATGCCCCAGCAGTGTTCTCTCCGTTTGTGGACAGGTGTCTTTTGTGGGCCTCGCCCATGCATTTTTGGACTAGTGGTGCACGGACATTGATATGTGCATATCTGCACTGCTTCTCGTAATGTATATACTTTTGAATGATTTTAGCATATTTCTGTATATATTTGAGACATGTATATTGAAACATTACAATGTTTGAACTGATTTCGTTTTGTCGTTGCATTCTTCCGGGGGGGTGTGGGTTTTTACTGTGATGTTTGTGAATGCATTGGTGTGTATGTGAGGGTGGGGGTGTTTCGTGTGTGTGTCCCTGACTTTTGCCTCCCCCCTCCCCTATGTCGTAGGTGCAGTACTCACCGTTGTCTTCGCCGGCGCCGGCGTTGCTCTTCGTAGATGAGTAGGAATACAAGGGCCGGTAGGATTTGTAATTCCGGATCCATGGAGTCATCCTTCCTCGTGGGATGTGTTCAGGTGAGCGTTTTCCCTTTGCAGGAACTGTTTCCGCCATATTTTTATCCACGGTGAATCCGCCCCGGAAAAGGTGGCGGATTGGTAGGTTGTGATACTGTGGGCGGTACATTGTCTTCTGCCTGTCTGTTGGCAGGGACCGCCGCGCTGCTTGTCTGTACCGCCGTGGCGGGCGGAGTGTTAAAGTGGCTGTCTTTATTGGCGGTTTCCGCCAGGGTCATGATTCCCTTTTTTTTCCGCTGGCCTGTTTGCGGTATTACCGCCGCTTTAACACCGTCCGCCAGGGTTGTAATGACCACCTATATGTTTTATTCAGTTTAGCCGCCTATTGGCTTTGACATGGCATTAGCCATTACATTCTGTATTCAGTTTAGCTGCCTATTGGCTTTGACATGGCATTAGCCATTACTTTCTGTATTTAGTTTAGCTGCCTATTGGCTTTGACATGGCATTAGCCATTACATTCTGTATTTAGTTTAGCTGCCTATTGGCTTTGACATGATATTAGACATTACATTTGATATTTAGGTTAGCTGCCTATTGGCTTTGACATGACATTAGCAGCTTAGCTGCCTATTGGCTTTGACATGACATTAGACATTACATTTGATATTTAGGTTAGCTGCCTATTGGCTTTAACGTGGGGTTAATCATTGCAATTGAGACATTACAGATGTCTGTGTTTTTCCAAGCTGTGTTTTTCCACAAGATGAACCAAGCTGTTTTCTTCACACCAGACCTTAGCTGATAAGAGCACGTAGATTTTGTGTTTACCTCCCAATCCAGTCTGGGAGCAGAATTGCTCAGGAGAACTGGCCACTCTCCAAGGTTGTTCGGATCTCACACTGAGTTTGCTTTTAGGGATGACTCTGGGCTACAGTGAGTTAGATTTGAATCTGCTTGACTTCAGGCTGGAGCTAGACATCAGTTGCCAGTCTCCCGTTTGAGTAGAAAATCTCTTTCTCGCAGTTGACTGGAGTCATCAACTTGCAGACCCCAGAAAGATGAAGCTTTAGGCCCTACCGCCTTGCCCATACGGTGATTAATTTGATTTTTGTGCTTTGCTTTGCAGTTATATTATACTATAATCATATATATTTGCTGTGTACATTGCAGCTGAGAAGTACTGTGATATATTTTGCTTTCATTGCTGCGACTACTTTTTAATGTGTGCTTCCAATCTACTAATTTCGTCTCTCAGGAACTTGTGGGTGGGCAATTAATAACAATAAACGTCTTCTTTGAACTCAGAAGTGCATTCCAGAGAAGTTCTGTAAGCTCCGATAGGAGATAAGTGGGAAAGCAGAACAAGTCCTAAATGTAAGATTTAGTAGTCAAAGTAGGAGGAGCAACAGGGAATCATGGGAAAGTAAGTAATAATTACTGCAAAATTAGTGTGGTTAAAGGAAATTTAAGGAGAGGCTTAGTGGTGTGGTGAGGGCCATTATAATACAAAACATACACACACATAAGAGTAAAAAAACTGCTATTCACATAATATACTTCTAATTGTATAACATTAATAAAAGTGACAGAAGATGTTTAAATGTACTCCAGACCAGCCTTTGAGTGAGTCAAGCACCACATATGGTACTGGTACTGAAATATGGAGGCAGGCTATACCACTAACACGCCATAGGAATTCATAGAAATCTAAATTTAAAATATATTTAACAAATTTAAGGTTAAAAAAGCTTAGCTATAATTAATGCTGAAATTTATTTTGTGTTTAATAATACACTCAATTTTAAAATAAATGTAATCACATATTTATATTAGTTTAAACTGTCCAAAATTATTCAAATCTATTAATTATATAACTTAACTACATGTGATACAAATTAAACAAAAATAAGCATGTTACCGAGGGTGTGTGATGTTGTTTTTTTCAGTTATTTTATATTTAAAATAATGAATGAATATAGATAAATGTAATGTACTATTTAATACAACTTAATTCCCGGAGGTAGTGTGCTGTATCTAAATTTATATTATTTGTTTACATTTATTTAACATGTTTACATTAAAATACGTTAACAAATAATACAAATAATAGCTAAAATAAAATAAGTCACTTTGTTACTTTTTTATATTTTCCTATTTCCTATACATTTTCTGGAAAGAGGTAGAAAGTTACTAATAGTACCTTTACACTCCTAATTCATTGCCTAGAATGTATTGCCCTTTTTTTTAGTTTTCCTCAAGGTGTAAGTCTCTACTCCAAAGTGGTGAATAGCTAAAAAGTTCAGATTTGTACCTAGGTGTAGGATTAGATCTACAGGTGAGTAGATCTACAAATCTAAACTTCCCTTTGTGAATCTGCCTTAAAATGTGTATTTTGGGAAGTACACATTTTTAAAGGTAAAGGTTCAGAATGCATCTTTTCCTATGGCAACAATTGCTATGGGTAGTTTTCTTTATGCCACTAACACTACTTAAAACTTGAAAATCGCTGCATTTAGAACATGTGTGGATATAACAACGGCTACGGTCTGGTGGATGATAGAGGGGTGATCGTAGTTAATACTTCCTTATGATGCACTGGCTGTATCTTTGGACACGGAAGGATTTAAATGAATACCACAATACCACCGAAGCATGTGTATGTTCTGCTAGAACAATTTCAGAAGTTTAAGAAACTTTTTGATGTGCAATATCCTTTAAAAGTAAGTCTTTACTGACAGTGGCATTTTGTGTGGGAAAATATGACTTCATGCTATGTAACCCGTATCCCCAGAAATTGAATACATGATTGTGGTAGTGGAGTGTGATCACGCAAATACATCAATAAGGTCATATAAGTATGATGCAGTTCATTCTTAATATTTTGTTAATTATTGTTTAAGTATACCTGATTTTTGGATTTCATTTAGTACACAGATAACAAATTAGTTTATTTTGTGTGATGGTTAACAGGTGTTTTTCCCGTTATCGATCGATTAGACCTTTTTTAGACTATAAATGTCATTCAAGCACCACACTTAATTGCCATATCTCTGCTAGAGGAATGGTTGGTTCAATTGAGCACGGATAGTTTGTCTTATAATGAACTGGCTGTATCCATGAACTTGGGAGTCTAAAACAAGCCCACAGAAGCTGTGATCTGACAGACCAATGACTAGTGGGAATAAACTGGAGTGACTGGATTCCTCGCTGTTGCCTAATGAAAAACCTATTTTGGAGTTAATGTTGCCCATTGCATAACCTCTTGTATTCATGTGCATGTGTGATTTAACACAACACCACAAACGCCTGACTGTGGTCTGATAGAGAAATGGTCTGTGAAAATAGGGGTGCAAACGTCTTTAGTTCTGCATGGAAATACATGCCTTTTTGGAGTTACGCGCTACCGTGTGCCTCTCATGGTCCACATTGCTTCTATCTCGTTATGTGTGTCCGTGGTCAGGAGCGTGGTAAATATGTTAAATAAAAAAATGCAACATATTGGGATTATGCAGTCTTCTACTTAAAAGGTGTGTTTTGTTTTTCAGCAATAAGTGCGTCAATTAAAAAATCAGTTTCAATTAAAACTAATTTAGTATCTCTGGTAGATTAACAGCTAGCATTTGCAATTTTGAAAAACGCTACACTAAGGCACTTATCCTTACCGCCCCTTCTCTTGAAATGTAACGTTACAAAGCACATGAACAGAAACTCAAATATTCCATTCGTCTGAATAGGACATTGTTACTGACAAATGTGTTACTGTATAATTAATTATTGGCTTCAAGTAATGACAAAACGTATTTAATGAAACCAAAATGTCAATAGGAAAGAATTAACAGTTGTAGTAAAGGATGTGCTCTTTTTCATGCATTACATTATTTTATATTATATTAACGATTTTGGAAATGTTTCAAGGAAGGCAATTTCCTCTAACGTTCCTTGAGGTGAAGAGGACATATTCATTGAAAATGACTTAAAGCTAACTTGCAATGATTATGCGCTTTGGAATCTGATGGTCGCCTTATATCTCACAGATTAATCAAACTCATACCTGAAAGCAAAGGGAAAATTATTCTAAAGAGAAACTTCTAAAAATGTGAGTATTAGTAATAGCACTAGTTTTTTCTGTTTTGCAGTATGGAATGGCCGTCACAATCCTGTTTGGACCATTATACAAAAGGTGTATATATATTATGTTCGATCCATAAGAATGTTTAAGTAAAAGTAAATGTATTCAGTATTTCTCATCACTGTCAACGTTTCTAACCGATTTCAGTGAAACTTATTTATGTTCCATTTTTAAAGGAAAGAGTTCAATATATTTTGGCTGGAGAGTGCACCTTTTCTTCTTCTACTGTTTTCGCCCTCTATGCTTTTACAGCCCTTTGTTAATCTCCTCTTCTTAAATCTACTGTTATTGCTATCCTGAAGTCTGCCTTTGTCATTCCTTTTTAATAGCCCTTTACTAATCCCTTTGATCGAACCAATTACCGTCCCATCTCTCTTTTTCCTTATCCACACAAGACCTGTGAAAAACATATCAACTCAGACCTTTCCCTATATCTTAAAACCAACAATACACTGGAGTCTTCTCAATCTGGGTTCATCAGATATTACAGTGCCAAGACAGCTGCTGTGTCTGTCTCAGATGATCCTGGTTCAGTAGGTACCGCCACCCTGATCCCTCCCTATTAAACTGCCACATTTGATAGTGCCCCACTCTCTGCTAATTCACCATCACCTCTACATTGGATTTCAGAGACAGGCTCTTGGCTTGAACTCAGTTCTTGGCAATTCAACTATTACTTTATCGATCTCAGTCAACTTCATAACTCTTCTTTAAGTCCTACCCTTTTCAGTACCTTGTTTCTTTATTGAAAGGCCAAAACAACACAAAATACTGTAGAAATACTCTGAAGTTACTTGTCCGAGATTATTAAAAAAATATTAAATATGCCAGAAAGTTATGGTGTTTGAAAGCCATGCTTTTCCACCTTACCAACATATTCAGATTCAAGCGGTGGAATCCATGTTACCCTTTTTTCATGGAGAATCCTATAATTTAGATACAGTTGCCTCACCCACCCAAGTGGTATGCTTTATCGTCCAACTGGGTAGGCACTGCAATGCCAAGTGGGCTCCCAGTGGTGGGGTTCTTTAGTGAAGATCTTTTCTTCCCCTGGCAATTGTCAGAGTGCAGGTGACTGCCCTTTGATGTGGATTGAGGGAGGGAGAAGTGTATTGGGTAGAGTGAAGTTTCAACTGAGAAGGGATCCTCATTACAGCAGTCAATTTTGAGTTGGCCTTTCAGGAGGAAAGGACTGACAAAGACTTACTTTGGTGGTGAGAGTGCATTGGATAACCTACCCTGCTCCCGAGGTCCCTGGAAATGCCCTAGATCCTTGGGCAATACCCTTATAACCATCAAGTCTGGTACTGTCGCAAGTGTGGTGGAGATGCTGTCAATACGTCATTATGGCCACCCATAACATCTGTGTAATCTTGGAATGGTATATATGGGCCAGAGTGAACATATAGTTTCTGATTCTTTCTACCCGTTTATGCGTATTGAGGTACATCATGAAATAAACATATTTGTTGACGTTTCTGAAATTCTTTTTTGGGTATTTTTGCTGTGAAAAAGGGAGTGTTCTATTCAGCATAAAAGATGTTCTTTATTAATTACTCATGCCATTATTTTAAACCACCTTAATGGAAATGGAGAACGTGGGTACCTCCAGATAAAGCGTGAGTCAACATGGGATACCTCTGGATAAAGCATGTGCCGTCCTGTAATGAGTAGCTGTTTTCTGGAAGCACAGAGTAAATTTGGCCAATAGTCTAGACAGCAGGTCGAGCCAACATATGATAATATCATATCACCTCAGTACCCCCAACTTCCTAATGCCCTGTAACCATCTGTAAGCATACATATTGAAAAGTAAAGATGCAAAGAAACAGAAAACCACATAAAGTATATGGAAAAATATAGAATTAGGTAAAGAGAATGAAGGACACTAGAGTACAGACATCATTTGAATTCTCCACAGTTCAGGATTTGCTCTCTAAGAATGTTACCCCAAATGTCTTCAAATTGTGGTAGTTCGTCATTAATTGAATAGATACATTTATCAAAAGTTGTCATTTAATGCATATTCTGCAACCAGTTGTGAGATATTGGGGCTGCATCCACATTCAAGTGGCATAGAAAGCCTAATTTGGCAATTCCCAGAGCAGTAGACACACATCTGATTGTGTGGGATGGAAGAGTGGAAAGATCTGAAACATACCATAACAGCACTATTGGTGTGTTCAGTTCAGTTGTAGTATGGAATTTGGATTTTAAACTTCACCATATTTGGTACCACTATTCATGCAATATTCAACAGTTCGATAAAATATGCACAGTGTAACTGATTTGTTCTCCACACCTGTAAAATGAGAAGTCAGTGCAGAGCCTATTCATATATAGCTTTGTTGGTGGCCAGTGATGGAGTATCTTGATGTAGCTGTATTTCAAAGGAGAATCTTTCCATCCTTCATGATAATCGTATATTATGGATTTCAAATCTCCTTAATAAAATTATGTGTGGAGCTACACTTCCCACAATATACATAGTGTGGATGAGAGGTTTTGTGAGAAATAGTTATCAAACAGTAAGGCATGCAACTCAGATATGTCCCCAAAATATTTTCAATTTGTGTAAATAGTGTACAATGGAAGACCCCTTAGGAAAATAAATTGGTTGTCCTCACTTGTAAATGAGCATGTGAGACAGCTGAAGATAGCTTCATCTCAGTGTGCCTGGGATTCCATAATCTTGTTTGGGCTAGGGGAAAGTTTTCATGGGTCCACTTTCAAGAGCATCATCAATGTGCATTGTTTTATTTGTTTTGCATTTGGACCATTTCAATTCTGCCCCCTCCAACTGGGATATCAACATTAAGTTGCGTTCAACTATATATGTTGTGGGTCCCTCACTAACCTGTAAGCCCTCTGCCATAAATATTGGGAGGTGGTTGTACCTGGCACTTTTCGCAGGGATATCCCAGACGTTTTGCCTTCTTCCCCATATTTTTTATGACCTGTTTTCTTGGCTTCAGAACTCTGGGTACGTTGCCACTGATAAACCAGTGCTAACGCGCATAGGCTCTCTGTCTCAAATATATTGGTGATTGGTTCAGCCATGATTGGTGTAAAGGATTTACTAGTATGTCCCTAATATAGTGCACCATGTCTGCACAGGGCCTGTAAATCAAATGTTGCCTGTAGCACTGATTGTGCCACTCACAATAGTGGCCCTGTAAACATATCTCAAACCTGCCACTGTAGTGTCTGTGTAGGCAGTTTTAAACTGTCATTTTGACCTGGCAAATGCACCCACTTGCCTGGCCCAAACCTTCCCTTTCATTATATGTAACTCACCGCTAAGGTAGGCCCAAGGCAGCCCCATGGGCAGGTTGCAGTGTTTTTAAAAGGTATGACATGTACTGGTGTGTTTTACATGTCCTGATAGCGGAAAACTGCTACATTTGGTTTTCACTATTGTAAGACCCATCTCTCCCATAGGGTAACATGGGGATTACCTTGAACTTTCTTTTAAGTGTAATTTCCCATTTGGAGCAGATGGAGATATGGAGGTTAGGGTATCTGAACTCACAATTTTACAATATATATTTTGGGAAGTTATGTTTGAAATTACATGTTCGAAAATGCCACCTTTAGAAAGTGGGCATTTTCTTGCGTAAGAATTCTGTGCCTCTACCTGTCTGTGGAATACACTTCTGGGTCAGAATAACAGTTTGGCTGTTTGTGAATTCACTCCAGACAGTCACACAATGAGTGGTAAGGAGTGCCTGCATACCCTATGGGTCTTCCTGAGCTAGAGTGGTGGGAGGAGCTGACAGTTGCACCTGAAGGGGTAGGGCTTGTCTTTACACTAAACAGTCTCTAAACCCCCTGGAGTGTACTGAGGCCGGGGCAGGAAAGGCAGGGATTTGTGCACTTCAAAGACTTTTCTTTGAAGTTTGCCTACTTCAAATGCAGAAATGAGTTTAAGTACTGGACCTCTGACCCAACATAGTTAGGACACTTCTGGACTGAGGAGATTACACCAGGAAGCTGTAGGAGGGAATTCTACTCTGCCTGCTGCTTTGTTTTACTGGCTTTCTGCTTCTATCCTGGAGGTGAAAAGACTGGACTTTGCTTTTTAAATTGTGCTTTCCAAGGTTCTCCAAGGGCTTGCACTGAGCTTGCCTCCTGTTAAGAAGTCTCAGGGACATCAAAGACTTCATCTGCCACTGCCTGGGGTCTTCTGCTGAGAGCTCTGACTTGCGAAGTGGTGCCAACCCCAGTTCCAGGGCCCTTGGAAGTTTAGTCTGGTGACCTGAAGGAAAAATCCATGCACTGATGTGCTGCAGCTCAAATATTAATGAAGCTCCTGTCCCACGGCTGAAAAATGTACGCAGTGCCTGTCTCGCAGTTGCAGAATTGACATCGCCTGTTTCACCGAGGTTCCATCACCACAGAACATCAGGATTTGCCACACATCATCCCTGGGCATCAATCTCTAATTTACCCAGCACCTCAGTGGGGAACTGAGGCTGTGTGTCCAGAAATCAATGCATCATCTTTCTTGCAAGGAATTAATTGATACATCACCTCCCTTGTCAGTAAGGAACTGTCCCGTCGCCTCACCTGGGAGGGAATAATCAACACATCACCTCCCCTGACCAGTCAGGAATCAACACATTGCTTTACTTTTTTTGCCACCTGTGGCCCACAATCATTGTTTTTGATGCATCCCAGGTACTTTGAGCTAAAAAGATACAATTGTTGAATCCTTTGGACTAAGACTCATTTAAACCATGTAATATCTTTACTTGTGTGTATTGGATTTTTGCCGTTTTGGTCTTGCTTTACTCAGACAAATATTGGCTATTTTTCTAAACTGGTGTGGAGTACTTTTGTTGTGTTTTCTCTGTTTTACTGTGTGTGTGTGTGTGTGTGTGTGTACAACTACTTCACACATTGCCTCTGAGATAAGCCTGTCTGCCTGTGTCAAGCTACCAACAGGTGTAGCTGGGGTTATCTGAGCTGTGTGGCTCCCTTACCCTGACTAGAGTGAGGGTCTCTACTTGGAGAGGGTACAAACCACTGACAACTTGACACCCCATTTATAACAGAGGAGAAAATGTCAGGATTAGTTAATGAGGTCATTCGAGTTTGACTTATGTAATAAAGTGCCAGCTCCACCAGCATATAAGAATTTAACGCATATGTTTCAATAGCAGCCTACTGTGAGATCTCTCTATGTGTTTTCATCATACACATTGAATGAGCAAGTTGTTGTGCCAACCAATAACATTCCGTGTGGGGCAGATGAAGTGCCCCCTTTGCTGTGGCAGCATGTAATTTATAACACTTTAAACTAGGTTTTTGTTCTCCCCACTCAAAATTTCTTATGAGAATATTTTGGAAGTACAAGCCAAATACATAATTTAATGTGAGTGTTGTATTCATTTTAATAATTTGTACCCTGTTAGAACTGTCAGTCTTAGGGTGATCTTACCCCCAACTTTTTGCCTTCCTTCTCAATTTTTCTGATCTTGTTTTTGCTGACATTAAGACCCGTGCTGAAGTACTTCTGCTTGCTCCTCAAAACATGGTAATATTAGTCCCAGTTGGCATATTTAATTTACGGATAAGTCCCTAGTAAAGTGGTACCTCATGTACCATGTAGTACAATGTACCCAGGCCTATTGATTGTACAACCTACTAAGTAGCCCTTTACACATGTCTTAGGCCTGCCATTGTAGAGCCTGTGTGTGCAGTTTTTAACTGCCATTTTGACTTGGCAAAACAAATCTTTTTCTAGGCCCAAACCTTCCTTTTTAATACATATAAGTCACACCTAGGTAGGCTCTGGATTGCCCAGAGATCAGGGTGCAATATATTTGAAAAGTTGGGTATGCACTTTTACTTTTTTCATGTCCTGGTAGAGAAAAACTCTTAAATTCATTTTTCACGACTGCAAGGCCTACGTCTTCCATAGGATAACCCTGGAGTTGCCTTATTAAATTTTATAAGTGTAATTTCCAAATGGGAAGTGATACTTAGATCATGTTTGGTGTTTCTGTAATCCTAATTTGAAATTACACTTTATGGTGAAGTCATATTTTAACTTAAAATTCTGAAAATGCCACTTTTAGAAAGTTGGCATTTTCTTTCCTTAGTCACTTGGTGCCTGCAGCCTATCTCTGGTCACATGGCTAGGTATAGTTGGCAGCTGGACTTTGTGTATTCCTCCTCAACAGTCCTGAAAACCCCTGAAGAAGTCAGTCTTCACACCTGACCTTGAAAGTACATTGAAAGTACGCTACGTCTGGAATTAACTTATGTCTCTCGGGTATGCTAATAGGCCCACTTTTGTTGTGCAGAGTGCTGTTGTCATTCTATTTTATTCAACATCCCTGAGTTGTGCCCCAACAACTCCATTAACATAGTTGGGAAAGTGATTTTTCAATTTTTTTTGTTTGTAATTTGTTCAATTTTATTTTAGCTGTTATTGGTTCTTGTAGAGTATCATGTGCAGGGGATTTAGAATAAATGGTGTTCAAAATTCACAGCTTTGACTCCAGTTGAAGTCTAATTGTAGTTATGTGTTTCTTCACAAAAGCTAAGTCTCTAATTAGATGTCCTTAATATCCTTAATATCTTTTTTACAATGTTATTTTGCCACTGATTTGAGCTTATGGTGAATGTTACTACTAGTCCAAGATGACATTTCTAGGTGTTCCCTAGCCAAGATAGCATTATTACATGTCATAGTGTATCCAAGGTGAATCCACTAACTAGGTCGAAGCTGGTCCCTGTATCCAACCCATGCTGGATCAAAGTCTAACTCAAATTGTCCCTAGGTCCCAGTCTATTGTGATCAGCTGACTTAATGTTTTTCTAATTTTATTTAAACATTTAGAAATTCACCTCTTATATATCAGTCATTTTGGTGTTATTTTATTTATTACAATTTACTCTATTCTTCTGAATTGGTTAGGGATTATTATGTTGTGTTTTTACTTTATTTCTGTTTTGATACTTAATAAATGCTTTACACATTGCATCTCAGTTCAACCTTTCTGCTCTGTGCTACAGCTATCAGGGGGTTGAGCTCAAGTCAATATTGTGACTTTTAGTGGTTCATCCTGATACGGATTGTATTTATTATTTAAAGTGGATACTCACCCTTCTTAAATGGTAAATCAAGTTCTTACACCGGACTATGAGAGGAACCATCTATGGTGGCTCTTTATGTCTCTTATGCAGGTACAGCCACTTTTTCAAGTCTCTGCCCCCACTTTGAGTACCTTTCATAAGTGAAGTTTTAAAAAGGGAATCTTGTTTTGCGGTATCATGTGGATTACCATAGCCCGTCATCCCCCGGAAAAAGTAGACAATTCAGACCCTAAGGGCTGCTTTAGCTATGTTTCTCACAGGTGTGGATTTCCATGTCTGTTATTTGCATCCTTGTGACAATTTCTACATCACCTTTTACCATTAGAGTCATTTTTCCAGTTCAGTGTTTTGTTCTCTTTCTGGTCTCTCATTTGATTCCTCATTCATATGTACTTCAATGGCACTGTGTCCATGTCTTTTTCATCCTATTCTTCTAAGAACCCTTTTAAGTCCTTTGGTTCTTCATTTTGTATCATGGTCCCATGAACCATTATCAACATTATTGCAGGTTCCAGTGAGCCATAATTATTTTCCTTTTACGCAGTCTTGGGCGTGGACTAGGAATTGTTTTTTCTTGGCGTTAGTGCCAGAAGACAAATCCACTGTGAAAAAGATTATTTTCAGACTGTTACATGTTTTTTCACTGTCATGATGATGGTGTTCAAAATTCACATTTTTGACTCCAGTTGAAGTCTAATTGTAGTTATTTGTTTCTTCACAAAAGCTGAGTCTCTCATTAGATGTCGTCTTTTGTGGGCTCTCCCAGTCCCTCATTAGTGTCTGTGCATAGGACGCTGTCTTTCTATTCTCTTTAAGGAACTGTCGCACATGAGAGCACAGGCATACCTTATTCCACAGTTCTCTGAATTTAGAGATGTTCATATCCTAAGGTCCCTTCATGGGTGATGTCCGGTTCATATCTATTTGTATGATTATGAGGTTATGATCTGACACCGCCCTTGGTGTTATGGAACTGTTTAGGTTGTACACAGCAGACTAGAGGCCATAATATGCAAGTGTCCTAGGGGCCCAGTGGACGTTTATGCCCACTTTATGTGCCCCTGGAGCACTTTAGTGTTACAGAAGGAGCTGCAGATGCTTATGCAGCCCCTTCTGTAATACAGACAGCTCTTGCACACAAATAGTGCCAGTGCCATCACTGGAGGGTGATCCCTCATTTCCATGGGGTTGTGGCTCTGGACAAATGAGGGAACCGTATCATAGGCGCAGGTGCAAAGGCAAAGAAGCCATCAGAAGGTGTACTGAGTATGTGCCAAAAAAGGGGGCAAACTGTTAGTGTGCCTCCTGATGGAAGCCTACTGGAGGGGGTGGAGGGAATCTTATGAACCCCCAAGATATCCCCTTGCAGGTGGGTGCAGTCACTCACTGCACCCACCTGCAAGGGGATGCTTCACCCCTTTGAAAAGTGAGGGAAGGTTGCTGCCTGCACAGTGGAACTGTGCAAAGCAGCTGCTTTAAAGCCGCTCCAGATTTCACTTGAATTAGTTGCCCCCCAGGGTAGCGCAAGTTTGCAGGTCCCCTTGGGGCAGTGCATTCATTCTAATATGGCACACTCTTCTTGTTTGTGTAGTGTGCACCTTAGAAAGCTGCATCGAGTGCAAACAAGGAAAATGTGTGCATTGTATAATATGGCCTTAGGATGTGTAGAGAATGATTACTGCTAGACGTGTTGCTGTGTATCATTATTATTATTATTATTAGTAGTAGTAGTATTATTATGGTTATTGTTATTATTATTACCTTCACCTTCACATATTACTTTCTTCAAACAACTAGGTTTTCAAAAGGGGAGGGACTGAGAGGATCTTAGTGACTGTGGCATTGCGTTTCATATTAAGGGCCCTAGGTAGGAGAACGCACGGCCACCTTGGTGTGATATTCTTATTCTAGGAACTGAGGAAAGGTTGGAATTGCTAGACCATAGGGAGTGATGTGGTTTGTAGGGTAATACCAGATGCCTAATATATTGTGGGCCTGTGTTAGAGTTTTAGTGTTCAGAGTTTGTGCATGTAACCTAATGTTTTGAAATTAATTATTTTTTCCACAGGCAGTCATTGGATTTCATGCAAAAGCTTAGCTGAGGAGGCAAAATTTGGTGGCTTTAGAAGGAGCCTTGCAGCAGCAGGTTGGACTAGCTATATTGACTGAGGACACCATTCATAACACCCAGCCACAAATTTGTTGCTGTAGCCCAGATGAGAGAGAATCAACACCTGTATTATTGTTCTTTGCACTGAAGGCAGGAGACAGCCAAGAATCTTTCTGAGCTGTCTAAGCATTCCAAAGCAGCAGGGGGTGCTAGAGAGCTCGACCACAACAATGGCTGCCACTGCATCAGGCTTTGCCGGTCGGAGACTCTAATCCATCATTTATCTGCTTCTAACTGTGGCTTTGGGATCTCCGTGGGTGTGCCTGGGCGCTGCTACTGATACTGCTGCTGTGACACCCCCAGTTTTGAAGCTGAGGACAGCAGTGTGGCCGCTTGCAATGTAGCAACTCTGAGTGGCTTCTCCGGCCCTGCCTTGTGGGTGACTCCCCTTAGCATGCCCTGGTGGAGAGTGAACTGTGTGGGGACTGAAGGCAGAAGACTCCCATCATGGGCCTTCTGATTGTTGCAGGGCCATTGTACCTATCCCGTCCTTGACATGACTTGAGAGGAAGGGCCTAGTCTGCAGGCCACGTGACTGTTAGCAGTACAGCGGAGAGACTATGGATTAGAGCTGCAGGAAGGACCTGCAGGCTTTACGGTGAGACTGAGAGCAGTGTGAGATTAAACTGTACCGTAGCCCAGATGAGCATGAACACTGATCGATACCAGGGCCGACCCTTAGGGAGTGCCTGAAACTACCTATAAGTTTGTGGTTTGCTACGAGCCAAGGGTGCCGCTGGATGAGATGTTCACTGCCTGGTCCAACCCGCTCGGGTATTCGGGGCAAGGTTAATCTAGCAGCTGGGGAGGCATGCCGAAGCACTGTGTACCTCCCTAGCCCCCACTCAAGTCTTGGTTGCCCTGGCTACACTATGGCTGCTGTGGGCTGGGGCTGCATGGCTACTGGGTCCAAGGATTGCACTACCACCAGAGGCATGAGTCAGAGAGACTGCAACTGCTAGAGACAGTCAATGGGCAAGGTAAGGCAGCAGTAATGTGGCAACATTGCCCCTCTGCAAAGGACTATTTTTTCTCCCTGGTGCTGGTTCTGGAATGAGACTCACACATGCCCATCTGTCCGGCAGATGGGTAAACTCCTGCCATGACTGTTTCACCATTCTATAGAGAAAGCCACTGGAGCAGTGCAGCAGCGGCTGAGGCAGTGACCCAGTGGGCAATTGAGGCTCCTCCACTCCACATCCTGGGCCCCCGGCGGGCTGTTGGTGCCGTTTCATCTGGCTGCATGGTTGGGTGGATCTCCAACACTGTTTGAATACGTGCAGATACGGCCTGCAGAAGAACAAGACTGTCCCTCCAATTTTTTTTCCCTGGACCATATATTTGTGAGGATGCCATATTGTTGGAACCTCGCTGCTGCCCTCCATTTAGGTGCATCATGAGGGGAAGTGTCTATTGCTGCCCACATGTTCTCTTGTATCTGGGGGACAATGGCCTGTCTAGAGAATGGACTGGCAAACCTGGATCATGTTCGTGGAGAGTCTAGGCCTGCTCATGTCCTCCTTGTTTGCCCCACAGGTTGAAGTGGGCCTATCTGTACCCCCCTGGGATGCTCTTCCTCAGCTCTCATATGCCTGCCAACATCAGTATGTGCGGGGGGTCAGCCAGACAGCTAACCTATCATCCTCCTACTATGGAGACCAGCACTATTGTGGCCTGCTCATACCCCCAGGCCTCCTGGGTCAGGGGTGTGATGGGGCACTGCAGGTATTGGCATCCTCTGACCAACTCACCAAGTGCTTCAAGCAGCTCCTGTGAAATTTGACCAGCCATGGGAAAGGAGGATGTCAGGCAATCAAAACTCACATTTGACCACTACAAACACAGGAGAAGAGAGAACTCACCTACCGATGACCCTCAGGCAAGTCAAGCGATTGGCACCAGCTCCACACAGGAGTCAGACATACACACCACGTTCATGACCTTTAAACATTGCCTCACGGTGATTACCACCAAAATTGATCTGCTGGCAGACAGACTTGATTGTCTGAAGAACAAAGTTGAAAAGCATGATGAACGATTAGATCAACTGGAGCACTGCACCTCAGAGGTCAAGGACGGCAACCACACAGCCAGGGAGAAGCTGCTTCAGATGGTAAAATTACTGCATGTAATCAATGCAAAGAATGAGGACCTGGATGTGTGCTTGAGGATATTCAGCCTGTGCATTGTCGGTGCATTGTCGGTGTGCTGGAACCCACGGAGATGGGCTGCATGAAAGGCTATGTTGAAGAATTGCTCCGCATACTATTTGGAAATGCATTATCGGCCATGTTCATCATAGAGTGACTGCTCATATTGCAGACCCCAGGCACACTAACCTGACCGATAATCGCTAGACTCCTGAGTTACAGAGATTTTGACACAATCTTGCATCTTGCCCAGGAACATAAATCCCTCCACTACCAGGAAAAGGCTATATCCATCTTCCCAGACTTCACAATTGCAGTTCAGGCCACCAGAAGGGACTTCTTACTGAATAAATGATATCTGCAAAAAACAATCCCAAATGTTCACTACTTTACTCTGCTAATCTCCAAATCCAATTCCATCGCAAAACTCATTATTTCACTGACCCGAAAGCTGCACCCAGGTTTGTCAAGAGTATGAACAAGTCCTTGGTGCACCCATCTGCTGTGGCTCCAGACATGGAACACCTTAGTGACAATGACTAGGGGCCTGATTTAGGTGTTGGTGGTAACGGTCCTGCAATTGCTTTTTCATCTTAAAACCCATCCACTGACATGACGTTCCGCCCGCCCTATTTAGATGTTAGCTGGGCCATAGGCGAAAGACCATTGACAGTCTCCTCTCACCACCAAGAATCTCTACCTGCGTTGATGGTGCTATAGGCTAAAGTGGCTGGTGACAGAACTCCAGTCCCTTTTGCCACTGATCCAATCACGATGTGCATTCCCTCTTATGTGGCTCTGGTGGCTAAATCTCCACACCTGAGTTGGCAGATTGGGAGGGAACCTCACCTTTTTCTACTTTTACCATTTCCAGCCACCATGAACCCAATCACCTAATCATGCCATTGCTGCTGCTCTAGGACCAAGTGGAAAATCAACCCCGGTGTCACCAGAACAGAAGGTAAGTCACTGTTTTACCTGTCATCATCAAAATTGTTGCTAATCAATAGCACTGGACTCAAGTGTGTTTAACAAAGTTAACAAAGGTATTCAAACAACAGTACAATAATGTGCAAAGCGTATGTCTGTAATGTCATGCTTAAAAAAATATCTAGAGATGCACCCTGAGAAATTAGAAGCACCCACCGATTCAGTATTAACTGCCTTCATGGCAATGGACACTTATATCAAAAGTCACAGCATCACCAAATAAAAGTGTCCATACAGGTATGTATAGTAATGTCCCCTAAACTGCCATAGCATATGCATGAACAGTATACCCAATAGGAACTTTTCAAACCCCTGAAACTGTAGAAATTGTACTACAAAATGCAACACAGAGAGTAAAACCAATTTTACCTCTAAACTACAAACATGTCAGAGATGTATGAAGGTCACATATCCCCCTGTTGTGTGCTATTTATGACAAACATGAGATGCCATTCAACTGTAAAGTGTTATTTTCCCTGTGTAATGAATATGTGCATATTATTGATACATTGTGTCAAAATAAACATACATGCATTCTCCAGTCACCATACCAGGTACAACCTGTGCTTGCCACTGTCACAAAGGAGAGTAAGTGCATGGCACACACATTAGCAGAAACAACATCATCAGCAAACAATTAGTAACAATCAAAAAATAAGGCCAGGACAAAGGTATGCTCAAAGTAAAAATACTTTATAGAAATGAGATAACTAATAAAGATCAGGACAAAATAAAAAACAGAGGCACAAGGCCAATACTTGATTATGAGCTTCATGCCTCCCAATTTCACTGCCAAAATAAACCTCCTCTGGAAGGGGCATCTATGGGGCAGAGAGCATGTACCACAATGATCTTACTGGGGAGAGGGGGTCCGTGGGTTTGGGAGGGGTGGTATTGAGTTTCGGAGGGGTGGGTTGGAATTTGGAAGGGATGGGTTGGGATTTGAAAGGGGTGGATTGAGGTGTGTAAGGGGTATGAAGGCATTTGGGTGGGGTGGTCAGAGGTTTAGCGGGGTTTGGGATAAGGAAGGGATCAGGGACAGGGCAAACATAAGGGAGAAAGAGGTAGGTTTACTGTGAGAGAGTTGGGGTTGTGAGGTAGAGGGAGTGATAATGGCTGTTGTGCATGTGTCTATTGATGGTGGGGGTACCTAAGGGTCTGGTGTATGTGGTGTATTTTTGCTTTGGGCTTTTTACTGGGTGCCTGTTGTGTGGGTGAGTGTAAATGTTTGTGTTCAGTATGTGTATATGTGTGGATGTATCTGCTGTGAAGATGCTATGTGTGGTTGTGGTGCCTGTGTATGTGCAGGTATATGTCTCTGTTGTGGTGGGTGCAGAATCTGCTGGTGTGCTGATGGTGAGTGTCAGTGCCTGTGTTGTAGTGGGTGTGGTATCTGCGGATGTGCTTGTGGTGAGTGTGGGTGTTTGTATTGTGGTAGGTGTGGTGTCTGCAGGTGTGCTGGTGGTGAGTACAGGTGTTTGTGTTGTGTTAGGTGTCATGGCTGCGGGTGTGCTGTGTGTGTGTGCAGGGGTTTGTGTAGTGATGAGCGTGTAGTGTGCTTGTGGTAAGTGTGGATGTCTGTGTCGTCGTGGGTGTGGTGTCTGCTTGTGTACTGGTAGTAAGTGTGGGTGATTGTGTCATATTAGGTGTGGTATCTGTGAGTATGCTTATTTGTGTGGTGGTGGGGTAAAGGTGCGTGTATGCTCCGGATAGGGCTGGGAAGAGGGATTTAGGATGGGGTAGGGTAAGGGGTGGGAGTTCAGGCACGTGGTTGGGGTGGGTAGGAAACTGTAGTCAATGAGGAGGCTAGACCCTGGAATGACTGCTGTAGGCCAGACAGGGCACTGTGAATGCCATCCAGGAAAGCCAGCATCTGGGTATTCTGACTATCAAGCCCCTGAATTGCATTCAGTACTGTGGTCTGGCCTATAGCAATAGTCTCAACAAAGAGAGGGACTGGGAGATTAGTTGGTCCAGTGTACGGTCTCCCTAATAACTGAACATACAAAAAGGTGTACACTGTTCCAAAGGAGAAAATAACTAGGGGAACATTAAATTTCAGGAGCGAGAGCCCTCACACATCCAGGAGGATGTCATGCTTCATCATCGGGTAGCTCCTCGTCCTTAGGATAGGACAGATACGGCTTACCTCTGCTTTTGATTTGTAGAAGTTCTATCTTAGTATATTTAAAAGTTTGGGCAGAGATTCCCGTGCCAGTCGCATTCCGGTCACAGATGGGTGCAGATGGGCTTACCTAGTCATGCATTTGGTTATGAAGGCCATCATGGGGGGAATGGCTCGGGGCAGGGTTTGAGCACGAGTCATTGCCTCATTCTAAGAATAGTTAGACAAAGAAAGAAACAAACTGGGGTCCAGCAACCCCAACCACCAGAGTTCAGGCTCCCCTGAACCAGGTAGTTGCTGGTAAATTAAGAAACGTCAAGACTACATCAAGAGTAGCCATAGACAATAGTTGTTGAAAAGTGAGTTACATATACCTACTTCAATAACTATAGTGGACATAAACACACATTTACAATATGTACACACATATGGTGTGATGTGAATAGGTGAAAATACCACTTACAAGCAGTGTATCTTTATGTGCAATTGGATGGAGGTTTGGGCCTGTTTTTGGGAAAACAACAACACACATTGATAGAAAGTAAGGGACTAAGCAAATGCAAGGGATGATCCATAGGTAACAATACATAATCTGAATAAACATATTGCATATTGTTAAAAAGAGAGGATACAACCATGATGCTAATAATTGATATAAAGCAAGATATTTTGTGGAGTCAAGTTTAGATATATATGTTTTGAGAAGAGTGTTAAACCATTCTAAACATCTAAATAAAGGGCAGAAATCCATTTGTGATTATTGAGACATTGCTAAGTGCACCTTCCCACTCTTCACTCCACCAGGGATTCCTGTCAAGCCTTCAGGCTGAAGGATCTGCAAGACCATCTCCTCCCAGGGAAAGAGTTGTAATGGGGGGCTGGGAGAACCACCATCAATCCTCTTGGCCTTCAGGTGAGGCTTAGATGCCAGTAAGTGTACTCTCCCTTGCAGGTTGTTACACCTTTTCCTAGTTTTCTCCTATGCATGCACATTGTTGGATACATCATTCACTCTGACCACATTTGCCTTTTCTGAGATTTGGCTATATTTTGTACTCATGCTCCAAACAATTGTGGCTCTACTCTAATGATTATATCTACCATGACAGACAACTCTCCCTCTGTGGAAGGTGGAATTCTCCTCCCTGCCATTGTGATTTTGTAGTTTAAAAAAAATAGTGCACAAAGAGATGAAGGATAATCCAAAAAAAAGAAAAGAAAATAGCAACAAAAAACAAAAAAACACAGAGGGAGAGAAACACAGAAAAACCTGTCTCCTGTGTGGCAGTTTCTGCTGGGAAAATGATCTACTGCAGTGTGATAGCAAAGGATCATGATCTGAAATGGAGTGTGTTCTATAGTGTGTTTTGCAGCTCTGGGGGATCCTGCCGTCAAGACTGCAATGGTGGACTACTCATCAGTATTGGAGTCCACCTCATTGGCTGTGGGAGGCAGCTGGAGTGACAGAGTACACTCAGTTGTGGCGATCTGAGGCTCAGCTGCAATAGATCTAAATTCAGTGGGTGAAACACCATTGACTTGACAGTCTTTTCGGGTCCTCTTCCACAGCGGATTGGCAGTAAGACCGCCAAGAGCTAAATCAGGCCCTAAGACTCTTAAGGATTCCTCTCAGCCATTAGAACAGTTCCATTTAACGACATGCAGTATTCATGAATTAGATCCAAATATGCATTTTCATGACTCCACCAAGAAAATGACAGCAGTGACCCCTCTGTGGGTAATGCTTGCAGGCCACTTGGGGGAGACCCAGTTGCTTAGCTGTCGTATCTCCGACCGCTCCTCTGCTTGAAGCTTGGAGTTTGTTGGGCCCCTGGTCTGCCCCCGTGGAATGATTCTCTGGTTGTTTTCAGATTTGAAGTTTGCCTTGGGCTATTTCATGGGTGAAAGAGCACAATTTGGCCTGATTGAGAGGTCAAAGTGGGAGGTGAGGGGTCTGTTCACCATATTTGATTGTTTAAAAAGGTGCCTGTCCTTTCCCTTTCCTAACACTCAGAATATGCAAATAGTTCCTTAATTGAAGGTCCCCCCAAAGGTGTGGTAAGACCGTATGCTTTCGCTCCCTAACCGTCACTAAATAGACTAGATAGGTGATATGGAATATCCATGGCCTTAATGACAGGAGTAAGTCACACCACGTGCTAGCTTACCTGCAACAACACCAGATAGACATCTGCATGCTGAAAGAGCTGCATCTTACTGAGGGCACTAGATTGCAACTGCAAGCAGGCTGGATCAGAGGGAGCCATATGGCATGTTAATCCAACTTTCCCCAGAGAATAGCTATTATCAGTTACAAATGGTTTCCCTAGTGCATGTTTTGAGTCCTCTGTGACAGACAGGGCAGGAATTTCCTACTGTCAAGGACTCTACATGGCCACCCGATTCAATTAGTCTCAGTGTATGATCTAAACATAGATGACCCTTGTTTTTTTGCAGATGTATGGCCCTTGATGAGCTCACTAGGTCAGGGCAGGCATTCTTGTGGCATGAAGATTTTATTGTAGTGTTCGATCCTCAGGCAGACTGCTCTGGCGAGTCTTAGCGTCCTCACCCAATGGTGGCAGAGCAGCTTGACTTGCTAATGGCAGACAACCATCTGATTGACCTCTGGAGAGCACGCCACATTGGCGCTGCGGAAGGCACATGTACAGCCACCTCACATAATGTGTGGTTCCGTATAGATTACTGGCTGGCAATGCGCAATTTAGAAGCATTGACCTCGAAGGTTGATCACCTCCTTCGGATGTTATCTGCTCATGCTCTGGTGCTCCTAGAGCTGCGCTGGCTGGACTGTATCATGCTCTACTGCTTTGCAAGATCAGGTATTTCAAGAAGCTGTCTGATCAAACTATTTTCAGCAAAAGAAAGGGTCACTGTCCTCTCAGGCCACACTTTGGGAGGCCTTCAATGCTGTTATATTGGGGTCTGCATCGCAAAGCAGTCAGGGGTTTTGAGAGTGCTGCCTGGCAATATGGGATGCCTTGAATATGAGATTTGAGCTCTGGAACTCGGGGTACTTTGAGAGATGCTTGACATCCCGCCTTGTGGATACTAGGGGCAAGTTGGGCAAATATGAACAGGCAGCCAGTCGAGAGGCCAGTCACCTATGCAATGAGGCATCCATGTGATGATCTGAGGCAGGAGAAAGAGCTGGGAAAACCTTAAACCACCTCTTGCTCAAGCCATGGGCCAGCATTTATATCATTAAAATATATGGTGATGACCAACTTGAGAACGGGGGGACGGAGGCAGTACAGAGGGAAATGGCTGCCTTCTACTCCAAACTCTTTGCAGCCACACAGGATGCAACACCTCAAGACATTGCCCCCTATTTTGACTCAGTGCAGCTGCTGTGGTTAGAAGAGGGCCACCGAAGTTACCTAGGTGAAACTTTAACCTCTGAGGAGATTGTGCAAGTCATTTCCTCACTCCCGGGCGACAAGGCTCCTGGGCTGGATAGTCTTACTGCCTCTTTCTACAAGGATTATGTAGAGCTCCTTGCTTCACATCTCCTCATGTATGTGGAGCTCTTCCTCTGCATCTCCTTGAGCTATATGAGGAGTCCCTTGCAGCAGGCGTCCTACCTCCTTTGTTGTGTGAATTTCTGATTGTCACGATTCTCAAGCCTGAAAAAAATCCACAATGGTGTGAGTCATATCGCTCCCTTTCCTTGATAAATGTGGATAACAAAATTCTTTCTAAACTGATTGTTGTGTCTACTCAGCACTTTTACCTCATATTATGTCCCCGGGCCAATCTGGGTTTGTGTCCTGTAGATCGACTGCACACAATTTGTGTGCCTTCTTCTCCCTGGTACAGAATACTGATGCCGCACTCTACGCAGCTGCAGTATTTTTAGATGTCACTAAAGTGTTTGATTCCTTAGAATAACATTATCCTTAAGCATTGCTGTATCACCTCAGAATGAGCATTAGATTTATTAAGCTAATTGGCTTACTCTATGCCCAGTCATCGCCCGAGTACACATTAATGGCACAATATAGCCCCCTTTCCTTGTGTCAACGGGAACTTGACAGGGATGCCATTGTCATGGAACCTTTGGTGGTGAGAGTCTGACAACACCACTTCTACAGAGGCCCGGCTTTTACACACATCTTGGTTTCTATGTATGCTGATTATGTCACCCTGTATGTAAAAAATCAGCAAGAAAACTTTGACCTATTGATACATGAATTTACTCAATTTCTTGGTCTGTCAGGTATCACCATCAATTGGGCCAAGACAACCTTGTCTCCTCTGGTGAATGTAACTGAGGAGCTCGTCCCTGAATATCCCCTTCATTGGGCGCCAGAGCCAGTGCACTATCTAGGCATTTGGCTGAGCAGAAACCTTGGTGACCTGCGGAGAGCCAACTATGGGCATTTAATGACCTGGCTGAAGGAGAAGTGGAGGGCTGACATAGACTTCTGCTGTCACTGACTGGGTGACTAGCCATCGCTAAAATGGTGATCCTCCTCAAATTCCACTATTTGTTTCTTAATCTGCCTTTACCATTGCCAATGTTTTTCCATAAACGGCTCTGATCGCATCTGGTTACGCTCATGTGGGCAGGGACACAACCTTGCATGGCGTGGGAGATATTACCTCTATCCTTCAAGCAGGGTGGATTGGGAGCCCCAGACATGGACTTATACCGCTTCCATGCCCAGGCGCAATTCGCACATTATTGCCTCTCCCTCACGCAATTTATGGCACACACATCACCAGAATATGACCAGGTTGCACCATGCCCCCTCCTGATCACCCTATCTTACCCTCTTAGCTGCCAAGGGCACTAGTAAACACATTAGCCTGCATGATTTAGGCATGGCATGAGCTTAAATGCCCCACCTGTGTGTACTTCCTCTTTGCTCCATCAATGCCACTCATCCACTCTTCCCACTTGTGCTTGACTTCATTCCTTGCAGATAATCACCACGGGAGCAATATATCCGGACCGCATATGTGTTAAGCAATAGCAAGCACTACAGGGCCACACAGTGTCCTACTTAGACACATTCACTTACTATCAGCTTCAAGCTGCCATATGGGCACTGCATTCTTCCTTCTTGGCAGCCCCCCGTACTACCAGTACTGGAAGCATTCCTCACATTGCCATCCTGTGCACGTTTGTAACACAACTTCCTGGGATTCAGGAGACAGCACCAGTTGGAATCTCTACTACTTGTTGGGCATGGGAAATGGATTTTGGCTTACCTTTGACTGATACCCAGTAGAAAAACTGCTGTGCCCAGTTGTGCACACTGTCGCCCAATAAAAGGTTTTGTCTGCTGAACTTCAAGTTCTTACATAGGCTATATCACACTCTGGACAAGTTATTCTGCATGTGGAATGACGAGTATACATAATGTATATGCTGCACACATCCTAATGCTCACTTCCTGCACTTGGTGCAGGATTTCCCGTTAGTTCAGGGCTTCTGGGCCGAGGTGTTTGCAACTATAGATGACATTACCGGCCAGATTATGGAACCTTCACCGACGGCCGTGCTGCTGCGATATGTAATGTATGTCCATCTGGGTGCCCATATATTGACAGTTACGCTCCTCCTGGTGAAACAAAAGGGGACAATGCATTGGGGTATATATCAAATGCCGCACAGAGCCGGAAGGATCCAGGGTGCGGCCTATTGCCAAGAACAACTCACTGCATATTGGGAGCTGATGCCAGTACAATCTTACCCCAATGATGCCTGGACCCCTTTAGGGTATTTAAATGCTCAGGCTGCTGGGGAGGAGGGAGGTACCGCTGCGTGTCTAGCGGCCATGTCCCAGCCAGAGGTAATGCCACTGTGACTCTGGTTGTCTAAGATAGCAGATGGCATTGTGCTGCATATCCCTGCATGTGGCTGCCTTGGTACACCACATGAGGGACCTGCAGTTGGCTGAATATTCATGGTCCTTTCTTCTGAGTGGTACCCCTCCTTCTCCTTTCTTCCACCCGCTTCCCTGTTCCCTTGTACTTGAGCGTCCCAACTGCTGTAATGAGTGATGTTATTGCTTTGAACATTTGTAACATGCTAACAGAAATTTATATAACTGCTTGATCTCACTGTTTCTTGTATGAGAATTTCAATGAAAATAATATAAAACAAGCATTGCAAAGCAGGAGACTACTAGTGATCTGGGTGTTCATTGAGATCTTGCTATCTACCCAGATGCCCAAATTCTTAGCATCTGGCTCTGGAATGGGGCAAGTTCCAAGAGTGTTAGGTCATAGATGAAGGCCCCACAACTGGGGTTGGTTGCTTACCACCAGGATATAGGTCTTGTTATTGTTCAATTTGAGGTGGTTATTTTTCATCCAGGCCTATACGTTTGATAGGCAGTTTTTTAGGACACACGTATTTTGATGTTCCTGAGCTGTCAGAGAGACAATGATTTGAGTGTCTTCAGCATATGAAAAAAGAGTCAAGCCAAAGCTTTCAACCAGAGGGTGCATGTAGATGGTTGGACAGAGGGTTGAGCCGTGCGGTACCCCACAAGACAGTGGGTAGATCTGTGAGCAGTGTTGTTTTGTGTAGACTTGAAAACAGCAGTTTTGCGGAAAAGACTCAAACCATTGTAAGGTGGTGCCCTCCTCACACCCATGTCTTCTAATCTATGCTGCAATATGTTATGACTAACCATGTCAAAGGTAGCACTTAAGTCCAATAGAATCAGAGTGGCAGTGCCACCTCTGTCCATCTGAGGTTTAATATCTTCTGTCACTCCTAGTAAAGCTGCTTCTGTTCTGCATCTAAAGCCTGTTTGGGATTGGTGGAGAAGTTCATTGGAATCAATAAACATTGTAAGCTACTTATTTATGTGTTTTTCTTAGATCTTAGTCAGTATTGAAAGAATGGAAATGGGTCTGTAGTTTGCCCAGTTGATGCTGTGGCCATGGTCAGTGGCCTGACCATGGTGTGCTTCCATGCCTTGGGAGCATACCCTTCTCTTAGAGAGGAGTTCAGGTACTGTGCTGGGTGTTCCTACTACCTACTACTGTGAAATGTGCATATTTCAGGAAGTATGGTGAAAGGATCTGTAAGTTATGAGTGTACCAATTACCCACTGGTTTAGAGGAGCGATACATCCTGACAGAGCAAAGTTGTTCAATAGCGACAATGAGAACGGAAATCCCTTGCAGCTTGCCCTGAAATGTGGGTGGTAGTGAGTCTAGGGGGAGGCCTGATTTTATGGTATTGAAGAGTTCTGTAAAAGTCCAAAGATCCAGAGTTGCAAATTTACTCAGCATGCTGGGGAGGTGGGGTGTGGTGTGAGAGGTGGGAGGGGGAATGTGGTGTGTTCTCCCCTAGCCAGACCCTGCTGGTGGCCTAATAGGTTCTGGGTTGTGTTTCCTCTACACTATCTAGAGGACTATCTTGGATGGTGGTGGGGGAAAAAGAATTCAGAGTATCCAATACCTTTTCCCCCTTTCTAGCGCTATCTGGAGAGCCAGCTGTAGGCATGGTGTCTTAGATATCAGCCAATTTTTTTATGACAACAACAGGTGAGGTTGTCACTTTGTTGTTGTGAGAGAAAGACTGGGGGGTATCTTGCTAGGTCTGATAGTTTTTTCACCACTTGAAAGAGTGTTTTTGAGCGTTTTGAGCTGTAATTACTTTTTCCAGGAAAAAAGAAGATCTGGAGGTATGGCAATGTTTGTGGTAGCTCTTAAGTATTTGTTTATATTCTATTTTATCACTTTCAGCATAGGATTGTTATCAAATTCTTTCTAGGTGTTTGCACATCCTTTTCTCATACCAAAGTGCATCTCCAAACCATGGTGTTGGGGAAAGTGTTTGGTGATGCGTGACTTGGGTCAAACGTGTCAATTGATGCTCAGAGCCAGTTGTCAATGGTTGTCAGGTCTGTCTCCACTACATGACTCATGGTTATGTGTTATGTGTGGATGGGACATCAAAGAAGAATGGTACTGCCAGGCACTCTGACCATACCAGGGGAATCAGTGAGTCAGTGTAAATGTCCTGCAGATTTGAAAATAAGGGATTGGATAAATGTCCGCCCTATGTTTGGGCACACTATTAATGAGCTTAATGTCTAATGTTTTGAGATCCTCTAAAATGGTTTTGGCTGTATTATATTCTTTATGATCAAAGTGAATGTTGAGGTCATCTATTATTGTGAAATTTGCATATATGAGTGCACCAATTACCTGCTGGTAACAATACATTTAGAGCTTTCAACAGAGCTAAGTTGTTTGATAGTGACAATGAGAACAGGAATTTCTTGCAGTCAGGGATCTCCAGGTTCCCCATTTTACATTGGTACTGTGATTTGAAAATAATCGCAATCACAGCCCACCCCAGCGTCTTCCACGTTGATCAAGTCTAATCATGCAATAAGCAGTGGGCAGGGTTGCAATTATGCTTGAACCGAGGTTTCATTGAGCCATGTGTCAATGAGAAAGAGGGTGCATGGATTATGGTAAATTCAGAAGTCTAAAATCCCTTGAGTGCTTTACTAGAGAGTGAGAATTAATACTAAAAAGAAAATACCCCTTCCTACACCTTAACAATAATTAAATAAGGATGATTTGCTACTTCTATGTGTATAGGACTAACAAATCCCCATTATTGATTGTTTATGTGCAGGAAGTCACACCTTTCTGCACATAAACAATCATTCCCTGCAACGCAGGCGCCCTTGTACTATAGTTCAAGGGTGTCTGCATTGGAGCTAGGCAGCTAAATTTAGTGCCAGCGCTAGGGGAAACACAGGGGTGCACCATATCTTTGTAAATATGGTACATCCCTGTGTTTCTTAAGTGGCGCATCGAGGCGCAGCCAATTGTGGCGCAGCGCTGTACCACTTTCTTGTATATATGCCCCTTAGAGTTGTTCCCCTGACCCAGAGAAGAAGACTCTTGATCGAGCTTCTGTTATGCTGACGCCTTCCCTTTTCATCTACTTTTTGCCAAATTTGGCCAGTCACCTTTTGCCCCAGGTGGTGTTTTTTCATATTCTTTTTGAACTTTTTCTTTTTCCTGTTTAGTCCAGCACATGTTGACTTTTGACTTGCTAATCTGCAGGGTTTTCCCTTGCCTAGCTTTCTGTGAATCAAATTATCCTTCTGATGTGTTGAATTGCTTATGCTGACTGTTAAGTCCTTTTGATGTTCATTTGGATCTTTTCTATTGCCTTTGTCAACCAGTGGTGATTCTGTATCTTTATAATTTTGTTTTTAGAATTGTCTACATGGCTTTGAGTCTTAGTTTGTAACAAAACCCCTTAATCTTATTTCAGGAGTTTTATTCAAAATGGATATGCTTGGAGAAGTTTTGATGCTTTGTGTCTCCACACCCTTATGCTGGGTGAAAATATTTATTGGCCTTGTTGTAAAGCATAATCCTGAGTAGGAAAATGCTCCAGCCATACTACTAGTCAAGAAGGTCTTTAGGAGGTATGAACATGCAGTATAGCAGCTGTAGTGTGTGCACTGGCTGAGAAAGATAATAGTGATCACTATGACCTTTGTGGACATTACACCTGTTCAATGTGATCTTTGATTGGAAGTCTGTGGGTCTATTATTTCAGGATTCAGTAAATCCAAGCATTGTCAAAGTCAAAATATCATCTTGAATGTTAATGGATTTATGTAATCAGCATGTGTTAGAAATTGGGTCTCTAGTTGGCAGAGGTATGTCACACCCTTGTCCAAGTAGGGACCACAGTTCTAGTCAGAATAAGTCATAACACAACCCATATTATCCTGTGCTCACCCTCTGCTAGCTTGGCACAGAGCAGGCAGGCTTAACTTAGAAGGCAATGTGTAAAGTATTTGTGAAAAACCTCATACAGTAACACAGAGAAAACACCACAAAAATACACCACACAGGTTTAGAAAAATAGATAATATTTATCTGAATAAAATAAGGTCAAAACAATAGGAACCTAAATATACACAAGCAGAGTTATGATTTTTTAAAGATTAAGGCACTAATCATGACATTGGCAGAAAATCCCACTTACTGCCTCGCTGACTACCAAACAACATACCGCGGCAGCGGCGGATATCTGTTCACCATATAATGACACACACATACCAATCCATCAGTATACAGCCACAGACACAAATCCGCCACACCAAAGGTCAGTGATAAACTGGCGGTATCAAAACCCGCACTGTTAAGCCAACAGAACTACGCCCATCACATTATGACCCACGAATCACCACAGTGGACATTCAATGGCGGTAAACCATTGGCAGTACAGACCGCCACCCTCAAAATAGACACCCACATACAAAACCACACCACATTGGACAATTCAAACAACACACCACTGACACCCATTCACACACTACACCCACACACCCACACCACTATAAAACACACACCCACATTACCCACAAACCTTTACCATTCCAAACCATTGCCAGCAGAGAGAGATCAAGATCACAGACACAACTAGAGCCACACACTATTCACACTTATACACCACTCACACACCTCACATCACAAACCCCAACACATTACCCAACACACCCTCACCTACACACCTCACACAACACCCATGGTGCCACAAAGACACCCCCATTTCACAGAGGAGGAGCTAAGGGTCATGGGGGAGGAAATTACCAGGGTAGAGCCACAGTTATTTGGAGCACAGGTGCAACAGATATCGATAGCTAGGAAGATGGAGCTATGGCGGAGAATCGTGGACAGGGTCAACACCGTGGCACAGCACCCAAGAACAAGGGATGACTTCCGGAAGAGGTGGAATGACCTACGGGGGAAGGTACTTTCCATTGTAACAAGACACCAGCTCTCTGTACAGAGGACTGGCGGAGGACCCCCGCCTCCTCCCCCACAACTAACAGCATGGGAGGAGCAAGTTTTGGCAATCCTGCATCCTTTGGGCCTGGCCGGAGTAGGAGGAGGACTGGACTCTGGTAAGTCAACTCTCTACTACTACCCCCCTACCTGCATGCCATCACATACCCCCACCCTCACCCTCAGTCCCATCACTCCACCATCACAACCCTCTTATCCCAATGCCAAGCCCTGCATGCACCACCAATGCATGGACACCACTCACAGCCCTGCATGGACACCTATCACCACAGCATGCACACTAGAGAGCACTAATCATCCCACCATACACCAACATACATAAGTGAAAGCTGCCAGGGCAAATACAACCAAAGAGGGCAAGCCACGGATGCGCAATATGTCAGACACAGAAAGCATAACACATCATTTACATCCCCACAGGTACCCCAGCCAATGTCAGCCGGTAGGAGGTGCCAGCAATATCCAGCCCCCCAACAGAAGAGGCCCACAGTGATGACAGCAACTCTGGTCTTCAGGATTTGGATGACCTTCCTGGTCCATCAGGGACCTCTGGCCAGCCGGTTACCCAGGCCCAGTCACATGTCACCACAGAGCCTCCCCCATCAGGAAACACCACCACAGCACCCACCCAGCGTACCCACATCTCTGTCCCCAGGACACGTCAATCAGCAGTGCCTCTAAAGGGACCCCAGGGCACACCTCATACCCAAGACAATCAGGGACCTGGGGTCAGTGGCAGTGTGCACACGGTTCAAGGGAGAGAGGCACAGGCCAACAGGGAACCTGGGAGGAGTGCACACTGGGGAAGGACAGGCCCAGGGAACCAACTCTATAGAAGGCACTTTCAGAGATCCTGGGAGCCTATCAACATTCCCAGGACACGATGGGCCAGATCATGGACAATGTGCAGGAGAACAGGCAGCTGCAGGAGGGACAGTACCAGGAGATCAGGGAGGACTTACACGTCATCAACAACACCCTGATCTCCATAGCAGGGGTGCTGGCAGACATGGCCAATATAATGAGGGAGGCAGTCACACAACAGCTGGCCCCTGCCACCAGTAAGACGTCTGAACAGCCTTCCACCTCCGCTACCGCCCAGGAGGCCCGCCACATAACTCACAGGCCACCAGCACCGCTCCCCCTGCAGAAGGAGAACCATCCCACAAACTTCCTCTGCGATCCAGACAGAAGCCAGAGACAACTGCCAAGACCCCACCAGGAAATGAGACTATCCTGATTGTGACCCTTGTGTCCCACTCAGTCACCCTTTCTACCTTGAACTGCCATTGCTCGCCTTCCTATGTCCCCTTGGACAATGCACCTGTGCTGCAAACAGACTGGAACAATAACCATAATTTCCTCCATCATCACCCCATCCCATTGCATTTTCCCCCTATATAGTTTAACACTTCTATAAACACCCTTGGAAAAAAAGAAGTTTGGAGTATGTCATGAATATCAATTATGTATTCATTGAAGCAGGTACAAACATTGCAAATCAACTGTACAGAAAATGAGCATAGATTAATGGCCTATAGCTGGCTGCAGTGATCACACTAGGAGTATATGTGAGGTCACCAACATCTGCAAAATGAATTGCCAGGGGGAACATTAAGTGGGCATAGAGGTGAGAAATATCAGCATTCCAGTGCCACAGAAATTCAAACAAGTGTCATTGAAATGTGAAGTAACACTGTCCTACCTGTGCGTCATTGGAAGTATTGTCTGATTGCAGATGTTCTGTTGTCCTCATCCTCATCCTCTGCCTCCTCATCCTCACTGTCCACAGGGTCTACTGCTGGCACACGGGTATCTCCAGCATCCTCCTCCTGCAGGAATTGGACATGGTTTCTGAGGACCAGGTAATGCAACATGCAGCATGCCACCACTATCTGGCAGACCTTCTTCGGTGAGTAGCACAGGGATCCACCTGTTAGATGCAGGCACTGGAACTTGGCCTTCAGGAGGCCAAAGGTTCTCTCAATTATCCTTCAGGTTCACCCATGTGCCTCATTATAATGTTCTTCTGCCCTTGTTCTGGCATTCCTCACAGGGGTCAGCAGTCATGATATGTTTGGGTAACCAGCATCACCTGTAAATATTGAGGGAAAACATTTAGCCACACACTATCCCATATGGCCCACACCATACCCATACACCAACATCTACTGGGTGGAAACCAGGGCTCACCTATTAGCCACACCCTGTGCCTCTGTAGTTGGGCCATCATATTTGGGATGCTGCTATTCCTCAGGACAAAGGCATCATGCACTGAGCCAGGATACTTAGCATTGACGTGGGAGATGTGCTGGTCCGTCAAGTACACCATTTGTACATTCATATTGGAACTCTTCTGATTTCTGAACACCTGTTCATTCTGGCAGGGGGGCAAATGCAATACGTGTTCCGTCAATCGCCCCAATTATGTTGGGGATATGTCCCATTGCATAGAACTCGGCCTTCACTGTGGCCAAATCTTCAACCTGGGGGAAAACAATATAGCTGCACATGTGTTTTATCAGGGCAGACAACACTCTTGAGAACATTGTCTGTGACATTCCTGCTGCTGTGACATTCCTGCTGCCAAGCCCACTGTCACTTGGAAAGAACCAGTTGCCAGGAAATGGAGCACAGATAGAACTTGTACAAGAAGGGGGATCCCAGTGGGGTGACGGATAGCAGATATCAGGTCAGACTCCAATTGGACACACTGCTCTGTGATTGTGGCCCTGTCAAGTCTGTAGGTGAGGATATTGTGCCTGTCCTCCTGTGTTGCCAAGTCCACCAGGAGTCTGTACACGGGGTATGTCTCCGTCTCCTATTCATCCGCAGCTGAAGGAATCTAAGGGACACAAGAGTGAGGAGCCGGTCACAAACTGAACAATGGAGCTACAATAGAACTTTGCTTCCTGTTAACTTGTAATGGGTCAGTGTAATTTGTCCAGTATGTCCTAATATCACCAGTGACCAGGGAATTTTCCAGGGCCTGCCCCCCCCCCAAAATGGCGTCCGCCTGTCCTGTGTGGAGGGACAGATATGAGTGAGGTAATTCCGGTGACATTGTGCGCCGTTACCAGAGGCGGTCGGGTACCACCGTGCAACTCTTCATTGGTTACAATTCGGCCCTATGGGGTACAGTGGCCAATGGTGATCTACACTGGCGGTGATGGTATGCACTGCCACGGATGTGACCGCCATTTTCTATCTGATTCCTCACTTGCTACCTGACCTTCCACAGGTGAGGATCTACACTGCATGTGCTGCTGTGACCTGTGTCTGGAACCTTCCCGGGCCCATGTAACCAGGGAAAGGTCCCCAGCCTTCACTTCGGAGGAGTTGGAGAGACTGGTGGATGGGGTCCTTCCCCAGTACGGGCTGCTGCATGGGCCTCCAGACCAACAGGTGAGTACACTGTGGGCACGATGCATGTGGCATGAATGCATGGAGTGGTGTGTGAAGGCCTCGTGTAAGGGGGTGGGCTGTTGTCCTCTGGGCGGCATATAGGTTGTGTGCTGGGCCATGTGTGTGCCTATGGTGATGAAAACGGGTATGGTGGGCCATATGTGTAACAGGCTTGACTGTTTGTCTAATGGTGTTTTCCTATGTTTATTTCCTCTGCTGGTCAGCGCCCATCAAAAGAATGGTATATGGCATGCCATCGACAAGGAGGAGGAGACCCTGGGGGTCTATGGCAGGCAGAGCACCCACTGTCGGAAACGGTGGGAGGACCTGAGACACTGGGCACGGAAGACGGTGGAGGCCCAGCTGGGGATGGCCTCCTAATCAGGAAGGGGTGCCTGTCGAAACCTGACCCCCCTGATGGCCGGCATACTGGGGGTGGCCTATCCAGAGCTGGATGGGTGCTTGAGGGCATCACAGCAGCCACAAAGGGGTGAGTACAGTGCCCATCATTACAACTTACGCATGGTAAGGTGGTACCCGGGTGGGGGCCCCTAGGCCAGGCCAGACATTGTAGCATAGGTCCCCTGGTGGTTAGGGTTCAGAAGGGAAAATCTTGCTACCTAGCTTGTAGGCATCCACTACTCGGCAGTGCTGCGTGGGTCCCAAGTGAGCTGCATTTGGCGGTGTGTGCCCCTCCCCATGGCTTGGCTGCTAACTATTTCTCTGGTAGTGCTATGGCATATTGCGTGGGCCTGTTCCCTGTTTGTGAGGGTGCTGTGTACACCAATGGAGGTGTTGGTGCAGCCAGTGACCAAGTGTATCCTTTGTCTCTTCCCCCCTTTTTGTTTTGTCATCCTGTCCTTATGTGAATTAGCAACATCTGCTGGAGGAGCAGAGGCACCGGCGATGGAGGGAGCTGCATCCCACAGGACCCAGGAGGCAGAGTCTACCGACGTTGAGGGCACCAGTGGGACAGAGGGTGAGGGGAGTATCTTGGAGGAGACTGGAGGGGACAGATCTGACACAGATACCTCCTCCAAAGGAAGCTCCCTTGCGGTGGCAGACACTTCTGTGACCACCCTAGCTACAAGTAAATCCTCTACCCCCATACCAGTACCGCCCTCCCAGCAGCCCCTCATCGAGTTGTCCATGCCCACTCACCCAGGAGGGTGGGCATCTCCTTTGCCCCAGTTAGCCCTGCTGCACTGAGTGAGGAGGCTATTGACCTCCTGAGATCCATCTCTGTAGGGCAGTCAACAATTGTGAATGCCATCCAGGGGCTGGCAGCCCAGATGCAACAATCTAATGCATTCCTGGAGGGCATTCACACTGGATTGGCGGCCCAACAGAGATCGATTCAGGCTCCGGCCTCCTCTCTGATGGCAGCCATTGTCCTTGTTTCTACCCTCCAACTTCCACTGCCCAGTCCCATTCTCCTCAACCCCAACCCATCCCAAGCACACAGACAGACAAGCATGCACAGAAGATAATACAGTGTCACAGGCAAACACAAGCACCCCACTTCATCCCACAAGGACTCACACAAACACCATTCAGTTGCAGACACACCAACATCCACTATTTTCACTGTCTCCCCTCCTCCTCCCCCACCACCTCCCACCCAGTTCCATCCACACCTGCATGCACTACATCATCTTCCACTACCTGCATCACCACACCAAGCAGAACACAAACCTCATGGCAGATACCTCCACAACAGCCATGCACATGTCCCCTGTGTCCTGTGTCTGTCCCCCCCAAAGTACACAAACGCAAGCACTCAGACACCCAAGAGCCATCCACCTCACAACAGCATACAGCCCATGCACCTGCACCTGCACCAAAAAGCAGCAGACAGACACCTCCAACAACCACTCCCTCATCCTCCACTCCCATTACTTCTGCCTTTTCCCACCCCAATGTCCCTACAAAACTGTTCCTATCCACCATTGACCTCTTCCCTACCCCTCCACCCCGACCTGCACGTATGGGCATGGTAGGAAGAACCCAGCCAAGCACCTCAGCCACACAGTCCATGGGCCCAGTCATCACCACACCCACTCGTGGTGGAAAAGGATCCAGGCCACATGTCTTGAAGGTAAAGGAGCCTGCACCAGGCAGCCTCAAGGGAAAGGAGCCTGCCCCAGCTGTTAGGAAGACCAAGGGGCCCGAACCAGCAGGCAAGAAGTGAAAGGAGTGTCCCCCAGCTGCCAGGAAGTCCAGAAGCCTACCCCAGCTGCTAGGAAGACCAAGGAGCCTGCACCAGCAGGCAAGAAGGGAAAGGAGCCTGTCCCAGCTGCGAGGAAGACCAAGGAGCCTGCATCAGCAGGCAGGAAGACCAAGGGGCCATGCACCAGTAGACAGGAAGACCAAGGGGCCTGGGGCAGGAACTGTGAAGAAGCCCCCACCACCAACCATGGTTGTGCAGCTGTCTGAGGTTGCAGGGAATGGGCAGGAGCCTCCCCCACCAGCAGCACCACCACCACCACTGTGCAGCCGTCTGAGGTTGCAGGGGATTGACAGGAGCCTCCCCCCACCAGCAGCACCACCACCACTGTGCAGCCATCTGAGGTTGCAGGGGATGGGCAGGAGCCTCCTCCCACCAGCAGCACCACCACCACCACCACTGTGCAGCCGTCACCTCCGGCAGACAGTATGTAATCCTGCCTCCGTGGGCAGATGTGCGGCCTTCTCCCTCCAAAGCCAGTGGGTATGACACCCACCTGAAAGACTGTAACCTTGCACTCCCCAGGATCAAGCATAGGGCATGTCCCCTCCTCCAGAACCAGTGGGTAAGACACCCACATGGCCATCACTCCCCAGGATCAAGCACAGGGCATGTTGCCCCCTCCAGAACCAGTGGGTAAGACACCCACATGGCCATCACTCCCTAGGATCAAGAGCACAGGGCGTGTTGCCCCTCCAGAACCATTAGGTAAGACACCCATATGGCCATCACTCCCCAGGACCAAGAGCACAGGGCATGTTGCCCCCTCCAGAACCAGTGGGTAAGACACCCACTCGTTAGACTGTGGCCCATCACTCCCGAGGATGAAGCACAGGGCATGTTTCCCCCTCCAGAACCAGTGGGCAAGACACCACTCAACAGACTGTGGCCCATCACTCCCCAGGATCAAGCACAGGGCATGTTGCCCCTTCCAGAACCAGTGGTTTTGTAACATCTCCCCGCTGAGGTGCCCCCCATCCCCCATCCCCCTGAGGTGCCTGCCTATTTACCAACTGAGGACCCTGCAGTGTTCTCTCTGTGTTGAAGCAGGTGACATGTGTGGCCTTGGACTTTGGCCTGTGGCCATGTGGCCTACGAACATTGTGGACTGGGCTGTCCTTTTTCTGTACATATGTATCTATCTATTATCTTGCCTAACTTATTTTTCATACTGTGTTGATCTCATTACATTCACTTTTGCAAAATCATTTTGTCCTTGCATTATTCAGCCGAATTACGGGGTAAAATTGTTTCTATAATGCATCAGGTTGTGTGTATGGTATGTGTGGGGTGTGTGTGGTGCATGTGTGTGTCACTGTCGTTTTCCTCCCCCCTCCCTTGTGTGCTAGGCGGCTGTACTCACCGTCGTCTTCGCCAGCATTGGTGTTCGTGGTAGAGCAGAACGTAGAAGATTATCTGGAAGACATGTAGGGGGTGATTCTGACTGCGGCGGTCGGCGGTCGCCGCCCGCCAAGCGGTTCCCGCCGAAAGACCGCGGCGGTCATTCTGGCTTTCCCACTGGGCTGGCGGGCGACCGCCGAAAGTCCGCCCGCCAGCCCAGCGGGAAACACCCTTCCCACGAGGAAGCCGGCTCAGAATGGAGCCGGCGGAGTGGGAAGGTGCGACGGGTGCAGTTGCACCCGTCGCGAATTTCAGTGTCTGCAAAGCAGACACTGAAATTCTTTGTGGGGCCCTCTTACAGGGGCCCCTGCAGTGCCCATGCCATTGGCATGGGCACTGCAGGGGCCCCCAGGGGCCCCACGACACCCCATACCGCCATCCTGTTCCTGGCGGGTGAACCGCCAGGAACAGGATGGCGGTATGGGGTGTCAGAATCCCCATGGCGGCGCAGCAAGCTGCGCCGCCATGGTGGATTCCCATGGGCAGCGGAAAGTCGACAGTACACCGCCGGCTTTCCGCTTCTGGCCGCGGCTGTACCGCCGCGGTCAGAATGCCCGGCGGAGCACCGCCAGCCTGTTGGCGGTGCTACCGCCAACCTCCGCCATGGCGGTAATTACCGCCAGGGTCAGAATGACCCCCGTAGTTTGGGTTCCATGGCGGTGTGGTTGTTCCCTGTGTCTCAAATAGTGAGTCATTTCCCTTCTGATCTCTGTTTCGGCCAGGCTTTTGAGGTCATTGGTACCACCCCAGAAAAGGTGGCGGTTTGCAGGGTCATAATATGGTGGGCGGAACATTGACTTCTTCCTGGCTGTAGGCGGCTACCGCCATGGTGCATGTTGTTTCTGCCCTGGCGGTCGGTGTGGTACATTGGCTGTCTTTCAGAGATCTTTCTGCCATGGTCATAATTTGGCGGTAGTTACCGCCAGCCTGTTGGTGGTATTACCGCCACTTTATCACCGACCACCAGGGTCGTAAGGATGGCCTAAATTCCACTAGAGTGCACAGAAACACAATAGCTCCAACTGGGGCTATCACGGCATCGTTGACGGAGTCATGCCAAATGGACTGACGCCACAGGCACTGGTCACAGAGTCGCATGGACCCCCAGGCACAGTACCTTAGAAAACAAAGAAACAAAGACATTGCACGGAGTCATGGAGGTGATGGGTTGCTGGAGCCAGTGTGGCATCAGTCCCTAAAGGCGTCCAGGTGAGGCATTGGCTCTCCCAGGCCCTCCCAGGCAGACTGGGAGCCTGTGTCTGCTCTCTCCAGCCATGCAACACAGTGCCGAGCTGGAGAGACCCTACTGCGCATGTATGTTTGGCCGGCCCGGGATGGCCAGCCAAACATACATGCACAGTGAGGGGGAGTGCTGTCACGCCTGTGGCCCTGACCACTTTTAGGAAAACATCATACTAAACTGAGTTTATTACGTTGTTTCTATAAAAGTTTTGCATCTCCGGCTGCTGGCGGGGTAGGCGATGCTCCACCTCCCTAGCGGAGGAGCCACCCCTGCTGTGGAGTCACTAATACACTCATGAGGGAGAAAGTGGAATGACAGTGGCCAGCTGAAGGGCATGGTCCGATGCAGCGTGCAGGCCCTCAACTTCACTATCTGGTTACCATGGTAAATTATTTTTTGCATTACTAATATGTAATTGCCTTGTTACAGTGCTGAGCCCCTTTTCCTCCAATATTTTCTCCTTAGGGCTATGGCATTCAGCCTGTGAATTTGAGTCACTCGTTGATTTTTGTCCTAGTTTAACAAAATACATTAGGATTCTTATATTTAACATTATGATTGTGTCAGCGGTTCCACCATTGGCTGTGAGAATTCTGGTGACAACACCAAAGGACAGGTGTCAAGAACATGTTCGCAGTAATAAAACTGTCTCCTACTTCAAGTGCTTTGTAAATGCTATGGAGGAAGTACTTGGAGATTGATTGCAGTGGTGCCAGTGCTGGAAAAGATGCTATTTGTGACTACTGTGGAAGGGAAAAGAGGTCAGATCAGCGAGGTACTGGTGGCAGTACTGATTGAGAGGAGAGGGTACCAGTTATAATATGGACAGCATGAACTGAAATCTGCTCACGTTAGGGTTTTGTGCGGCGCTCTGTTAGTACACCGAGGTCACAACTGAAACAAGCAGAACAAGTGCAGCAGACCATGTTGCTGGGGCAGCTCCTTTGCAATGGTGAAGGAGCGCCGCCCCCCTGGCTAAGCCGTCTTAGGCTGGCCAAACACACATGCGCACTTATTTTTCTCCAACCCAGCTGTGTTGAACAGCTGGGCTGGAGAAACTGCACAGACCGCAGGGCTGTGTCTGAGCAGCAGTCCAAGCCACTCAGACCAATTCCGGTGCTGCTTTTATGCTAGGTTTAGCATGAAAGCACTGCCAGGATTGCTGGAGAGCCTGTGCTGGTGTCCCAATGAATGCTGGAACACCACATTGAGGGAAGAAGAGCAACCCGGCAGAAGGCAGTGGCGATGGCAAAAGGTAATTTGTTTTATATCCTCCGCCCACCCCCCCCTTGAGATTTGCGGCAGCCACCACTGCCATGCTGGTACATTTGTGACCACTCTAGCCACCCTTTCTGATGTACACTAAGGTAAGTTATCTATTTTTTTTTCAAGTCCTTGATAAGGTATCCCTGGCTAGTGTTATTGTAGATTAAATTTGAAGTGCATGAGAGCTACAGGAAGGTTCTGGTAACAGGTTTTCTTGGTTTCCCAAACAAACAAAAGCTAATTTCTAGGAAACCAATCAAAGAAATGTGGACAACTAGAGACAGATGTAGGGAATAATAATAAATATCTTGCAGCTTTAAACAATCAAGTCAAGTGCTCTTGCTGAGATGCGGGTGAGTACTTTTTACTCCTCAGCTACTGAAATAGGTTTCAGACTCTCTTGATAAGGACCCATGGGGGGTTATTACAACTTTGGAGGAGGTGTTAATCCGTCCCAAAAGTGACGGTAAAGTGACGGATATACCAATAGTCGTATTACGAGTCCATTATATCCTATGGAACTCGTAATACGGCTGGTGGTATATCCGTCACTTTACCGTCACTTTTGGGACGGATCAACACCGCCTCCAAAGTTGTAATAACCCCCATGGTGTGGTAAAATGCAGCCTTCTATTAGCACCAAAAAAAGAAGAAAGCCAATTTCCCAGGGAGGGAGGCTAAAGGAGTAGGGAAGCAATGGTAATGTATTTCTGTCACCCTCAAATACAATTTTGGAGAATCTGAAGCTTTCCGAGACTGCATTAGGAGATACGAATCAGAAAATCATAACATGGAAGGGAGACAGCTTTATAGGTTGAAAGAGCTTTCCAGTTTCAACATTTCAAATTGAGTGTTAAAACAATTGACTTTTGAAACAAAATTCAAATCTCAAACTTAGCAGTATTTTGATTCAGACTCCTAGTGCTGTTTTTTGGAAAGTCATGGAATGAATTAATGAATTAGAAGTTTCATCAAGCATGCAAATACCCAAAAGTGTGTCCAGGATCTAACCAATCTGTAAGGACAGAGCAAAGTTAAATTTCAATAAGAGAGGAAAGAAAACTATTTTGAGAGCAAAAAGTTATATTGTGAGCAGACAGAGAGGGAAAGAGAATTTCAGTATTTAGGTCCAAGATGGGGAAAACGAATGACCACCCTGGCAGGTACAAAAGAACTTAGGATCAGTTGTGAGGTAAAGAGAAGAAGTTCTCAATGCTTGGACAGAATTGTAACACTGAATTTTATCTTGAAGGTATGGTGGCCGAGATGATGAATGGCACAATAGCAGAGATAGAACATCTTGAAGATGGATCTTTTTGGCTATAGGGAGCCAATGTAAAGCAGTGAGATGAAGTTAAATAGGTGTAAGGCCAGGAAAGGATGAGTAGGAGGTGAACCGTGGTATTTGGTACAATGTGAAGTTGAGTTATATGATAGTGAAGAAGGCAGAAGAAGAGACAATTTCCATAGAGTATTCAGGAGACAACAACATGGTGAATCAGTTTTCTTCAGAGAAGTAGGAATACATTTCCGTAAGGAGGTGAATGGAATAGAAACATGTTGCAGAGACCCAATATGTTTGAGCTTCGAATTAAAGAGTTGACTCAAATATGATGCCATGATTGTGAACGGCAGAAGGCAGCACAGGGAATGAGCCAAGGTCAGTGGGAAACAGGAAGATGACCAGAGAGGTAGCCAGATCAAGCAGAAAAACACCAGATCTATCAACTTTAATTTCAGGCAATTGGTGCATTTGGAGAGTTGAAGATAAATTTGATTATCATCAATGTCATACGTAAGATACAGAACAAAGGATCAGATGAGTTGGGTAAGTTATTGAAACGGGTAGGTCTCGCTGTGGGGCTTAGTCCCCCCAGAAACCATACAGGCTTCCCCTTGAAGCTCCCATGGAGGTGAAGGGCCCCAGGCCACACTGCTGCAGTTTTAGGTTGAATGGTTATTCTTGAAAGGGTTACGGAGAACATAGGCCCCTAGAGACTGAAACGCTGGTCTTGGAATGAATATTTTCAGTGACAATGAGGTGCAGTGTGGATATTCCCCCTGAACCAACTGCCGGGTATTTTGAAATTTTTAACGACAAATGATTAACAGTATGTCCCTCTTCAGCCATCACAATGTCAATCCTAACATCCTGATCCCTACAGGTCGACAAAATTTGCTGTTTGTCCAGGTGAGACAGAGGCAGTAGCGTTACATCTGAAAGGATCGCCATTTTGAATAATTCACCAGAAGAAAAGGTCTACTTAGCCTTACACCAGAGGGTGGTGCTGCAGGTGAGTGGGCCACTAGGTGCCAGCATCAATTACATACCAGAGAGAAGGCCAGCCTGGTAAAAGGCACCCAATGTAAATGGTGCATAGACATAAAAAGAGGACATGGTTATTTCATGAAACATCTCCATCTTGAAGTTGATTCAGGATGTACAGCTTGCTATGAATGAGATAAAGACACACTTGCTCTAAAACATACTGTTGGAAATTGGCCCTCTCTGAAGGGTCACCCCAAAACTGTTTGCCTTCTTCCTCCCCTTTTTCTGACCTCATGCTTGTTGACTTTAGGCTCTGGCCACTTCACCACTACAAACCAGTGCAGAAATGCATGTGCTTTCTCCCTAGAACATGGTACTATTGGCTCATACCCAATTGGCACATTTAATTTACTTGGAAGTCCCTAGTAAAGTGCACTACATATGCCGAGGGCCTGTAAATTAAATGCTTCTAGTAGGCCTGCAGCACTAATTGTGCCACCCACATAAGTAGCCCCTTGACTGAGTATCAGGCTTGCCATTGCGATGCCTGTGTGTACAGTTTCACTGCCACTTCGGCTTGGTGTTTAAAACTACTGGCCAAGTCTTAAACTCCCCTTTCTCTACATATAAGTCAGCCCTAGGTAACCCATAGGGCAGGGTGCTATGTAAGGAAAAGGCAGGACACATACTTATGGGTTTTACACACTAAACACACAAATTATTTTCCACTACTGTGAGGCCTACTCCTCTCATGGGCTGGCAGTAGAACTGCCCTGATATACATTTAAGTGGTAGATTCTGATCTGGAAGGAGTAGCCCTGTCATGTTTAGTATGGGCAGAAACGTAATAGAAAATCCTGCCCCTACTTCAAAGGCATTTTTGTGTATACACTGGGTCTCTGACCCCACCAAATCAGACACTTCTAAATCTACACCTGGACTCTGTCAGAGGAACTGCCTTGAAGGACTCATCTGGACTGCTTTGCTGAGAAGGACTGCTACCCTGCTTGTTGCACTGCTGCTTGCTGGCCTCTGAAGGACTCTGCTTTGCTGGAAGGACTCTGCTTTCCTCAAAAGTGCTCTCCAAGCTCCAAGGGCTTGGATTGAGCTTGCCTTCTGTTCTGAAGTCTCAGGGCCAACATAGACTTCATCTACTAACTTCTAGCTAGTTCACCGACTTCAGCGACTCCAGTACCGACTTCAGTAACTTCAGCACTGACGCCGCTGCCCGACGCCACACGCTGCCTGATCCTGCTCTATGGTCCTCGCTGCATGCAGTGATCATGGCATGCAACACAAATCTAAAGTCACTGCGCCACCGCTGACATCCCACAGTGTGATTGTGTTAGCACATCTGACCTTAATAAGTAAACATACAAGGGGGCGCGAATAGGTCGATTAACCTTTTGACTCACAATTAAGATGTTATTACCATAGATACAGTACATAATCAATAATCAATACACAATAATCAATAATCATTAATAATCAATAAATCAATAATCAATGGAGTCAGTAATTGTGACGCACCATGACCTTTCAGTCATGAATAACCCCACCTTTAGTAAAAGTTTTGAATGTTTATTTCCCTATATTAACAATGCTAAGGTCATGTAAATTAATCTCAAAATCAAATGAAACACACACAGGAACAACACTGGTTGTCCAAAGCGGTGGAAGAAATGCAATCTAATCAAAGCTTGAACTACAACACATTCTAGAGTTATGGTGCAAGTAAATAGCAAAGTCAGCTGCATCATTGAAATGAAGTACATGAAGTTTAGCAGAGAAACTCACCAAGCATTAGTCTCTGTCATCATAAGTCGGGATCCTTAACTAACATCAGATTAGCATCAGCATGTTGGGCTTCATGCAAAACAATTTAGTAACACAAATTTGGAAAAACATCTAACTATGGCTCTATCAAAACAGTGCAGTTGATACCTAGGAAGAAAAAGAAAATATGCATGGTAATCACAGTTCGAAATATACCTATCCTCAGAGTGGATGAGCAAAGCAGAATCAGTCTTCGTCCTCAGGACATCAGTCAATCAGCAAACCATCAGGCTTCAGCATCAGAAATTATAAAGCGCAAAGTGATTTAGCATTAAAGATAAGCATGTGTTTAGTAAAGACACAGAAGAAAGTAATAACCTTTCGGTCAGGAAAATATGGGTAGAATAACTGCATGAAGGCAACAGCAGAATGTCTGAATGACCCCTCTTCTCTCTCTGCAGCGTCGTTATATATTAAAGTTACCTTAACTATCCCCTAATTCCCTATTGGTCAATTAATCATATGTTCACACTCTGTCCAGTAAAACTACTATCCCAAATATATGAATTCTAATATTTCTCTATTCTCATATTGTTGATTGGTTCGTCTTGCGATGTCGTCATCATCCTGCTTGTCAGGTAACAATATTGTTGCAGCTTCTGCTCTAGTCAGTATCTTCATAGTTCTTGTCCTGTGAAAGTCAGTCTCACACACATCACACATAAAATGTTGCATTAGTAAGTACATCATCTTTTAGCAGTCATTGCACACGAAAAGCTTCTGTTACGAGCAAATTTAAACAATACAATAGACATTTCACAGTTTAATTTACTTGGTCAGCACTTTTATTAAACGCTAAGAAATACATCTTTTCATGAGGCCTGGCAAAATAGGCCAAGACTTGCTAAGTTAGGGCCTACAATTAAAGCTAAAGCTAAATTCATAACCCTTAATATGACATATTACTGCATTAGTCTGACATATATTCAATATTTAATAAGTATTAATAATTGATTATCACACTTTGTTAACATTGGTGACCATTCCCCGGGATCACATTTTCAAATGGGTGCATTATTGTTCTACGTTATTTCCTTTTCTACACAAACGTAATATTCAAAACACATAAACAATCATTAATAATTTATATTAAAACACCTCGGCTATCAATTGCAACACTGTAAAGTCGACAAATCACATCTTGACCGACTGGATCCATCGACCTCTCCGGGTCACAAGGAACCAAAGCCTCACCACCGATCCTGCACCAGCTCCCCCTGCAACCGGGTGGAACTGCCTTGCAGTGCAAAATCTACAGCATCAGGTTTGGCCGCAGGGTAGGCTGGGAGCCTGTGCCTGCCTGCAACAACGGGAGAGGAGCAGATGGAGTGGTGCAGCATGGGAAAAAGGTGTGTTTGATTGTTATTATTATTATTTTTTTGGAGTGCTCCCCACCGTCCCTGCCAAGTGCCACGACGCCCCTTTTTCCTCCCACGAGCTGCAACTGCTCGACAGGTTTCATGCTTGAGAGGTGTGCCTGTTGTCGTACTGGCGGCCTTGCTTAGTCCAAGGAGAGGCACCACATTATTTTACCGCTGGCAGGAGCAGAGTATTCCAGTGGTAGTTAACAATGCAGGCACGCTTCTAGGATGTTATATTATGCACCTATCAGCGGCAAAGGCCAGACTGCATGTGTGATTTCCAGAATCCTGTCAGGTTGCTGAAAACGTCGGGTTCTCCACCTTGTAATGTACAATTTGTATGAAAGGTTCTCCTGCTGACACTACAGGAGCAATTTCAGAAAATTGTTAGGGCAGTGGCCAAGTGACATTTTTCGTTATTTTTTAAGAACATCCATTATTTCTGAAGAATATCCCTGATGTGCTGAGAGTTTCCTCAAAGTCCAAGGACTTCAACGTCATTTTAGTTATTTCCTTATCAGCCATGTAAAGACCGGACAGCAAAAACCAACCCTGTATACGGCCACACACCGATGCCTCACCTTTGCGGTAGGGAACCAGCATTGGGTATCCAAGTGCTGAACCAGCGCAGGCTCTGCTTCAGAAATTCATCTCCACCTTCAACTTTAAATTGGATGGGAGATGCTGGTGGCAAAAACTAATGTGTTCTAAATATTGAATTTTCAGTTATTTCTTGTAAAAAGGAAAAAGAGTGTAATACCAACATAAAAGTATAAATAACCTGAACTGTAAAGAACTCAAGAATAATTCACAATTCGAAAACAATGAACGCCCATTGTCAAAATAATTTTCTGGGGTGATCCATTAGCTCCCTATTACTGGTATTAAAGAGAAAAAAAAGTTATCATTGAGGTCGGAAAATCACAAGCCCAATGTCAGTAGAAAACTGACATTTCTTATTGCCTGGCCTCATTTGAGAAAGTCTTATCGAAGAGGAAAAGTTAATTTTTCCGTTCCTATTATATTTTCTCAAGTTTTCAAGATCTGAATATTTGATATGTTTTATCAGAGTCGTAAAGGTACATATACAAGGCTAGTGGTGATGTATGTAAGCTGTCTCGCGTCTTCTCTTTTTTCCACTATCTCTTAATGGCAGAATTTGTTTATGTGAATTGAACATTTATCAGATATTGTAGTTAGTTCAGGATGAGATAATTAAGAAATACCCTTTTAATGTTACCATACTGGAGGGGATCTGATTACCGATCCTACTACCAAAACAATCACAATTTGACGAGAAACCATGAATTCTCATTTATTGCTTAGTACTTGTTTTTTTTATTAGATTTCTCAACAATATTTGTGACATTGCGTTTTCATCTTTCTCTTGATCAGAAAGGTCTTCTACTAAATTAATAGTCAAATGTCACTAAAACATTAAGGCCTTGTAAAACACCCGTTCGGCAAAGGGGCTTCCCACAATTGATTTAGTGGTCTGGGTGAACACTTCACGAGACTCACCTTGACATGCCACTGCATGCTTAGACAATCCTCCTCAGTGTCTGGTGTCGGGTACAGAGGATTTATGAATTTACTCCTTACCATGCTGGGACTTCCACAAAGGCAGGGCATCGTTACCAGCATAGCATACATCGGATTGAAAAGACCTGGCACTGTTTCTGAAGAAATGACAGCTCTAAAATCCAGGAAGCAGTCCAAACTATATCACATACATCTTGTGGTGGAGGTAATTCATCAAAGTTGTAGAATGTGGTTTAGTGAGCAGGAGTCTACCGCCAAAATGTTCAGAATCCAAGCCAACGATGTTGAGACAGCATTTCTTGCTTTTGGAAGAATACGGTGATTCCTAGGCGTACTAGGCACACTAGTCACAAAATGTTTTTTGGATCTGGTAGCCATGCACTACCTCACATGATAAATGTGTAATCTAGGCTAATAAACTAACCCATGTAACTTATAAAATTTAAATATAGAATATGGAAAGCCATAAGCATTTGTCAGTTGCTGTGTTCAAAGCCAAATATAAAAAACATATCTATTTATATGTAGGCATCACATAGCTTATTCTGAAGAAATACACTATATTCTAAATGGAGAAATACTGCCTTTTCTAGATCAGGTTTTCAGAATTCCATGGTATGAACAGGAACAAGTTAAATCACGATTTAAGAACACATCGTTAGAGCATTATTCTTTTCACAGCAAGAGCATACCTCAAGCATAACGATGATTCTATTCCACTGCATGCATTTTTTTATGATTCAATTTCATGTTGCAAATGCAGCAGAAAAAACATTGGACTTCCAGTTACAGTCAAATGTAGAAAACATGCTATTTCTCCATCTGTCTATGGTCTTGTTAACAGAAGGCATTAAATGAAATGTGCTTCAGGCTGTTTTTGGGAAACAGACCTGTTTGTACTGTGCATGAAAATACCATGCATTTCTGCGTATATTGATAATTGTGAGAAATTGAGTTTTGAATGAAAAGGGGAGATGATCCCTGTTCAGGCAACAGCCGCAACCCCTGTCCTGTTGAGTGACAAAAGTCACTGGATTAACCTGTGCTTACCACTCTGGTAGCTTGGTACAAGAGCAGTCAGGCTTAACTTAGCGGCAATGTGTAAAGTATTTATGGAGCACACAAACAGTAATAAAGTGAGAACACAACACCGGAAAATTCCCAAGTTTTGGCTTTTGGCTATCTGGGCACTTTAAACACCACTACCAAGGGTCCAGGACAGGAGGGGTACCACTTGGGGTATTAAGACTCACTCAGGCTGTATCCAGATGAGGGTTCAAGATGGTTAGAGCCTTTTCTGTCATGGTGGCTGTGATCAGAAAGCCAGCAAACTAGTAGCAGAGCAGAGCTCAAGCAGCCTGGCAGGTCTCTCAGGGTTCTAGGTAGTCTTCAAGCAGCAAATCAGTACTTCTAAGTGTACCAAAAAGGTCATATGGGCTACACAGCAGGCCACAGCAGCAGGCAGACCTCTGAGAGTCCTTCTGTAGGCCCAGAAAGTGAACTGAAGAGAGGGTCTGAAGTCTATTTTGATACCTGGTGCCCTCTTAGAAGTAGGAGAAGTGTCTAGAGAATCCCCTTGATGTGCTTGGGATTTTCTGCTTCCTCTGCCGTGGTTGTTTGCAAGAACAATGCTGGTGTGACAAGTCCTTTGTGTGAAGACAGAGCACAGCTACTCAATTACAAGTGGGGCTGTGCCCAGCTCTGCCCCTATCCTGCCATTTGATGTCCCATCCAGGTACACCTAATCCCTCTACTGTGTGGCTGTTTGGGAGGAATAAAGAAACTTTAACTGGCAACTATACCCAGCTCTGGAACAGGCTGCAGGCACCAAATGGGTAGGGCAGGAAAATATCAACTTTCTGAAAGTAGTATTTCAATGCTGTAACTTAATTCGGACGTAAATTAAAGATGCTTTTAAATTGCAATTTCTCAGACACCAAACATGAAATGTTCACCCATTCCCAATCAAAAGTTAGTACTTAATAAATGTAATAAAGTAACCCAGTATTGTCTATTGGGAGAGGTATTCATGAAAAACAAATTTAGGAGCTTTTCACTACCAGGACATGTAAAACTTAAAAGTAGATGTCCACCCATTTAATTACAGTGCACCCTCCCCTACCTTAGAGGTGACTTGGATGCAGTAAAAGGGGAGTATAAGGCTTGGCAAGGGGTTATATTGCCAAGTCAAATTGGCAGTTTAAACTGCATTCAGGCTGAAAAGGCAGTCCTGGGATATGTTTTGTGTGGGCTATGTAAGTGAGTGGCAAAATGAGTGCTGCCGGCCCACTAGTCACATTTATTTACAGGCCCTGGGTGTATGGCATACCGCTCTACCAAGGAATAATAATGTAATTAATTATGCTAATCAGGTGTAAGCCAACTTTGTCATGTTTAAGGGGGACAGCAAATGCACGTTCACACTAGTTAGCAGTGGCAAAGACCTAGAGCCAACCAAAACAAATTTCAGCAAAATGTGGAGGGTAAAGGCAAAAAAGTTGTGGGAAGATCACGCTAAGGCTGACTGGTATCCCAATAATTACATGTAACATTTTGTTTCAAAATATCTGCCTATATGTTCATTCAAAAGCTAGTAAAACTTAACTTGATATACCAGAAAACCCCATCAAATTAACAATTACTTTTAATCAAGATAAATATTCCCTCGTAGAATGGCAAAGGCAAACCCAATGAAAATTGTGAATTGAAAAAGTTCTAGCATACAGTCATAGAAACCGATCACGTTATTGTTTCATTTTGCCTCCTTGCTTATTGTTTGACCATATGGATGGCAGCCATGTTGTGTAGCCAGCCAGTGTGCTTTTGCCATTAGCCTGCATGTGTTCTTGGTTGTCAATGCCTCCTTGCTTGTTGTTTGCCCATGTGGCTGTTGGCCATTTTATGTAGCCAGCCAATGTGCATTTGCCATAGACCTGCATGTGTTCTTTGTTGTCCATGCCTACTTGCTTGCTGGTATTTGAACATGGATCCAGTTTGTTACATCTTTTTTTCCAGTTTACAAAGCCATTTTTAGGGACATTCAAGAGGAGTTTACTTTTATCCCTGATATGAGTTTGATGTGCTTGTGGATCTCTGTAGCATGTATGTACAGTGTTGATGTAATATTATATGAATTATTTCCATTTTCTCTTGCACCTCCTTGACTGCCAAAGGACTTTTCATAGGTCCTTGTGGGACACCAGCAATTACTTTATATTATTCCATCTTTTTCTCTTGCCTGCACACCCTGCCTGCCATGGGTCTCTTAGGCCATAGGCACACACCATCTTTCACTCTATTAAGGATTATTGCATTTTTCCCTTGGCTGCACCCCCTGTCTGCCATGGATATCTTGAGTCATAGGCACAGACCAGCATTCACCGTTTTAAATATTTTTGTAAGTATTATTTCCATTTTTCCCTGGACTGCACCACCTGCCTTCCATTGGTCCCTTAGGTGATAAGTGCATACCACGATTCAACTTTTTAAGGATTATTCAATTTTATTTTATGCACTCACCTGCCTGCCACAGACGTCTCACCTTAGAGGCACATAAAGCTAACTTTTAAATCTATATGTTGTTATTATCCTGATTGAAATATTATGTTATGATTTGGATTGGAGTGGTCAATGAATACACTGTTGTTAATTATTTGGGATAACCTCACTAAATTATATTATCTTTATAAATAATTCAAATTGCAAAAAAGCCATTATTCACTGAATTATTTTTTTCCGTATTTGCTTTTGGGTGCACAAGAGACATCACCCACAGGACTGTCAGACTGAAGGCGACACCACACAACCTTAGTCCTTCTCTGTCTGATTCCTCTTGTGCAGCTAAGTATCAACTGATTGTCAGAAACATGCACTAACCTGATGCCCTGGGCCAGTGGGGGTGATGTGTGTCTGTCCACTCCCCTTAGCGATCTGCCAGGGAAACAGATGTACTGTTAGTTTATGAGCATACCCAAGGGAATGGAGATGTAGACAAAATAATAAAAACAGCCTACTGGTTCTTTGCGATTGAATGGTGTCCCCAAGATGTGTCTCCTGAAGTTTTGTCAGTGTAGGTGCTTATATAAGGGGTTGGTTTGGCTGTCTTAACTGCAGTCGGTATGTAGAGGAGATAGTGCAGACTATAGTAACATGAATATGTACTATCAGCTTCGCTCAGATAAATATTAGGCCTGTATAGCTTGAACTCAGACACAGAAAGGAATTGCAGCAACACTTCTCTTAATGCACTCAATTGTGGGCTGAAGATAACTCTCATTGACCCACTGTTGTGAGAGTGTGCCAAAAGAGTCTATGAGCTCACAGTTCTTTGGGTAATTAGGTAAGTTTGTCAAATTTGCCAACGTTCTAAAATCAGCAGAGGATCAAGTTTCAATCTCCTATGCTGTCTCGGTCATGCATGTTAGTCAATGTTGGCAATGCGGTTTCTGGTTGGCTAGAGTAGGCATCTATGTCAAGCAGAACATACCACTCTAGTCAGGGCAAGTAAGTTACACACAAAAGGTAACCTGTGATCATCCCCTGGTAGCTTGGCACTGAGCAGTCAGGCTCATCCCCAGCAGTCATGTGAAAAGCATTTGTGCAACAAACCCACACCAGCGGGACAATAAATACACCACAAAAGAGACTCCACACAGGAGTATAGAAAAATAAATACATATATTTGGGCAGATTTAAGAAAAGTGGTGGAGCACCCATTGCACCCAGTGCACCGCCACTTTTCTTAGTGCCCCCCAAGATTTTGAAGCTAACCCTCAATAGTATATAGGGGCCCATTGTAACCAATGGTATGCCCCCTTTTAACGCCTGCTTAAAAATGCCAAAAAAGATGCCACATAGATTTCTTTGTACCATTTTTTCAGGCCCCCTAATGGGGGCACGCCCTGCCTACATACATTATGCCTGGCTCAGACATAATGTGGCGAAAGGGGTTACAAAGTGGAGCAATGCATGCATTGCACCACCTTATAAATATGGCATGGCATTTTTGATATAATATCATCACATTAGCGTAAGAAAAATGACAATAATATGGTGATTTATGGCACAAGGGGCTCCTAAATCTGACCTATTGTATCTTGTGTACAAAACATAAGCCAAAGTGACAATATTCATAGATACTGTGTGTACTATGCAAATCCTGAGTTAGTACACATTATCTTGGATAGACAAGGATAACAATGGCATATATCACAACATCAAGGCATGAGACACAGCAGGTAAGTTTTAGCAGTAATCACATGAATCACCATATACAATTAGACTAAGAGTGCCATAAATCATGAGCAAGTTTTCTGAGTGCCAGCCTGGCCAGGGTCTTGGAGGCCATAATGCTGTCATTGCTTCCAGAAGGGGCATGCTTGCCTGTTCACGGCTGTAGAGTGAAAGCTCTTACCAGGTACTAGCGGCCGAAATTAAAGTGGGTAAATAAGGTATTGTTAATGTGCTTAGTGAAGAAGTGGGGAGAATGTACAGCGCATGCAATGCACTAGTGAGGAGGTAGCCAGTGAGCATGAAAACAGTGCTTTCCCTGCACTGGACTCCCTGGAAGCACTGAAGGGAGGGTACACTAGGGGCAGGCAGACCAGCTCAGCTAGATGAGTGATGGTTACTCCTGGTAGTGCTGGGAGTGCTTGGGTCACCAAAAGTCAGGGAGAAGCTGCAAGAAGCAGAAAATCAACCCAGACAGCAGGTAGCAGGGCAACAACAGAGAAGTTGCCCAGATGAGTCATTTTGCGAGTTCCAAAAGTGCTATAAAATCATGGGTGAAAACCCCTGTACTTATACTTAAAAAATGATGTTGTTCAGGGAGTAACTTCAAAGGAACTCTTTCAAGTGAAGCACAAAACCCTTTTAACCCAGACCTGTCTCCAGACATCAGTAGGGAATAATCAGCTCATTGTATGAGGGCAGGACACAACCTATTGACATGTAAGGTGTGAATGACCCTCAGTCTACCTAGCCCAGGATGACCATCCGTGGGCAGATGCCTCTTCTGTCACACACAGCCTCTCCTGGGTTATGGCTGTCTGGAAATTATGCAAGAAGTATAGCTGTCACTCTGCCCTAGACGTGGATTGGAGTCAGGCTGCAAAGCACTAGAGTTGTAAGCACAGAGAAATGCCCACTTTCTAAAGGTGGCATTTTTAAAATAGTAATGTAAAACCCTCTACCAGTAAGCATGATTTCTCACTACCATTCTAAACATACCAAACATGTCCATGCTACTCCTCACTGATCAGAAACTGCCACTTAGACATATATTAGGGAATTCCCAATGAGAACCTGTAAGAGGAGCAGCCCTAACAGTAGTGAAAAATAAAATAAGCTGTTTGTCACTACTAGGACATGAAAATATCTGCTGTACATTTTACATACACAGCACCCTGCCCATAGGGCTATCTAGGGCCTACCTCCTGGGTGACTTAGGTGTAGTAAAAAGGGAGATTAGGCCTTGGCAATTAGTTTGGATTGCCAAGTCAGTGTGGCAGTAAACTGTGCATGCAGGCACTTCAGTGGCATGCCTGAGATAAGTTTGAAAGGCTCCTTCTGTGGATGGTGCAATCAGCACTTCAGGCCCACTTGTAGATTTTAATTTACAGGCCCTGAATATATGGTATACCACTTTACAAGGGTAAACTTAAATATGTCAAACTGGTGTGAGCCATGCATAGCATGTTTTAGGAGAGAGAGCACAGTGGAAAAGAGTCCAGAGTCCTAAAGCCAACAAAGGGAAGTTCAGAAAAATAGGAGGTAAAAGGCAAAACATTTGGGGATAACCATGCAGAAAGGGCCCTTTCCAACAGTCGGTAAGTTTGCAGCTATCTATGACCGATCCTCATATTGAATGTGGAAGGGGCTGGATGCGGCAGCATTAAAGCCGCTCTCATCCGGCAGAAAACTGCTTAGCATGCTAGCTACACCTCTGCAGTTTCCTGTCGTAGGGCACTTACCTTCTGATACCGGGTCACAGCATGCTGTGTCAGTGTTGTTGGTGGTCCTTCCTCAGCTTTCCTTCTGCTTCTTGGATCCTGGGAACTTGGTGTACGGCCACTCCTGCTTCTCTCCCAAATTTAACCTTGTAAAGAAAACAAAAGGGCAAAGAGGAATTTAAAGCACCATATTTCTCTATTTGTCAGAGGTAACACCCTCTGAGCTGGTTTGATTAATTGCCTTCAAATTTCCTATCTGATATTGGTATTATGCATTAGGGACCTTCTCTGTCTTGGTGGTTTGGAGATATTTATCCTCTTAGAACTAACAGGACACATTTAGTACTGGTTCTAGATTTAAAAGGACATAGTACTAAGACTTCTATGAAAGGCTATATAGTTTTTCTATTTTGTTTTGAGTTTTATTATTGATCTGAAAAGTTATAAGGTATGCTTAACCCTCATATGAGTATAGGGGGAGATTAGGTTCCTATGTTTGTTGCTATATATCACTCATGCTCTTTTATATCCCTTTAGATGACATGTTTTACTTTATGCAACCAAATGTGTACCGAGAATGGAAGAGAGGTTTCACAATATTATAATTGTACATATCCAATCCAATATTTCACATACTGTGCTGCATCTCTCTCTTCGGTAATTAATGGGTTCCTTCTGACCTTTCTATTTCACTCAGGAAGGTGTACATGACATAGCTGGGTACACACACTTTTCTGCACTGCCTCTGTAGAACCTGTGTTTCCTCTCTCTTCCATCCCCTCTTCCCGCACTCAACCTTGATTGGCTTTGACTTGTGTCAGGCTGACTTGGTGGTGAGTGAAATTGGGAACTTACGTCATAAACTTCCTATCGCTCCTGCGGAAAATAAGGTGAGAATTGACACTCTCCTAATCTCTTTAAGAGCTGGGATCAAGGTTGTTAGTGAAGTAAATATATTTTGCCATGTGCTTGCATGCATTCATTCACTCAGTTCAACATTGATTCTTTCCCAGGTTCATGTGGTGTGGCTGATGCCACAGGAGTGGAAGATTCGGCCAACATCGAGGTGCTGAGATCTCTTCCTCTTTTAGCCAGATTGTGGACTACAATGGAGTGTGATCACCACACAGGTAGAAATCAGCATCCAGGAGTCCAATTTGCTGAGGTCCAGAAGTGGAGAACCATCTTCACTGAAAGCTGCATTGCCAAGCAAGTGCACGACCACTGGTCATGGTCTTTATGCTCTAGTTTAAAGATTGCTGCAAAGGATCTTGATTGACCTCATCTGTAGGCTGCTGGGACATGAAGTCCAAATTTTTGCCAAGAATGCTCTAGCACTACCTAATGCATTGTGCCTTTCATACGGTCACTCACATAGCGCATCTCAAGTGCTTCAACTTTCATTATGTTACCAGTCACACACTCCTAGGTTAACAGACTCTCATTCTATTATCATTTGCTCATAAGTTGCCAACATGCTACCAATAGCTAACAATAACACAGTAGCACTCTTATTTATATCTGTCTGATTAGTAGTGATTTGTAATATGGGCATTAGTGACAGGGGTTTGCAGCCGGTTGTCCACTCAAGTAATCCAAATGCTGGACAGGTGACACTTCCAGTGACATGAGGCCGGTATCTTTTAATGCTCATGACAGTTCCCCCCCTTTAATGACCACTGTCTCAGCTGTTGACCATGCTTTGAGGGATGTTGTCTATGGAATCGTCCTAGGAGTGTGGAGCAATGTAAGTGGTGGGCTGGTTCCCAGGACCTCTCCTCTGTCCCAAACTCCTTCCAGTCAATTACATAGTACTCCTCACCCAACAGCAAATTAGAATTTAGAATCTGTTTCACTTCATACTCTAGTTCCTCTTCTTCTTCAAAGGATTGTGGAGTATCCTATGATATAGTTGTAGGAGGACAGGGGCGAAGAAGTGATATGTGGAACACAGGGTATATGTGTCATGTTGCAGGCAAGATGAATCACATTGCTCCAGGATTTATCACCTTTACAATACCTTAGGGACTGATGTATTTCAGTTTCAATTTCCGGTTCCTCTTTAAATTAAAGTGTTGTGTGCCTAACCAGACTTTGTTCCTGACTTGGTAGAAGGGTTTAGTTGAACGTTTCTTTGGCATTCTTTAGGACACCTTGAAGATGTTCTAGTATTTTTATACAAACAAATGATTAGATGTGGTTGGTGATTCACAAGGGAGCATGTTTGGATAGAACCCACTCATGAAGTAAAAGGGGGAACCTCCTAATGTGGTATGATATTTATTATTATAGGTGAATTCTGCCACCCACAATTGATTGTTCCAGTTCTCTACCTGCTGTAGTGTCAAACATCTGAGGTATCACTCTATTGTTTCATTTAGGCATTCAGTTTTACCATTAGTTTGTGGGTGATAACTGTTTGATAAAGTGGTATCTCTGTGCAGAGATTCACAAAGCTTTTGCCAAAAATATGACATACACATAAACACTGTGACATAACATATGACATAAACTGTGATCCCCAGTCTGAGATGAGGACTGTGGGGATGCCATGTAACCATACTATGTGGTGTAAAAATATGTGGACTAAGTCTGCAGACGTATTTTGCTTAGATCGGGCAATAAAGTGGCCAGTGTCAGATGGTCAATAACCACAAGAATTACTGTTTTTCCATCACAACGGACAGCATTTCAACAATAAAGTCCATGGAGACAGTGTGCCAAGGACTTGGATGCACTGCAATTGGTTGTAATAAGCAGCAGGTTTCTTATGCTCAGCTTTTCCTTGGCAGATCAGGATGGCACTGACAATCAGGTAGCAGCAGCGCCAGGCCCCCCCATGCAACCAGCAGCCACCAATCTTCGGGATGGTGATGCCGCCAAGGGATGCAGCCCTGGCCAATCTTTTCTGAGGAGGCGATGGCAGAACTGGTCTTTTATGTGCAGGTCCACCTCTCTTCTATGCTGGCAGCAGGTGGCAGGGCTGGTTACCCCCTATGGGAGTGTCAGTTATTTTGAGCTACGGTGCGTTGGTGTGTCAGGGCCACCACCCAGGTCTAGCGTACCACAGAGCAACTGATGCACAGATATAATCTACCACAAGCAGGACCTGCTCAACCTGCTAGGCATTGAGATTGCAGGGCTTGGTGAGCATTACATTATGTGTTTGTGTTCTACAATGCTAACTTTTTCTTCTGAATAGCATGCAGCTTGCATGCAGAGGTAAGTCACCTTTAGTTTCATTAAGAATATTAATTATGGGATCCTGTTAGAGCTCGGCAGGTGCTCAGCACTACTTCATCGTACTCGTAGGCACTCTCTTTGGCAGATTATTTGAGAAGCCATTGCAACACAGACTCCTCTGTCCTCTGTCCTCATGTCTCATTGATGAATTTGTGGAATTGGTGAGTTAGCGTTTTCTGTGACTTTATGTAGCTCGTACAGTTCCAAGCAATTTCACAATCATGCGAGTATGCTCCTATGCATTGAAAAAAAAGGGAGACCGAATTAGTAGATGGCAGATTGATACTCTGCATAGGCAATGGGTAGGGCTATCGTGCAACCTGTGGGTCCACATTGCTGTATGTAAGGAGCTTAGCAGGATTGTCATTTTCTCCCTCTGGAGAAAATGCCTGTTCTTTGGTACAATTTGTTTTAGCAGAATGTGCAATTCATGAGTACTGAGCGAACTTCCCAGCGAGCTATGGACTCATGAAGAGTAAGCCACAGCAACCCCGGGATGAGACGAAATTGTTGGGCATTAATGAGATCAAATTGTATGGATTCAAAATGCTCGGGGCCAAACTGTGTCACAATTAGGTTGGTATGATAGCGGATAGGAGCAGAGGTTAATGTGGTACCATTCTCTGCCTTGACAGTTTCTGAGGTCTGTTTTTTATACAGGGAATCTTTAGTTCTTCCACAAAACTTTGATTGATAAAATTACCAGTAGCTGCAGTATCTAATAAGGCTGGAACCTCTTTCAAGCATCCGTCCAGAAACCATAAAGTCATTAGCACATTTTGATTTTGATGATTTGCAATGTTTGGGGGCTGATGGATGACTCTGCCTGAAGGTGATTGGCAAGTTCACAAGCAAGATTTACTTGCATGATCCACTCCTTGTTCTGCTTACACAAAATGATCAAATTGTTTTGCTCTTCTTATTTATTTACAGCATTGCACTACAGGTCTGTTTCTCTCACTCTCATTTGGTTCAGAAGGACTCTGGAGTCAGGACTCAGAGTCAGGCTCAGGGCTCAGGGTGGGCATACCTTAACATCCAGAAGAAGAAAGTTAAGTGTTTCAAGTTCAAAGGGAAACTACCATGACTCAAAGAGGCCTGTGGACTGGAAAGAGGTGTATTGATTTGGGAAATGCTGAGTAGTGTGCTGGATCAAGGCCCATATTTATACTTTTTGACGCTAAACTGCGCTAACGCAGTTTAGCGACAAAAAATTTAGCGCCGCCTAACGCCATTCTGAAGCGCCATGCGGGCGCCGTATTTATGGAATGGCGTTAGCCGGCGCTAGCAGACCGGCGCTGCCTGGTGTGCGTGGAAAAAAACCACATAGACCAGGCAGCGCCGGCGTAGGGGGAAAATGGCGTTAGGGCGTCTTAAAATGGGGCAAGTCAGGTTGAGGCAAAAAAATCGCCTCAACCCGATTTGCGCCATTTTTTTCGACGCCCAGACGCCATTTAAATGACTCCTGTCTTAGTAAAGACAGGAGTCATGCCCCCTTGCCCAATGGCCATGCCCAGGGGACTTATGTCCCCTGGGCATGGTCATTGGGCATAGTGGCATGTAGGGGGGCACAAATAAGGCCCCCCTATGCCACCAAAAAAAATAAAAAAAAATAAAAAATTATACTTACCTGAACTTACCTGAATGTCCCTGGGATGGGTCCCTCCATCCTTGGGTGTCCTCCTGGGGTGGGCAAGGGTGGCAGGGGGGGTCCCTGGGGGCATGGGAGGGCACCTGTGGGCTCATTTTGAGCCCACAGCCCCCTTAACGCCTACCCTGACCCAGGCGTTAAAAAGTGGCGCAAATGCGGGGTTTTTAGCCCCGCCCACTCCCGGGCGTGATTTTTGCCCGGGAGTATAAATACGACGCATTTGCGTCGCCGTCATTTTTTTAGACGGGAACGCCTTCCTTGCATCTCATTAACGCAAGGAAGGCGTTCACGCAAAAAAATGACGCTATTTGCCCATACTTTGGCGCTAGACGCGTCTAACGTAAAAGTACAAATATGGCGTTAGTTTTGCGCCGAATTTGCGTTGAAAAAAACGACGCTAATTCGGCGCAAACGGAGTATAAATACGGGCCCAAATGTCAAACTCTTCTAATGAAGTAGTTGTGGTTGGAAAGGTTGTGACTAGAGACAGACATTTCACATGATGGATGTACTCTGCTAAATGTTATGACAGCTGTGAGATTGATCAGCTAGGTACATGCAGCTAATTGTCTGGACTTGATTGTTAAATTGTTCTCACTTCTCAGTTAATCACATATGAGTCATCTTGCAATTGCACTGCTGCAGCCTATGCTCTTACTCTGTTTCTTGGTCCACTCCTCATGAAGATTACCTTCTTTTTGACTCAGCAATATTGACATTTATAATCCACAGGCCTTCTCTTCTTCTGCACAAAAGCTCCAAAACTCCTGCTTACCTTACCCAACAGGTTGAGCCATGCACCCAAGACAAACATTCCAAGAAGAAAGAATGCTGATGCGCTACCCAATTTGGTATTTATATATAGTATCAGTTTTCTTTTAATAATCATATTTTTTAAAACTGTGGGGCATATTTATACTCTGTCTGCGCCGCATGTGCGTCAAACATTTTGACGCACATTCGGAGCAAAACTTGCACCATATTTATACTATGACGCCCTACCCCACGAACATCAAAATTCCTCTGTGTGTATCATTTTCTGGATGCGGGAAACCACCTTGCGTTAATGACATGCAAGGTAGACGTTCCCGTCCAAAAAATGACTTAAACACCCGTGCCATATTTATGATACCCCGCAAAAATCACGCACGGCCGGGAGGCGGAGTTGGAAAATGATGCACAGGCCGATTTGCGTAAAATAATAACACCTGGGTCAGGGCAGGCGTTAAAATGGGGCAAACACACCACTACTTAAGGAAAACACACAGAAGCAACAGCAGAGCTCCAAAAGGAAGACATGGAGGTGCTATTCATCCAGCATGCATGAGGATGCAGAGCACAGGACCAACAACAGCAGCTTCCACAATACCAGCAGAGACCTCAATGGCATACCAGAAGTCAGGAGAGGATATTCAGGACCAGGACAACCCTTCTGGGACTCCGGCAACAAGACATCATCCAGAGGTACAGACTCAACAGGCAAGCCATTCAGCAGCTGCTGTGCAACATTGAGCCACAGTAGGCATCCAGCTTGCAGACACCCCACACCATTCCACCAGAGACCAAGCTGCTAGCTGTCCTCCACATGTTGGCAAGTGGCTTGTTTCAAACCACTGGTGCCCTGGTTTCTGAGATATCACAGCCCTCATTCTCTGCCTTCCTACCCAAGGTACTGGATGCCATCCTCTCCCTCACACCCTGCCACATCATCTTCCCCAACACACAGCTGAAGCAGCAGGAGACCAAACAGGGCTTCTACCAAATCAATGGCTTCCCACACATGCTTGGTGCCATTGACTACACACATGTACGCATTGTGCCACCTGCTGCAACCGAACATTTATACCGCAGCAGGAAGCACACACACTCCATCAATGTGCAGGCCATTGTCCATCACCGGGGATTGATCACCAACATCGTGGCAAAGTATCCTGGGAGTGTACATGATTCATTCATCTTTCGCCACTGCACCATCACTCAACACCTCCAGGATGGAAGATATGTAAATGGCCTACTTGTTGGTAAGTACAGAAACCTACTTCTATACACACAGCACAGCAACCCTGTAGGACACACAACACATATTCCACCACTGTGGAATTGATTCTGTGTATGGAAGTATCATGTAATCCCCAGTTAAGACTCATGGACATCTCTTTCACATAATGCATGGGAGTACATAATGTACTGCAAGTCTACAAAAAAAACGCTGACGTCCGGTCAATCAGCCAAGCTCCAGTTCAGATAATGAAACATCCTAATGCCGATGGTACATCCTAGAAGCCTAGGATTCCACACAGTAACACACACAGATGAGTCACAGACAACACAAGAGAACAACAGCCATGCAAAGTGATAATCATGGTGCAAGCAACATCAACATTTTCTCACTCATTTTCTCTTTCAGCTGATCAGGGGTATGGGATCCAACCATGGATCATGAACCCATTTGCAAACCCAAGCACATCATCAGAGCATGCCTATAATGAGGCACATCGGAGGACATTCACCATAGTCGAGAGGACCTTTGGCATCCTGAAGTCAAGATTCAGGTGCCTCGACATCACTGGAGGCAGCCTCCTCCACTCACCAGAAATGGTCTGCAAGATAATTTTGACCTATGCCATCCTGCACAACATTTGTGTAAGGAGGAACATTCCCCTCTATGAACCACACCCACAAATGGCTGAAGAGGAGGAAGGGGAGGATGCTGTCCATCAACATGAGGGGGACCATCCAAACACTGCAACAGGATTGCATCGGAGACAACAAATTGTCCAAAACTTCTTTTAAACTATAGTCACCATCACCACTGTCTTACTATATGTCATTAAACACCTATTCTAATCACTATGGGGGTCATTACAACCCTGGTGGACAGTGTTAAAGGTGCGGTAATACCGCAAACAGGCCGGCGGAGAAAAAAAGGGAATCAGGACCCTGGCGGAAACCGCCAACAAAGACAGCCACATTAACACATCGCCCGCCACAGCGGTACAGACAAGCAGCGAGGCGGTCACCGCCAACAGACAGGTGAAAGACAATGTACCACCCATAGTATCACAACCCGTCAATCCGCCACCTTTTCCGGGGCGGATTCACCATGGATAAAAACACGGCGGAAACAGTTACTGCAATGGGAAAACGCTCACCTGAACACATCCCACGAGGAAGGAGGACTCCATGGAGTCGGAATTACAAATCCTACCGGCCCTTGTATTCCTACTCATCTACGAAGAGCAACTCCGGCGCCGGCGAAGACAACGGTGAGTACTGCACCTACGACATAGGGGGGGGGGGAGGCAAAAGTTAGGGGGACACACACGAAACACTCCCACCCCCACCCTCGCATATTACAACACACACACCAATGCATTCACAAAAATCACAGTAACAACCCACAACCCCCCCGGAAGAATGCAAAGACAAAACAAAATCAGTTCAAACATTGTAATGTATCAATATACATGTCTCAAAAATATACAGATTTATGATAAAATCATTCAAAAGTATATACATTACGAGAAGTAGTGCAGATATGCACATATCAATGTCCGTGCACCACTAGTCCAAAAATGCATGGGCGAGGCCCACAAAAGATACCTGTCCACAAACGGAGAGAACACTGCTGGGGCATCAGATAAAAATACTACAGGCACCTCAGGGGGAAGGGAAAGGGGGGCACCTCAGCCGGATGAGTGCAAAGCCACATCCACGACGGGGCTCCATGCCCATTGATGTATCCTGGGGAGTGCAAAGCCACAGTCTCACAAGTCTCTACAGTGGGTGGGTTGCCCACTGGACCATCCTGGGGAGTGCAAAGCCACAGTCTCTCAAGTCTCTACAGTGGGTGGCTTGCCCACTGTACCATCCTGGGGAGTGCAGAGCCACAGTCTCTCAAGTCTCTACAGTGGGTGGCTTGCCCACTGGACCATCCTGGGGATTGCAAAGCCACAGTTTCGCAAGTAGATAACAGCCTCCACTGGTTCTGGAGGGGGACTGGTGCCCAGACTGGATTAGTCTCCCCGTGACAGTTCCTGTCCTGTCACTGTCCCAGCTGCACATGGGATAACGATGCTTGATGTGGCGGCCTTTTCAGTCTTCCCCGGTGCATGCTCTGTTCAGCGGTGCTTTGCCATGGCGGTCTCTGGACTGTTCAGTGGTGCTTTGCCATGGCGGTTCTGGACTGTTCAGCGGTGCTTTGCCATGGCGGTCTCTGGACTGTTCAGCGGTGCTTTGCCATGGCGATTCTGGACTGTTCAGCGGTGCTTTGCCATGGCGGTTCTGGAATCTTCAGCGGTGCTTTGCCATGGCGGTTCTGGACTGGGCATTGGTGTGTGGCATGACGTTCTCTGGACTGGGCATTGGTGTGTGGCATGACATTCTCTGGACTGGGCACTGGTGTGTGGCATGATGTTCCCTCATTGCCCAGCGGGGCTGTGGCAGCCGTGGCCCTCCTGGGCACTGACTTCGGTGGTGGCGGTGGTCTCCTGACCACTGACGATACTTGGGCCCTCCTGGGCACTGACTCTGGCGGTGGTCTCCTGACCAGTGACGATACTTGGGCCCTCCTGGGCTATGACTCTGGTGGTGGTGGTGGTCTCCAGACCAGTGACGATACTTGGGCCCTCCTGGGCACTGACTCCGGCGGTGGCGGTGGTCTCCTGACCAGTGACGATACTTGGGCCCTCCTGGGCACTGACTCTGGCGGTGGTCTCCTGACAAGTGACGATACTTGGGCCCTCCTGGGCTATGACTCTGACGGTGGTCTCCTGACCACTGACGATACTTGGGCCCTCCTGGGCACTGACTCTGGCGGTGATCTCCTGACCAGTGACGATACTTGGGCCCTCCTGGGCAATGACTCTGGCGGTGGTCTCCGGACCAGTCACGATGGTGCTGGCGGTGGCGTCCCGACCGCCGGGAAGGATGCTCACACTAGTCTGTGCAGACTTCCTCTGGCCCTTCCCCACCTTTGGAGGAGTCACAGCTGACTCTGCAATCCCCCTGGTACCCCTGTGAGTTGTTTTGCCTCCAGGAGTCTTCACAGGGACTATCCCCATGTGTGTTCTCAATTCCTCTTTGGCTTTCGTTCAACTAAGCTGTGAAGGATGCACTGTTAATGCAGGGAATGGCTCCACAGACTCATGACTAGACCTGCACATATCTGTGACAACATGGAACCCAATAATGACACAGGCTACACATGGCCCCACACACTTGAACAGGACACCTTTGTGCAATTAACCACTGGAAATATGTGAACACGTGCTGATTGGTCTGCTGGTCCTCCACTGCCACAAGAGAAACATAGGTCATTTATATGACTCAAACTGTGGAGTGACATTACATTTGTGGATTGGTTTAGGGACTCTGTGTCACAAACACATACCCATAGCATTTGCAAATGCTTGACTCATGGGTAGTATCAAAACAAGTGACCAGGAAGTGGTATCCAACATTCCAAGACATGTGATGGCTTAGTCCTGGAACATTGCCATGATCAACCGTCCTCTATCTATCCTGTGCATGGTTTATCATGGGAGATGCTTTTGTCTCAAAATTCTGTGAAGTTCACAAAGAGTTTGTTGCTACGTGTATGACAAACACATTTCCTTATTCATTTCCACACAGAATAGCATCTGATGGTTATCCACATTGACAACACAGAAATACAAGCACATTAATGAAAACACGTCTTGTGATGTTCACACAGTGGGACAACTGAAATTGAAATAGCCAATTCACACACATTGACACACAGGCAATGAGTTACTGTATTAAGTTGCATAGCCTTGCTATCCTCTATTGATGCACAACCTGCTCAAACTGAGTAATACCAGTTTGTATTCCAAATGTTTGGGGATCTATTGTGTCAGTGAAGAGTGCAAATCCGGTACAACAACTAGATCATGGTCCGCAGTAGTGTGATCTGCCACATGTGCCCATACACTGGAATGCACAATGTAGGTGCAAACAGCCTATCTCTGTATAGTTACAGCTGTCATGTACTATATAAATGTGAGAAATTACCCAAACCCAGTAAAAGACATACATTTTGACCCATATGCGTCAAAAAACGCTGCATATGCGTAGAAAAATGATGCTCACTGCCATGATACATTGGCCCGAGAGGTAATTCCCACACTGTACTCCATGAAATTGGTTAACAATGAAAAATATTTGGAAATATGGATGCAGGGTAATTTCTGAGCATGTGCGTAAAAAAAAAATGACGCACAGACTGTAAGCGTTATAATAATTTGACGCATCATAATAAAAACGCACCGCATGTGAGGCCGGAAGTGATGTAAGTGCTGTTTACAGAATCGGTACAGTTGGTGTACTTTCACTTTCACTTTGCAATCTGTGATTTTTCTTGACTGTGTGGTTGTGTTTGGACTTGTATCTCTGTGAATGTTGTGAATTTGTCTCCTGTGTGCTCTTTATATTGTCTTTTGGTGTTTTCTAAGTGTCTGTGGTATCCTGTGTAAGTGTATTTTTGTCATTTCTGGTGTCTATTTTTGTCTTTGTACTGTTGGGAGTCTGTTGTGGGTAGTGTTAGTTTGGGGCTGTTTTAGGGTTATTTACTTTTCATTTCCATCTCCTCCTTTCCCTTCATTATCCTCTGTACCCCTTAATTCCTTTATTATTTCAGTCATGTTGGGTAGGCCACGTCTGGGTAGAATGGGTGAGGAGGAGCTGGGGGGATTCATTTGGCTGGTGTGCCTCTTCCTCCCACTGATGATCGAAGCAGGTGGCAGGGTGAAATAGGGGTATCACACAGAGGCAAGGAGGCTCCGGTGGTCAAACGTCCTGTACCATCTGCATCGTGTCTACAACACACCACGCAACGACCACCAACTAAAGCACCACTTGGCTGACCTTGTTGCCAGGGAGCAAGACCTGCTGCACCACCTGGGGATTGTGATTGGTGGCCCTGTTGGTGAGTACAATTCAGAGTAATGTGCACAATTAAATGCTCTGTAGTGACAGTAGCAGATTTGTTGATATACTGCAGGCAATGTATTTGGACATGTGGAATGCAAGTTAAACATACAGTGGCCCGGAGTTATACAATAATTGATACACATTACCGTCATTTGTTGACGCAACAGCTGCACTGAGTTACAAAACACAACTGGAGCCTGTAAATTAGTGCTGCCTTCACATCAGTAGATGATTCAAATGTGGCTCTAGCATATGTTTTAGCCATGTTCTGTGATTGTGGCGGGAAAGGCATGTTTTTCACCAGATATTTTCAAGAATTAATGTATCCCCCAATTATTTATAATACATGTCTGAAATGTATTCTGGGCCATGCGTACCAAGTTCTTTGTAACCTCAGGTAATATCTTAGGCTGATAGTTTGGCTTGGTTGTGCCGCAATTAAATTAGGGATGGATGACAAAGTAATGCACACGGGTTCATATCTAAATGTTTGGTGCTACTTTCCTTAGCTGTAGCACATAAATGAAGCAAATGATACAAATTGTGGGATAACAACTATCCATGGCCCTCTGTTTATTGTACCTGTGTGTTTTTCATTGGTCTTGGGCACAATAGCTGGAATAGAGCTAATGCATTTGTCATCTGTGTTACCATATAGCCATGAACTTCTCATTAGTTATGGGATCATCATTGGATACCTGAAGTTGGGGAATGCATGATCATAATGTATTACGTGCATGATGTTGTGCAAGGGACCCATGACCAATTCCATCATACAAATAAAGTTCCCTAATACTTTGCTAGTTTTGTTTGGTACCCCCCTGCTGATCTAGTGCAGCATATGTTCAATAACTAACTTCCCAGTATGGAGGCTATCACAGACATGGGTGTATGCTAAGATCAGAAGACCAGCATTCTTGTGACTGGTGCCATTCCGAAGGTACATACAAATTGAAACGTACATCATTATGATTGAAACAGTGGTACATTTGCTAAACCATGTGTTAATAATATGACAGTGTCAGTTTGCTGCATAGCCGCTGATCTACAAACTTGGCAAATCTAAGATGATGAATGTGGCTCACTGTGATTTCCAAAACCCATAATGGGTACACAGGGCAATGAGTGACACATTTCAGGTGCAATGACTACACCTGTGTCCATGCAGTCTGTCATGGATGACTACAATATACACCGTCAGCATATATCTCCTTGTTGAATCAAAATATTAAAACTGGTCGAACCATGGCTAGCCTCAAATTGTCACCAATTAACGCACAGGATCCCTGCCATTATGGTGTCATAGGGGGCATATGTGGCTCAGGGTACACTGTTAATGTAGAATATGTAACCTATACACAACACATGCCCTACATGTAAGGCACCATAGAAAGCATGATGAATCATGACCTTAAATCAACCCACAGGTGCGTCACACAGTAAATGATTGTCCCTTGATAGACAAGCCACAATACCTGAGTGACTGGTATTGCAGTGCTCCAGGAAAGTGGCTTTGCATGTCTCTCATTACTGCAAATGATGAGAGGAGTACACTCCATAAATTAGTCTGTAACCAATTGATGGAGCATGTTTGTCACCACATGATAGTTAGGGCCACTATATGTGTGCAGATATGTGTGTATCACTCACTGGAGTGACCGGGTCTGTACATGTTTGCAGTGGTATGTCTGTTGGAGTATCATCATGCCTGAGAAGCTGGACTTTCAGATTTAATGTTACACACAATAATGTTATCTGAAAGTGTTGTACAGTGCATAGACATTGAGCACATTTCTCCAAACCATGCTTTACAGGTGGACCTGCCCCCTACACAATCGGAGAAGTGGCTCGATTTGCAGACCCAGACATATCCAGTAAGTGTTGATATTTCAGTTCTGTGTTGTGTTTGCAGCTGTTGTGTGATTGACTCCTGTGTGGGTATGATGTGCTGGTAAATGATCGGATATGTTACTTGAGTAGAGTTGCACTTTTTTCCATCTTTGAGTTGGACAATCAGTGGTGTATAGTCATATTTTGGGATTGCAGTGCAGCCCTGTAGGCATTGCCATGTGAAGAGAGTGACATTTGTTTTTGAAATTTTAGAAATAAAAATTAGCAGAGGCCCATATTCATGATTTAGTCGGCAAGTCAGATCCTGAATCTCACAGAATAGGAATGCCAAATTCTTAACCACAGATTGTGCCTCCCTGTTCACTAATGAACATGTTCGACTGTATGTTTGACTTCCTAGCAGCATCTTGCTCCACATGTTGTGCTACATGTATGTGGCACTTGAGTACAATGTCATAGGTGTGCATGCAGCTCATGCCCAGATGTGTGCTTGTATATATCTACTTGTTGTAAGACAGGTATTAGTGGTATTAAATGATGTTGACAATTGTCTGCATTTACAAACATAAATGTGGATGAGATTGTCCAATGTTTGATTCTATCTTAGTTGGACATCCTCCTTACCTGTGGTGACTGCCCAAACCCATGTACAGCTGCCCAAAGCTTCCTGGGTGCCATTGATGTTTGAAAGTATGTGTTGCTTGTCAATCCCCCCTGAGGCACAGGCTTAGGGTTATCAAATGTGTACCTAGGTGTGATGATCCAAGTTTAGTACACAGACATGTAACTCTGTAAATCACTTGTCCAAACCTAGGGACCCACTCATGATTCGCAACTGCATTACATCCTGGCAATTCCATTTACAAATCACAGATCTTGTGGCCCTTGATTGTCATCCAGAAGATAGTCATAATTTGGCATGTCATATGTGGAGGACTTTCAGCATTTTGTACATGACAAATGGCTGAACAATGATGCATAGGTCATTTAAGTTGTTACACATCTTTTAGAGCATTGCTGTGCTGTTAGATAGAACATGTGTAGGCTGCGTTAGCATGCACTTCCTCAGGGAGAATCTGTGATTTGTTTGGTGATATGGCCTGTTTCAGCTACATTAGATGTATTGTCTGATTCTCATCAGTAGCTATATCACACAATGAAGTACCTAATGTTTGGCTGTATCTTTTTTAACAGCAGCCAATATGGATGTCATCCAGATTTGTGAGTTTCAGCGCCGGGGGGATGCGTTACTGCCACATTCTGAATGTAGAGTCTGGGTTCGGCCACGTGGCACGGCGTTATCGCCATGAAAGAGCCTCAGGAGAATGGAGGGCATTTGCCTAAGGGGGCCCTTCGGTGTCCACAACAGCCGCCACTACCACTACCACCCAGGTGGCACCAAGGATATCAGGCACCACTGCAGGACCATCGACTTCCACTGCAGCAGCACCTGCAACTCCCCCTATAGGCATGGCACCACCAACCGGACACACATCTACAACTGGCACTCAGACCACCCCTGCTGCAGTCATTGACCCTGCAGATTTCAGAATGATACAAAGTGACATGCAACATATGTTGCAGAGACTGGACAGGCTGCAGCAGGAGGTGTCACAAATTAATAAGAGGGTGCGTGCCGTCAAGAAGACCCTGTGGAGGGCGAACATGTTACAATTATACCCTCTGCCATGATTCCCTCCCCCCTCCTCTTTCCTGGTTCTTTTAATTAGTGGGTATAGGGGGCTTAGTGTTAGGTTAGAATAGGCTGTTAGTTTAGTTAGTGGTAGTGGGTTGGGGGGTGGGGGTATGATATTTTGAAATGTTATTTCATTATGTGTGTTTAGTATAAGACAGTATGTGTTTAGGTTAGTATATGTTGTCCTCCATCTGTCCCGTCTTAAAAGGGGGTTGGAGGGGGCTAATTTTTAGAATGTTTAGTTAAATGTGATAAGTAAGTTTACCTTAAGTTAGTTAGGGCCAGTTGTGGGTAATGTGTAGTTAGGATAGGTTAGGTTACTTAAGGTGTTTCCCCAGGTTTTCTTATCCTTTTTTACTGTTAAATAAATATTTAGGTACTCCTTTATAGTATGTATCATAGGCTTTGGGATCAGGGCCTTGGCATGGGTGAACAGTGTCTCTTTAGTATTTGCATTTGTGTCCCATCCTGCAACCAAATCCCAATTGAGCTGTCACATTGGCAGCTACACCATAGGTACTTTGCTAAGAATCTGCCATCTATTGCACCCACCACCCAGGGTTACTATGGATCCCAATGTGTTGTTAATTTTTGATGTATGTTTTCAATCTCACATACTTTGGGACCAGATTTGGTATTGAGGACACTGTGTTACGTCTGCCTGCAGCCTGATGTTCAAGTGAAGCCTTATAAGGTGCGTGATGATATATTCTCAAGTAGTATAGTATACATGACTCACACCTATTATTTGTTACATTGTACAGCCAGGTTGCTTATTTGTATGTACACTCATACACATCCATTCCTTCAGTGTGTGTGGAACAAATTGTGACAAATGTCACATACGTAAAGATTGTCTAGTACACTAATTTGATGGCAATATTTTTCGGCTTAGACATCCCTTGAAGAAGACGCATTCTGTCCAACACCACTATTTTACTGTATAGTTTTGAGTTACCTCAGAATTGACCTTAAAGAAGGGTAGATGATGGTACAATCCAGACCACAGTGCATAGTTATCAGCCCACATTCTTTCTGGGCAGTTGTTTTGACATTCTATGGGCATTGACATGAGGCAAACATCACTAATCTCCCTCACAGTTGATGTGTCACATTACACAGAGACAAAGTGGTTGTTGAAGTGCTATTTATTTTAAAGTGATGTTCTGCTATATTTGCATTGTCCATGATTGTGAGTCCATTAGTGTGACACCTTCCATTGTGATCCTAAACAAGTGCAAAATGACATGTCATTCGACATGCTGGAATGAAGTGTCATACAGTGCAGACGGACATGATTTGCCAATGAGTTAGTGAGAGACAATCATAGGGCATTGTGACAAGGTTAACAGTGGGCTGGGAACAGTGATTGAGAGCAGCTGTTGCAAGACTGGCATGTTACAAAGCACAGGACCTTGGTTATAAGTGGCCAGGTGGCAGGGACTAGTGCTACCGGGTACTCTTACGGGTGAAGGTGATCTGTTCCACGTTTTCATCTTCTGATGTGTGTGTTGTCTCCTCTGCTCTTGGTGGTGGTAGGTGTGAAGGGGCAACACACACCTCAGTGTTTAAAGTCATGGAGTCGGACATCCCGGTTGCTGCCAACTGTGGGGCTATAAAGGGCAGTACTGCAGCAAGGAGGAGCTGCTGATTCTTAAGATAGCAGCCACACCACTGTGGTAAGCAGCCAGGTCGGCCCTGAGGGGGTCAATATTGCATTCGTGCACACGTTGAAAGGTTTGTTGTTGGTAGTGTTGTGTCAACTCTCTTACAGCTGTGCTGATTTCCTTCACACTTTTTTCAAGTTCTTGCAAGATTGATGTTCGGCCTTGCATGGCTGCTGTCTGTTCTGCAGTTGAAATCATACACAAATGCACCCTCTCTAGGCTGGCTGCCATATTTTCCATCCCCACCCCCACTTCCTTGGCCATCTTCCGCTGTACTCCAACTATAGTTCTCTTAAAGCTGGTGCCAGTGTCCTCAGTGTCCTCAGCTGGGATGGAGCTGGCAGGTCGTACAATTGGGTCGGTGGGTGGATCCTCTGTGATGGCTGCTGTATCTGTGTTCCTCCTTGCAACTGAAGGTGGGGTCTGGAGAGTTCCAAGGACATCTTGGAGGGTCTGCTGGCTGATGTTTGTCAGCTCGTCATCCATGTCATCAGGGAAGTCTAGGACAGGCATATCTCCAAGAGAGCCTTCGTCTTCTGCAATTAGATATTATACAATTAGGGCCAGATGTAGCAAACTGTTTGCGAGTCGCAAACTGAGAAAATCGCCGTTTGCGAGTCGCAAACGTGTGTTTGCTATGCAGAAATGCATTTTGCGAGTCGGAACCGACTCGCAAAATTCATTTCCGACTCGCAAATAGGAAGGGGTGTTCCCTTCCTATTTGCGAGTCGCAGCGCGTACGCGGTCGCAAATGGAGTCGCAGTTACCATCCACTTGAAGTGGATGGTAACCCACTCGCAAACTGGAGGGGTCCCCATGGGACCCCTTCCCCTTTGTGAGTGGACCCAAAAATATTTTTTCAGAGCAGGCAGTGGTCTAAGGGACTAAACTAAAGGTTTCGTTTTTTTTTCTAAGTGCAGCTCGTTTTCCTTTAAGGAAAACGGGCTACACTTGGAAAAAAAAAAACTGCTTTATTTAAAAGCAGTCACGGACATGGAGGTCTGCTGTTCCCAGCAGGTCTCCATCCCCGTGAGTGCCCAGAGTCGCTATTGGGTCGCAAATTGCGACCCACCTCATTAATATTAATAAGGTGGTCTTTCTGCATATAGTTTTGCGGCTCCGAAATTGCGAGTCGCTCGGAGTCGCAATTTCCGAGTCGCAAAACCTAGTTTTGCTACATCTGGCCCTTAGTGTGTCTGTGTTGTGGCATTTGTAATGTGATGCGCCTGCCTTCCTATTTTTAGCACATTGTGATATAGGTTCCTGTTCATTGTTCCTGTCTATAATATTAACATTCTCCCATGCCTATGCCCCACCTGCATGTCACATATAGTGTGGTCAGTTTGGGGACTAGTCAGCATCACATCCTGTAGGTGTTGGTTCTGCCCAAATTGTATATTGCCACCTTCTTGTCCTACTCAACCCTCTGTCTATTTCCATTCTCATGGTGAGGCCTTGCACTGGCTGTGGGTGTTCTGATGGCACTTGCACCACACTTATCAATATGGAACTGAGCCAGCGTCTGATATTTCACATCCAGCTATATGTTGGAGACCTAGCATAACTATGTATAGCATTTGCATGGTAAACTACATATGTCAGCATTGGTAGTGTATAATGTTAATGTTGGGGAATGTTTGCTACATTGGATTGCACTGATGGTCCTAGCAGTGGTCCATTTCATCTTCTGACTGTGCGGGTGTATTTCACTAGCCGGTGACATATGTCCTCCCCTTTAATGCTGTTGTCTGAGCAGTACAACATTTGGGATGTTGCATGGTGTCATTGGAGCTATTGCGGCCCAGGCACAAGGTGAACCCTGACATATGCAGCATGGGTATGACATTAGTGCTGTGTACCTCATAATGTTTATGACAATGGCTGATGTTTGTAGCAACTATAGACATTCACATATGACAGAATTAGAACATTTGTATTGATTTCAGGGGATTGATAATGTTGTCATCCTGACCCTCTAGTTTGGTTGTGTTTGATCCATGGGCACGTAACTGCCATTAGCTACTTGACCTGAACACATGGCAGAGGTGGTAGTGGCAACTGTTGTCAATATTACATTCCACTTGCGGATATGGCCTGAGACTGTTAATTGAGCCCTAGTTCATGTAGGGAGAATACCAGCTGTCGTGTGACAGCAGGCCAGTTTTACGTTGTACACTACCCTCCTGGACTGGCTTTACCTTTCCAACATCCTTGGCATGGCAGCATACCCCCATGCAAAGGTTGTTGGTGTAGTGTAGTACTGTGCCCCAGGTTTCCTCTGAATAGCCCATGCCCCTGTGCCTTGCCCTTTTACCCATGCCACTCCCTGAATATCATGACTTACATGCATTGTGTAGTAGGTATGTCCACCCCCCGCTTACAGTTAACATTTGTGCATTATAATTCCCCATGCGACTTACCCTGCATCTGTGTTGTCTCCTGGTAGTCTGCGCTCTCCTGTCCTTGAATCCCTGTGACGATCTCCTCAGGGATGATGGAGGCCACCATCTCCTCCATGTGGTCCAGGGCCTCCTGCAGTGCTGGACTCCCACCTCCAGTCTGCAGTCTGCAGTGCTGCTTTCCTGTTCCTGGCAATCTTTTCCTTTGTTCTGCGCTTGCAGTCATGCCAACGTTTCTTGCACTAGATGACTGTTCTCCGTATTCTGCCACACTGTTTATCTTGTCAACAATTTGTTGTCATATTGCCTCTCTTCTACTAATTGGCAATTTTGTGGTGACAAAAAGTTGGTGCTGGTGTTCCGTCACCTCTTTCACCAGAATTTCCTGCTCCTCTGCACAGAACTGACACTTTCTTTTCTTCTTCTCCCTCTCCTGGGGCTTGTGTGGGTCCTCCTGGCTGGTTACTGGTCTGTTGTCATCTTCCCGCGGTCTGTCCAAGCATCTGGGATCCATTTTGGCTCTTCTTAGCACCTTTTGCAGTGTTTGTGCCCCTTTTTGACACTATTTAGTCAAAAAAAGGCACCTATCCGGTTTGCGACGTCCTAAACCGTCTCACAGTCATTTTCGCCACGTTAGAGTCATTTTTCTTTACAGGTGACACATTGGTTTGAGTAAAAAAAAAATGACTCACACCTGTGGTTTGCGCCGCTGTGCGTCAAAGTATAAATTTGACGCCCGAGCGGCGCAAAGAAATGGCGTTCGCCGGCAGTACATTTTTTGACACAAAACTGCATCTGCGCAGTTTTGTGTCAAAAAGTATAAATATGGCCCTGTGTGTCTGGGGCTGAAGGACTGTTTGCAAAGCATTAATTGAACTGTGTCATTCCTTCATTTCCTTCCACAACAGATTTCATGACGATGATGATGTAATGCTCATCAACCAGATGAATATTGTTATTGTGCAGAATTTGTCTTTATCACACCTTTCCCCAACTCCTTGTTCCCATCCACTCATCAAACCCCTAACCCTCTTCTTCCAAACTGTCTGAGATACTGAGATGTGACTTACAAATGTACGCCACAAATGGGTCACACACTTGGTGGGGCAGATGTGGTGAAAGTTACACCAACACAGCAGGATCTTCCTAGTACTCACAAAGTTACTGCTTGTAAAGTTACTGATGGAGACATTACTAGTTGTAAACTCGCACTGCAAGAGTCAGTAAAGTAACACAACAAGCATAACTTTACCTTTGTGACCAAACCCTATTCTCCTGAGTCCTGACTAAAGGAGTTTTTAAATTTAGTTTGATTCTTTTTTTTATAAATTAGACCCTTGATTGCATAAGCATTGCTACTGCTAGTATTTGTAATCAGAGTTTTTTGTCATGGTGGTCTGGTCTTAGGGGGTTATTCTAACTTTGGAGGAGGTGTTAATCCGTCCCAAAAGTGACGGAAAAGTGACGGATTTACCACCAGCCGTATTACGAGTCCATTATATCCTATGGAACTCGTAATACGGCTGGTGGTATATCCGTCAATTTACCGTCACTTTTGGGACGGATTAACACTCCTCCAAAGTTAGAATAACCCCCTCAGTCTCTAATAACCCACTAACGCTGAGTTTTCTTTCAGTCTAGTTGCCCATGATAAATCTTTCTGAGTAATCCAACAGTTGAAGTTCACCTTCCGTTTTAGCACAAGGAGAATGATAATACCACCACCATAACTAGAAAGGTCCTTTTGCGAAACCCTGTAGTAAGGCTTCGGAAGATTGTGTGAGGTACCATTGCTTAATAATTTCAGGTAAGAAGTGAACTTGAAGAAATACTTCATGACTTAGTAGTGAAGTTGCCATTTGGAAGGGGAGATAATAAATACTACATCTTTGTGTATGTTGGCAGACCCTTTACTGGGCAAAAAGTTATAGAGGGTAGAGCAAGGGCAGTTACCACACCAAGGTCTAGATTTATACTTGCTTTGCGCTGAGTTAGCGTCATTTTTATGCTAATTCAGTGCAAACCAAACTCCGTATTTATATTTTGACGCTAGGCCCGCCTAGCGTCAAAAAATTGGAGTCAATGTAATTTTTTTGATGCGTGAAACCACCTTGCGTCAATGAGATGCAAGGCGGTGTACCCATCCAAAAAATGACTCTAAGCCCCTCGCGCCCCATTTATCCACCTGGGCAAAAATGAAACACGGGTGGGAGGCCGACCCAACAATTTAGGTTAACTCTGATTTGTGTCAAATTTTAATGCCTGGGTCAGACCAGGTGTTAAAATGAGGCCCACACACCACTACTTAAGGAAAACACAAAGAGCAACATTATCAACCCACAGGACAAGATGGAAGTGATACTGCTCCAGCTTGTGAGACAACGCAGAGGACACCAACAACAACAGCAACTACCACCACCACAACAGGGCCCACAAAGGCAATGCAGAATGCAGGAGAGGATATTCCAAAACAGGACAACTCTCCTTGGCCTCAGGGAACAAGACATTATAAGAACATACAGACTCATCCTGCATATTACACCTGCTGCACCACATTGAGCCACAGATCAAAGCCAGCCTGAAGACCCCACATAATGTACCACTGTCACAAAGCTGCTAGCTGTTCTGCACATGCTGGCAAGTGGCTCATTTCAAACAACGGGAGCCCTGGCGGCTGGTGTGTTACGGCCACCATTCTCTGTGTTCCTGCACCACCGGTGTTCCAGGTGTTAGACGCAATTATCTCTCTGACACTCCATTACATCAGCTTCCCCAACATCCAGCTAATGCAGCAGAAGATAAAACAGGGGTTCTACTAATTTGATGGCTTCCCGCATGTGTTCGGTGCAATTGGCTGCACCCATGTCTGACTTGTTCCACCTGCAGCAACAGAGCATTTATACCGGAATCACAAACACGCACATTCCATAAAGATGCAGGTCATAATGGACCATCAGGGACTATTCACAAACATTTTGGCCAAGTATCCTGGGTGTGTCAATGACGCCTACATATTTAGGCACAGCAGGATCAATGAACACTTCAAAGATGGCACACATGTGGGTAAGTCAACAAACCTAGCAATTTACACACAACACACCAACCCTGCAGGACATACATCACTCCAAAAACACACGGCCAGGGTAACACAGATGTGCAGGTAACAACACATATGCACCATGCTGCAGTACAGCACAATCAGTGCACACCACAAACACATGCACCTACATATATGTAACACACCCACAACTTGACAGGCACACTACATGAAGGAGAGGTATGTACCCTTTGCTAACAGAAGATGTACACAAACCACTAAAAGTGCCCACGGGTTGTATACTACATACACTTTACACACACAGTACACCAAACAAAGAATAGCACAGCAATGTCAATGGCATATACCATGCTCATGTAACGTAAGTCACACGTAGGCACAGATCCCTCAAATCATGTCATGCAAGGCTCTGCCAGAACAACCATCAAATGCCAGACAACTGGTGCCAATACCAAATGCATCTCATCAACATATACTTGACTTACCGGTAGTGTGCTCATATTCTGCCTGATGCATTGGGTCACACACATAAGAATACAACATTAATAGCCATCACACACCATATGCCAAATTTGTGAGAAGTGGCTCCACACCTACTGTAGTGCCACCTCACATGCACTACTTACTGACCCACAACACCATCATGTCTGTACAGTAAACAATGAATGGCATACCATTGGCCACAGTCACTGTTAGACAGTGAAGATCATGAATTCCATAGTGGGACCCTGTAGGAGTATTTAGGACATCACTAACCTTACATGCACTGTGCTATAGCACACATTTGCTAAGTAGCTGAGCTCCATCACATAGCCTGCACTGTGTATGTGTGGACAGTATAAATGCTGATTTATGTTTTGGAAGATAGGAGAGACACTAATAGTAGTGTTGATCATCCTGAAACAATGGGATACACAGCCTAGGACACCTTGGCTGGCACAAACATCAGCTGCCACTCAGGATCACTAAGGGACCGATGTAAGAGCCCCCAGTGCCTTTGTCATGTCCTGCACTCTATGTACAAGTTTGCAGATGACCAATCTTTTGTGACATGAAGCCACATTGTAAGTTGGCCAGCCCCCCCTTGCATCACTAAGCGTGGAAGGGGCTTGCAATGTGTGTTGATGCAGGTCTATCACCACAAATTACATAGCATGAAGATGCTGATTCAGATGTAGGTGTCAAGGCACCTCCAGCCTACCATATTTTCCCTGGATTGTGTCAACAAAGTTGGGCAATGCATGTATAGCACAATTTGGTCATCATTTCACGCACATGACCCCTGCCCCCACCATCATGTTAGCAAAGGGGACTAACCTGCCTTAAGGGGCAATGTTTATGGGACATTTGATACCATTAGACAACTTTGCCACATCAGTCATGGATTAATCAACGCATGATCATTGCAGACTTACAATTGAGTGGCATGTCTATTACAAAGCGCCTCTGGGTGCCTTGCAGGACAAACTTGAGTACCTGAGTCATATGTCTTGGAAAGCGCCAGGGTAGTGTCATGTTCCTTTTATACAACTCCTCCTTATACCATGTTGTTGCGTCTTCTATAGATAGCCCACATATGGTTGTTGCAGGGTGTAGCACTACATGAGTCTCTGGCCCAGTGTTAGTGTTCAGATGTGTGGCCCTAACTCACCTGAGTGCCTGTATCATTGTTTGATCGTAGTGGTGTGTCTGTTGCACTGTTTTTGACAAGGATAACTAGCTCACTCCTCTCCATTAGCTCACACTGAAATTTGTTGTCCACTTGCAGCGACTGTGATGTGACACTAAGCATGGTTTTCAATTCATGTTTTATAGGTGGACCTGCCCTCTACGTGATTGGCAAACTGGCACAATTCGAGGACCCAGATGTATCCAGTAAGTGTGATAGTTTGTGTCCTGTGAAGTAATCCAGGGTTTGGTGTGACTGAGGCCCTCATTCTGACCCTGGCGGTCTTTGACCGCCAGGGCGGAGGACCGCGGGAGCACCGCCGACAAGCCGGCGGTGCTTCAATGGGGAGTCCGACCGCGGCGGTAAAGCCGCGGTCGGACCGGCACCACTGGCGGGGTCCCGCCAGTGTACCGCGGCCCCATTGAATCCTCCGCGGCGGCGCAGCTTGCTGCACCGCCGCGGGGATTCTGACCCCCCCTACCGCCATCCAGATCCCGGCGGTCGGACCGCCGAGATCCGGATGGCGGTAGGGGGGGTCGCGGGGCCCCTGGGGGCCCCTGCAGTGCCCATGCCACTGGCATGGGCATTGCAGGGGCCCCCGTAAGAGGGCCCCTACATGTATTTCACTGTCTGCTGCGCAGACAGTGAAATACGCGACGGGTGCAACTGCACCCGTCGCACAGCTTCCACTCCGCCGGCTCGATTCCGAGCCGGCTTCATCGTGGAAGCCTCTTTCCCGCTGGGCTGGCTGGCGGTCTGAACGAGACCGCCCGCCAGCCCAGCGGGAAAGTCAGAATTACCGCCGCGGTCTTTCGACCGCGGAACGGTAACCTGACGGCGGGACTTTGGCGGGCGGCCTCCGCCGCCCGCCAAGGTCAGAATGAGGGCCTGAGTCATGTGTGTTGAATACAATGCCAGATGTGATAAGCTGTCCAATGATCAGATATCAAAGTAGGCTGAAAGGTAACATAATGACCCATTTAAAGGATCCCAATACACCACCAGAGGTTCACATCTTGTGAGGCTTGTGGTGCACAATGACCAGCATAGTATACACAAGATGATGACAAGCCACATGTAGGGCCATATTTGACTAAGAATGACAGAGTGCATCTGTGTGAGAATATTAGTAGTGGCACACTCCATCTATCTCACAACACAGGGATGCACCATACGGAACCCAATTTGGTGCATCTCTGTATTGTCATGAAGATGGAGGACTGGGCTGGCAATTGACCCTCAGCATGGCTCTTCGTCTTTTGCGCCATATGTATGTTACACTTATGTGGAATGTAATTGGCTTGCATGCAGGTCAAGGCCAAATGAGTGTTGGCATGGAAATGGGTGTGGAAGGAATAGTAGTGGCAGATCAGGTATTGATCGGTGTCTACACTGGGATATATGAATGTAGATGTGATAGACCTATGGAAACCAGCTTCCTAGTTGTCACCCCTCCTAACATATGGTCCACTCCTTGACCCCTGTATGAGTGGGCATGCCTTGGTGGATGACCACGACAGTTGAGATGATGGATTGCATAGCCATCCCCCCTTAGGCTCAGGGGCAGAGGAATACCAATTTTGTAGATAGATGTGATTCTCACAGTGTAGGTGACAGTCATCTTGATCCGGCTTACATGTGTACCTAACAGCTCTGCCCTTATGGTTACCAACAGCATCCCAAACTCCCAATAACATGTCTAAGTTACTGGTGATCTATGGTTGGAAATAGACACAGATGATGAGGAAATTTAGGCCTGTTCTGTGTAAAGTTTGTGCTGCTTTGCATTATTCTTTATTATGCAAAAGCAATGCACGCTTCCGTATGTTTGGTTCATTTTCTCGTTTTGTGTCGCTTTAGTATCAATAAAATGATGCTAAGGCAGTGTTGGCATTACATTTATCAGGACCATTGTCTTTTCTGGAATGTGAGTTAGAGGTCATGTGTAAATAGATGTAGCAGTGTAAGCTACTAATCTGTACAAACTCCACACAATGCTGGCAATGAGGGTTGCCTTTCTACATTTAACATCTGCCAACATGACCAATGATGAGCTTCATGCGTTTCAAAAGAGGGCAGTGAGGTAACACCATTTCCTGGTAGTGGAACTGAGTTACAAAAAATGGCTGGCCACTACAGTGTACAGAGGCAACTGTAGAATGGCGGGCATTCCCACAAGGTGTCTCACAACTGGCCAAGACGGCACAAAAAACACCCAGCTCCTCAGCCATGCAGGGGGGCACAGCTGGCACCACTCTGACAACAATGGCTGTAACTACAACAACAACAGTGCAATAGCCCACACCACCTGCTGCCATGGACATGCAATTGCTGCAGGATCTGCAGAGGGATGTTTCCCTGTTTCTTAAATGACTGGACAGTTTGGAGAAGGAGGTGGCTGCCAAAACCAAGAGGCTAAGATTCATCAAGAAAAAACTGAAGAAGGCCAAACTCTGAGTCACATCTGAACTGCCACCTCCAAGATCTGGCCCCTCCCTTCTGATTCTAAGTTATGTTTTATTGTGGGTCTTAAGGGGTTAGTGTTAGGTTAGTGTAGGTGTGTAGTTTAGTTAGGATAAGTGGATTTGGGGGGTGGGATATTTGCGTATTTTATGTTAATTGGGGAGTCATTTTGGGGTATCTTTGTATTTTCTATTTAAAAGAAAAATACAAAATATATATATATATTTGTTAGATTTAGTTAGTATATGTGTACTATTATTATACGTTGGTCTGCATGTGTCTTGTCACTTAAAGGGGTAGGGGGACCAATGTTTTGAGTGTGGTGTTAAATGTGTTAGTTAAGTTTAGCATAGGATAGTTAGCTTTAGTTTTTGGTTAAGTACAGTTAGAATTGGTTTGTTTGGGGTAGGGTAGGTTTTATTAATTTTTTTAGTATAGTTTAATACTTAATAAACATATGTACATACTTCTATTCATTTAGTGTTATATGCTTGTGTCTCAGGGTCTTCCCATGAGTGCACAGTGCAAATTGTGTGTTGGCCTAGGGATTCCATCCTGCCTCCGAATCCCTCTCTTCACATGTATATCACCTATTGACAAGTGAGCTGTCACATTGGCAGCAACAACACGTCTACGTGTCCATGCATCTGCCATCCAGTGTACCCATAGCTCAAGGTGAGTATGCTTACTTTCTATTGGCAGTTAGGTCTGGTAATTCAGCTGTCAGTGTTGGAGTCCTGTATAGGAATGTTGGGAACTGTGGCACATCTGACAACAGCCTACATTTGAACTTAGCCTGCAAAAGTGACCAGTGGCAATCACTAATGAGGTTAGGTACCTCTGTATCACACCAATGTGTTCTTCTGGTACCTTCAGCTGATGATATTGCTCAAAAACTGTTTCACAGCCATTCCTGCCATATGTAGTGAGTGAAGCATACATGTATTCTTCATTTTTTACATACTCAATTGCTTGTAGGGGATAAAACCAGCATTGACATTTCTCATCTTGGCACCTTGTGTGTAAGTATGTGCCCCCATATTCCTGCACTCTTGTACTGATACTCTGTCACTAATGACATGGTTACACACATCACAATTCCTAAGCTTAGTAGATGTATCACAATACACAAAGACATGCTGTTTGTGTAGGTGGTGTTTATTTAAGTGTTGTAGTGCAATATTTACAATGTCTAGGTCAGTGACCCCATTTGTGAAATCCATACAATTGTGACACAACACAAGTCCAGGGTTGAGGGACATGTCATGGGACATGCTTGGGTGAAGTGTTGTTAATTGCGGAGGAACATGAATTGTCAATTGGTAAGTGAGAAACAAAGACAGTCCATAGCAGACAGGTCAACAGTGTGTCGGTGAAGTGTGCACATATCCAAATGTGCTAACATTGGCATGATCTCAAGCACAGAACAAAGGAAAACACTGCTCATGTGGCATGGGCTGGTGCTACTGGGAACTCTTACGAGTGAAGATGATCTGTTCCACATCTTCATCCTCCGATGTGTGTGGTGTCTCCTCTGCCCTTGTTGGTGGTGGTGGCGCGGTAGAAGAGGCCACACACACTTCAGTGGTTGGAGATGTGGAATCCCAATTCCCAGCAGCAGGCATCTGTGGAAAAACATATGGCATCACTGCAGCAAGGAGGAGCTGCTGATTTTTGAGGATAGCAGCAACATATCGATGGTAGGTAGCCATGCCTGCCCTGAGGGAGGACACTTCCCGGTGCATGGAGTCCAGCTTGTTCTCAATCACGCTGCTGTCAGTTTGGGAGGCAGTTGTTGTGGCCTCTCCCTCATGGCAGCTGCTATGTCCTTCAGTCACTGCTGGACTCCATGCAGTGGGGAGTGTGTGCCTTGTTTGGCTGAAGTCTGTTCAATGGCCATAACAAGGCACGTGTGCATACCCTCTAGGCTGGCTGCTACAGTCTCCATCCCCAACCACACGTACTTGGCCAGTTCCCGCTGGACTCCTGCCACTGTCCTCTGAAAGCTGGTCCCTGGGTCCTCGGAGTCCTCAGCTGTGTCGGTGTTGGCAGGTTGTATTATTGGGGTGTTGGGTAGGGCATCTGGGATGGATGCTACGTTATTTGTCCACCTTGCGACGAGAGGTGGTATCTGGAGGGATATCAGGTCTTCTTGGAGAGTCTCTTGGCTGATGGTTGTCAGCTGGCCATCCAGGACTTCGGAGTACTCGTGGACAGGCAAATCTGCAGGAGAGCCATCATCCTCTGCCATGAGATGGTATAAAATCAATCTTTCTGTGTTGTGGCTGTTGACATGTCACATCACTGACTTGTCATTGGATGCTCATTGCCATCTTACTTCCCAAACATTGTTCCTGTACATCATGGTTGCAGTCTATCAGCCCTTTGCACCACCTGGGTGTCACATGAGGGGAAGCTCAGGTGGCACAATTGGCTGCGTCATATCTATTAATTGTGATGTATATCCGGTTTGTGGCTTGACACCATCTTGTTATTGTCAACCCTCCCTATGCATTCATTTGCACTGTAGGGCCTTGCAATGGGTGTTGCAGTGGTCAAGCCACAACAACACACATGGCAATGTGCCCCGTACCAGTCTTACATGTTTTTGATACACCTGTGCGGTACTGAAACCTTACACCACCCCAGGGATGGCATTGCCAAGATACTATGCTGTTGTTTCCTTTGATAGCCCCTCATGTTGTTGTATGTGTAGGTGTGGTACATTGCACAGCACACATGGAAAGGGGTGGACCCAGTGATGTGAAGGATAAGTATCATTTGTTGCTGTGTACATCATTTTGTATATGACAGTGCCTGACGATAAATTAGTTTGTGGACAAAGCCAGGTAACTGGAGCTGAACTTAGGTCAGGGCCTCAAGCTGGTTTGATGGTGATTTTGCAGGTAGTCATACTGGTGCATACAGGGACCCTCATTTCAAGTCAGGCAGTCCTTTGACCAACTGACTGCCATTGTCTATATGACTACCCCCAAGAGAGCCGGTGGTAGTGGCACATGTTGTCAATGGGGAATGGCACATTGGCTAACTGCCTGGCACTGACAGGTTTCCAGCAGCTTACAGAATGGCCATGCCACCTGTCTTGTGACACCAGACCAGTATTACGATCAACGCTACCCTCCAGGTATGTTCCCGCTTTTCCACCAGCTTTTGCATGGCGGTGAAACCCCTATTCAAAGGTTGGTGGTGATGTGGTGTGGTTTGCCCATGGGTGCCCCCAAACAGCCCATGCACCTGGCATAGGCAGTGCAAGGGGTCCCATGCCCTGCCCCTTTGCCCTTTCCACTGCCTGATTTGCAGGGCTAAGACCAGCGTGTCCTGTCCCACCCAAAGCACCCCAAGATTGACACTGATTCTATTTGATCCATCAACAGTCTTGTGCTAAGTGTCCCACAGAGCTACCATGAGCAGAAACATTTCCACCTGTCATCCCAACATGTGACTCATACTGCCAACCGCAAAGGTTGCACTGCACTGTCAGTCTTACCAACACCAGACTTGCCCATACACCATTCCCCACCCTTCAAAATGAAATTGTACACCATTATGTTCACAGTCATCAGTCATGTGTTGTATGCGTTTGGTTATTTCCCCATTCCTATGTGTCTCACATGGTTGTGTCAGAGTAGTTGTGGGCTCAGCCTGTATCTGTTGTGACCTACAGTTTGCTATCTGTGGTACATATTTTCTGTAGTGGCACAGTTCATATCAGCATCAAGATGTGGGGTTCCACACTGCACCAGTTTAGTTGCTCTGGGTAGTGGCATGTTTCCAGTGATGCAGGACCACCCTGCTATTCCCCCAGTGCCTGCTCAGGTTGTTTTTCCCTGCACCCACGGGGCATCCTTATTGCATGATGGAGTGGTGGCTGCCTTATGTGGATGTGTTGGTAATGTACTAGGTGGTGGTGCTACCAGCACATGTCTAGGTACTGCTGGGAATGGTTGCAATGAATTGTGTGCTGTAAGATGCAGCACATATGTGTTTGGGCAATGCGGCAAGGCAGTTGCAAGGTGTTACTGCAAAGGACACCACCATGACGTGACCCCAAGAATGGTATTGACTGTATTCCTAGTCTCTGATGTCTTGGTCATGTTGGTAGAGTTAATTTGACTATATGCAAGGGATGTTGTGATGACACAATCAGAGGCACAGCCATTAGACATGCCATCCATCCCATGTGCTCCATATGGACATGTAGGTATTTAGCCCTGGTGATTGACATATGTCCAGGTTGTGTATGTTTTGTGGTGCATGGCACTACGAAGGAATAGGTGCATGTCTAACTTACGTCTGCATGGTGGAACTTGCTTAATGTACATGTGTCCCTCTGCGCTCCTTTGACATACATTGTGTGTGTCCTATGTGCCTCCCCCTTCTTGCGCTTGACAATTTACCATTAATTTCCCCAATGCAACTTACCCTGCATTTGTGGTGTTTCCTGGTAGTCTGTGCTGTCCTGTCCTGTGATTCCAGTGACCAGTTCCTCTGGGATGACCGCTGTAATTCATCTCGTCCAGGTCCTCTTGTGGTGCTGGACTACCACCTCCAGTTTGCAGTGCTGCCTTCCTGTTCCTTGCCATTTTTAACTTTGTCCTTCACATGCAATCATGCCAGCATTTTTTGCACTCGGTTACGGTTCTCCTCACCTCTGCCACACTGTTAATCTTGTCTACTATCTGCTGTCAGATTGCCTCTCTCCTGCCAATTGGCAATTTTGAGGTGATGAAGAGTTGATGTTGATGCTTCGTCACCTCTCTCATCACTATTTAATGCTCTTTCACACTGAAATTACACTTTCTCTTTTTCTTCTCCCTCCCCTAGGTCTTCCATTCGTCATTCTGGTTGGTTCCTGTTTGATTGGGATCACCCTGGGATCCCTCCTGGCTTTCTTGGTCCCTTTTGCCTCTCCTTTGCACTGTTTTCTGCATTAGCATCTGAAGTTGACAATAATGCAGTTAAAAATGGTGCATTTCCATTTTGCGACAAATTTACGTGTCGTAAAACAGGTTAGAGTTATTTTTGCGGCGTTAACTTTATTTTGCCTTACGACAAGGCGCAATGGTTAAAGTCAGAAAAATGAACTCTAACCATTTTTTAGCACCGTCTTGCGTCATAGTATAAATATGACCCCCAGACGGCACTAAAAAATGGCGTTAGCTAGAGCTAAGCTTTGTGACGCAAAACTGCATTTGGGCAGGTTTGTGTCAAAAAGTATAAATCTGTCTCCAGCTATTATACTGTACAATTGAGTGAGGACTGGGTCCTGCAAAACATCATCAAGTGAAACAGAATTCTGTTACTCACTTTACTGAGAGTGCCTCGCTGGTGGTGAGGTATAAATTACTAGACAGCAGGAAGAGGTAAGTAACCTACTGAAGAATACACACATAGCAAGGGACTTCAGGTACGGAAAGACAAGGGTGACAAATTGATGTATAATGTGTGACAATTTCAGAGGGTAGCTTCATGTCACAACCTTGTGACAACAGTAACACTCAACAATGCTATTTTAAGCCAACTAGCAAAGGAAAGATAGATAAGGATGGTGACAAAAAAGAAGTAAAGCCCATTTATTTTAAGACCCACCCTCTTTTCTCACACCAGGCCCACTCCCCTCCCCAAGCCAAAAATGCCCCCAAAAATTCAATGTCCAAAACCCTTTTTCCCAATATTCTTTCTTCCCACATTCTCAACCCACAACATGCCCTCCCACCAAACCAACAAATCAATATAAAAGGGCCTTGAGGGATCCATTTCCCTGGCCAAGATCTGTTCCCCATGCCTGAGCAGTTCTGGCTTGTGCTAAGGTGGGCCATCTCAAGTCTGGGGTGCACCACGTCTCTTATGCGGCAGTGTAGAAGGTGTGTTGAGTCCCAGGAGGGAAGAAGGATGGTGGTGGTTTGGGCTGCAATTGACCCTGGCTGCAATTGGCAGTGATGTAGCCTAATTTGAGGTGGGCCTGGCTAGCGTCCTCCTGTACTTCCTTCAGGGCCACTATCCGGTGAATTCTGCAGCCACTGCTTCCAACTTCTGCTTCTGCAGCCAGACAGCTATGTCCTGCCCTTTTGGGACCAGCAGTGGTTGTTGGTTGTCGCCAGCTCCAGCAGCAGGTAAGAAAGTAAGAAGAACAAACTAGTGAAACACAAATTGTGATGCTTAGCTCAAACACCTTTTTATACTGATAATAGTGAGGCAGTACAGTAGCAGAACATTGGTATTCTTCTAGCGTCACTGCAATATAATTCATTGCAATTTAATTTGATGTGATGATTGATGATATAGTAGTAACACAGCCTGGGTCACATTTTTACCACCCTTGCGCCACATCATAGCTAGGTAAGCAATGATAGCATGGACCAAAAGGAATAATGAAGCCACAACACCAACATAATCATTTCAAAATGTGACGCTTGTTAAAATGAACTACCTGCCATTCATATGCTGCACAATTAATACTTGACTATGCAACATTAACAGAACCATGCTGTAGGAAAGTAGTCTCTTTCTAGCTTGGTTATAACCTACGTTTGGTATGTTTGTCAGTGACTTTGACTGTGTCTACTGGGATCCTGCTAACCAGGACCTCAGTAGTTATGCTCTCTCCCTTAAAATTGGTTGTTGGCTACTGTTAACACCGTATTTCACCCACAATTGGAATACTGGTGCACCCTTATAAGTCCCTAGTATATGGTACCTAGGTACCCAGGGCATTGGGGTTCAAGGGGATCCCTATGGGCTGTAGCATATATTTTGCCACCCATAGGTATCCCATGCAAAGGCTTCTGCAGGACTGCCCTTGCAGCCAGTGTCAAAAGGTGCAAGCACCCTATCACTGCCATTTTCACTGCACCAGGTCACTTATAAGGCACCCATATGGCAGGCCTTACAGCCCAGGGTACAGGGTATAAAGTACCTGTGTGCGAGGACACCCCTGCACTAGCAGAGGTGCCCTCACGACCTCCAGGACCATTTTCCCAGACATCATGAGTGCGGGGACACCATTTTACGTGTGTACTGGACATAGGTCACTACCTATTTCCAGCTACATAATGGTAACTCTGATTATAGGCATGTTTGGTATCAAACATGTTGGAATCATGCCCAAAGGCTTATGTAAGCATTGGTTGTATGATTCCATGCACTCTGGAGGCTCTTTAGAGGACCCCCAGCATTGCCATTCCAGCCTTCTGATGTTTTCTAGGCAGCCCCAGCTGCTGCCACCTCAGAGACAGGTTTCCACCCTCCTGTTGCTTGAAAATCTCGAGCACAGGGAGGCAGAAGAAAGGATTTCCTTTGGGAGAGGGGTGTTATACCTTCACCCTTTGGAAATAGGTGCTACAGGCTTGCGAGGGATAGGCTCCCCAAGCCATTGGAAATGCTTTGAAGGGCAAATTTGGTGCCCTCCTTGCATAAATCAGTCTATACTGGTTCAGGGACCCCCAGTCCCTGATCTGGAGTGAAAGTGGACAAAGGAAAGGGGACACCACTCCCCTGTCCATCACCACCCCAGGTGTGGTGCTCATAGCTTCTCCAGAGGTTCCCCTGAGTTTTGCATTATTGAGTTTAAGGTTGGCAGGTAACTCTGGGAGTATCTAAGTGGCCAGTGCCAGCAGGTGACGTTAGAGACCTACCCTAATAGGTGCTTACCTGGTTAGGTGACCAGTCCCCCTTTCAGGGCTCTTTAGGGTCTCTCATTTGGGTGGTTCTTTAGATTTGGGTTGAAAGACTCCAGAAGGAATCCTCTGCATCCTCCACTTTCACTTCTCACTGAAGAAACTGCAGCTGAACCCTTAAGGAACTCTACAAGCTGCAACAAAGAAGCAAGACGCCTCTGCAAAGTTGTATCTCGAGCTCCTGCCAGCAACTGCAACTGTTTTCCAGTCATGCATCCTCTGAAGACAGCCAGTCTTCAGCCTGCATCAGAAGAGCGAAGGAAACTCCCTTGGGGTGAAAGACAGTACCCCGGTGCACCGTGTGTTTTGCAGCTGCCAAGGCTTGTTGGCATCCATTATCTAATTCTTTTGTGCATCTTGTAGCTCCGGCCACTAGTACTCTATCCTGTGACACACAGCTTCATTAGTGGTTCTCTAGCGGCGTGGGAGCCTTTGTCATAGTGCTGCGTCGGCCTCTTCTATAACTTTCTTGTCCCTGTGCGACTCATGTGTGTGCTGTCTGGTCTTCAGTGAGCTCTCTGAGTTAGTTAGGGCCCTCTCTGACTTCCCCTCCTGGGAAGAGTCCACCTGGTCCTTCCTGGTCCCGGGCAGCGCCATTTACCTCTAACCGCGAGCTTTGTGTGTGCCAAGGCTTGTTGGCGAACTCCGACAACGCAAACCCGACTGCAATCCTCCATACAGCGTGGGACATCACTTGCATCAACCAGGAACCTGACTTTGTCTTTTTGGGTACAGTGCTGACTTTTTTCTTCACCTGAAGTGAAGTTCTCCATTTGCACATTCATCCAGGGTAGCAGGGGCTCCTGTTCTTCCTTGCTCCACAGGTCTTCTTGTCCAGGAATCCACTGTTGGTGTCTTGCAGTCTCTTCTGGGTTTTGCATAATTCTTCTTCTTGTTTCTGTGTGTGTTCTGGGAAAGTTACTGTGATTTACTCCTGCTTTCCTGGTCATTGGGACGGGTTCTAGTACTTACCTTTGGGGTTTTCTAGTACTCCCAGCTCCCCTCTACACACTTCACTTGCCTAGGTGGGAGACCGACATTCATTTTACACTTTCTTAGTATACGGTTTGTGCTCCCCCAGGCCCATTTCTAACTATTGTGATTTTCACTAATGGCACTGTTTTGTAACTGTTGTTATGCCTATTTCTGCATACTAGTGTATATATTTTGTGTATTACTTACCTCCTAAAGGATTATAGTCTCTATGGTATTTTTGGTATTTGTGTCACCAAAATAAAGTACTTTTATTTTTTTAACACTGCATATTTTCTTTCATGTGTGTAAGTACTGGGGGCCGTATTTATACTCCGTTTGCGCCGAATTTGCGTCGTTTTTTTCGACGCAAATTCGACGCTAAACTAACGCCAACTAACGCCATATTTATACTATGGCGTTAGAGGCGAATAGCGCCAAAGTTCCCGGAATGTGCGTCATTTTTTAGCGTGAACCCCTTCCTTGCGTTAATGATATGCAAGGGAGGCGTTCCCGTCTAAAAAATGACTCCCAGGCCTTTACGTGGTATTTATACTCCCGGGCAAAAGAGACGCCCGGGAGTGGGCGTGGCTAAAAACGGCGCATTTGCGCCGCTTTTTAACGCCTGGGTCAGGCATGGCGTTAAGGGACAAGTGGGCTCAAAATGAGCCCAGAGTGCCCTCCCCTGCCCCCAGGGACCCCCCCTGCCACCCTTGCCCACCCCAGGAGGACACCCAAGGCTGGAGGGACCCACCCCAGGGACATTCAGGTAAGTATTTTTTTATTTTTTTTTAATAATTTTTTTTGGCATAGGGGGGCCTGATTTGTGCCCCCCTACATGCCACTATGCCCAATGACCATGCCCAGGGG